>NC_058130.1:676588223-676739712 GCF_016433145.1 Gracilinanus agilis
AAAAAAAAAACATGGAAAGATCTACAAAAAAAAAATACTTTATTAGATGCCTAGCATATGCAAGGTATCATGCCACATATCGGGGATGCACCAATAAATAGGATAGTCTTGTTCAGGAGGGGCTTGGTATCTAATGGAGACATTAAGTATCAAAATAACAATGAAGCAAGAAGGAGAAGTAGAGACACACAGAAAGAGAAAGACAGAAAGGGCAATGAGAGACTGGGAGAGAGGGAAAGAGAGAGAGAGAGCAAGAACGAGAGAGAGAGAGAGAGAGAGAGAGAGGCAGAGAGAGAGAGAGACATAGGAAGAGAGGGAGGAAGAGAGAGATACAGAAAAACAGACAGACAGATAGATGGAGAGGTTCTAGAAAGAGTCCAGATAACAAAATAATAAGAAATTTGAAAAGGAAAGAAGATGACTTTCACCTAGAGAGTGGTAAACATTGAGTAAGGTAAGACTTCAAAGGGGTAAGGAAGTAGAGCTTTCTATACTGTGTTGGGTACTGTATTAAGTGCTTTTTACAAATATTATCTCATTTGAGCCTCACAATACTAAAGGGAAAGTGTTATTGTTAATCCTATTTTATCACTGAAGAAGGCAGCTTTGTGGCTCAGTGAATAGAGTGACAGGCCTGGAGTCAGAATGACTCATTTTCCTGAGTTCAAAATTGGCTTCAGAGATTTACTAGCTGTGTGTCCCTGGACAAGTCACTTACCTGTTTGCCTCAGTTTCTTCATATGTAAAATGAGCAGGAGAAGGAAAATGGCAAACCAAGCCAGTATCACTGCCAAGAAAACCCCAAATGGGGTCATGAAGAGTTGGACATGACTGAAAAATGACTCTACAATAACAACAGCAAGCATAGTTGATGAAACTGAGGCAAACGTGCCAATGTCACAGAGCTAGTGAGGATTTGAGGCTAGATTCAAATTCAAGTCTTCCTGACTCTGGGACTAGTGGCTCTGTCCACTCTTCCACCAATTGTCTCTATCTAAGGAAGAAATAGCCTATGGAAGGCACCACCCTTGTTGTGGTGGATGAGTCTGTGAAACCTTTGTTGAAATGAAATGAATTGGTCCTTGAAGAACCATCAACAGAGATGAGAGAAGGGGAAAGATGGAAGTAGCCAGATGTGAGGGACAAACTGCAGAGAGAAGGGAGGGAAGAGTGAGAACATGAATGGATAAGTGAATCTGAAAAGTCACCAGTGAAAAGTTGCCTACATATGAGCCAACATTATCTTTATCCAACTCAAAGAAGCAAAGGGGCAGACTTGGCCATATATAAAATTCTCTTAAGCCTTGCAGTTGTCCCAAAGTAGGTTGGATTGCTTTAGAAAGGAAGCCACAAAGACCTTAAACTTAAGCCAGATAACCACTTTAGGAGGATGCTCCAGAGGAACCTCCTGTATCCTCCTTCCTCCTCATTTCCACATCCTGGCTCCTCTGGATCCCTGGACTTCCTTCAAGTGCCAGATAAAATCCTACCTTTTACAAGAAGTCTTTCCTTGGGCTCCTTACTCATAATACTTCCCCTCTAAGATGACCTCTACTTAATCCTTATATATCTTGTCTCTACATTGTTCTTGTGTTTGTCTTCTCCCCTTGGATAGAGAATTTAGACCTAGAAATAGGAAGACCTGAGTTTAAACCAAGCCTCAGACACTTATCAGCCATGGTACCCCGGGAAAGTCACTTAACTGTCTCATTTTCCTGAACTCTAAAATGAAAATAATAATAGCACCTATCTACTAGGGTTGTTATGATATGCAATTCAGATAATATCTGTAAAGCACTTAGCAGTATCTAGAACATAATAGGCAATTTTTGTTGTTGTTGCTCTTCAGTCATTTTTCTTAAAAAAAAAACTACTTTCTGTCTTAAAATCAGTACTGAGAATTGGTTCCATGGCAGAAGAGCAATAAGGGCTAGGCAACTAAGGTTAAGTGACTTGTCCAGGATCACACAGCTAGGAAGTTTCTAAACCAGATTTGAACCCTGGACCTCCTGTCTCCAGATCTGACTTTCTATCCACTGAGCCACCTAACTACCCCATTCAGTTATTTTTCAGTCACATCGAATTCCTCATGACCCTATTTGGAGTTTTCTTGGCAGAGATACAGGAGTGGTTTGCTATTTCCTTCACTCACTCATTTGACAGATGAGGAAACTGAGGCAAATAGGATTAAGTAATTTGCCCAGAGTCACACAGCTAGTAAGTGTCTGATCTGAGGCTGGATTTGAATTCAGATTTTCCTGACTCCATGTCTGGCACTCTATTCACTGAGCCATCTAGGTGCCCCTTGCTCTAGGCAAGTAATGAATGTTTATTGATTGACTACATAGGTTCAGATTAAGCAAGAGAACTCTGTGATCTTTTCTAAACCTGAGATGCTGAGAAAAACATTGATTGAGCTTCCTTAGCCTGAGCAGACTCCCTTTTCTTATTCTTAAATGAAAACCATTTTTCATTAGAGCATCACAACTGTGTGTATCATCATCTGCTTTGCCACTGTACCCTGATTTGCAGTTAAAATCTCTTATGAACATTTTCCCAGGAGCTCCCTAAGAGCAAGAAATGTCTTACTTTTCTATTTGAATCCCTGATGCTTAATGAAGACATTTATTCATTTTAAACCAAACCATCTTAGTGATGGTAAGGCTAACTCATTTTTCTAAAGGAAACAAGCATTTATTAAGCAACTTACTATGTGCCAAGCACTCTAAGGCTTATATGTGACCACTGTGGAATTACCAAGCATACTCTAACTGCGTCTATTGCTCAGAAGACTCCTAGGCCTATAAGAAATAGAGTGGAATTTGAGAAAGTTTCAAACAGAGTTCCCTGACTCAAAAAATGTTCATCTCACTATCAATGTCTGAGAGTCTTCCAAGCTAAAGACACATTTAAACTCCACAGAGGAGGGGGCAACTAGGTGGTTCAGTGGATCAAGAACCAGAACTAGAGATAGGAGATCCTGGGTTCAAATCTGGCCTCAGACATTTGCCTAATTGGGTGACCCTGGGTAAGTCATTTAACCTCCATTACCTAGCCCTCACCATTCTTCTGCCTTGAAACCAGTGAATACACAATATCAATTCTAAGATGGAAGGTACAGAGTTTAAAAAAACTCCATAGAGGAGAAGACCAAAAAGTTCATAAATTCATGATTCAAAAAGTATTTATTAAAATTTCCAGCTATGCAAGGCACTGTACTAGTTGTTAGGGAGGCAGCTTCAGGGTTTTTTGTATGCAAAATGTAATCAAAAAATAAATGGGGCTATGGAGGCTTATAATTGAGGGCAGGGTGCTACCAATTGAGTCTACTAGGCAGGGAAACGATAACTTCAGTATAGGTTGATTTGGGTCAGCCAGGGTTGTGTGAGCCTGGGCTGAGATGTTTCAGTCAGTCTCCCTGCTGGCTCTAAGCTCCCTTGAGGTAAGGAGTGAGGAGCCCCTCCCTGCCGATGAGATACTGAAACCAACAGGAAGTGAACCTAGTTCACTTCCTGAGCAAGATGGATGCCTGGTCTAGCCCCTCAGGAAACTAGTGATAATTATCTTCCTTCTTCCCAGTCCTTGGTCCTAATTGGTGATATAAATGAAACACTGAAGCTCTCTGAATGAGGCCAAGGGGTTTATTAAATACAAGGGTAAGCTGAGGGAAGAGGGTTAAGGTCTGGGAAACTGTTGCTAAGGGTGAAGGCCAGTGCTGGCAGAGGGTCTCAGGAGGTAGGGTCAGGCTGAGGGAACCAGCCCCTCAGCCAGGGGTAAATTCCACTGCCCTGATGTAGAGTGGTCTAGCAAGTTAACAAATGAGAGTAATGGCTTGGTTTAGGGGTTTCCCTGCCTGCCTAAGTAAATTAATTTCCCATGTTCCACCTCCCTTTCTCCCAGGGCCCAAGGGAGAGTTCAAGGGGATAGCTGGATGTCTGGGTCAGGTCAAGGAAATCAGAACCCCACAGTTGGTACTCCAGGGATATTTATAGTGCTAGCTCCAACAGTTTGGCCGTGAGACCAGGGACTGGCTGGGTCAACATTCCATCTCCCTAACTGCCAAGATTGCTTCTGGTGATTTTGCAAATGCAAGAGATTCTTGCAGCAATCCTGCATTACAAAAATAAAAGCAGAGGAGTTTGAACTAAGTAAAATCTTAGGTTCCTTCAAGCTTTAATGGTTTATGCCATCTATGACACAGATTTTTTTAATAGGCCTGGTGAGGGTAGGTTGAAACAAGACTGAAGGACAGAGTAAACCCTTTGTATATGATTATATAAATAAAGGAAATCACTGAAGATTCTAAACCAGAGAAGCAATATAATTAGACCTGAACATTAGATGTTAGCTGTTCCAAGAAAGATGAATTGGAGATGATGGAAAATGAAAGCAAGGAAACAAGTGAGGAAGTCACTTGAATACTGTAGATGAGACAAAACAAGACCTTGAAATAGCATGCTGCAAGTGGGAAAAGACAGATGTGGCTGAATGTACTTGATACTGTGGACATAGAATTGACAAGGCTTAACAATTAATTAATTGCATAGGGCCAGAAAGATAGAAAAAAGGAACCGTGAGGATCAAGACTAAAAGTTCAAGAAATTGAGAGAAGAGTGGTACCATTCACAGAAATAGAAGTTAATTGTAGGGGAGAATTTAGAAGGGAAATGATGACATTATTTCTTGTTATGTTGCATTTGAAGTATTGGCAGAACCTCCTTGTGAAGATATTTAGAAGACAATTGAAAAGCCAAGACTGAAACTCAGAAAGGAGTCAGGACAAACACCTCTGATCATAACCAAGTCACATCCACAGTTATAGTTCATTGCTCTCTCATCCTCAGCTATAAGACTGAAACAGCTGGAGATTCTGTTCAGTCTATCTACAGGTCTTATTAGAGAATGATGACACTGTGGAGATGAACTGGGCTAATAAGAAAACTTATGCAAAAGTTGGCATGGTGAGGAAATCCCTTTGTTCTATCATACCCTTGTGATTGTCTGTATCTATTCATGTGTAAGAACCTATGGGTGAATTGCAGATTCCCTCTGAGTCACTAAGCTAAAGGAAATGACTTTAGCTCTTTGTATTCCCAAAGGAACTTAGCCCACCACTGGGGTGAACAACTGGTTTGTGGATAGAAGACTGGTCTGGGTAGGTCAAGTTAGAAGAAGTAACTAGTATAGATGGAGGACCCCAGACTTTTATGTTCAGACTGATGTCTGAAAGTTTGGCTTGGAACTGACTTTCTCTGCCTTCTTACACCCCTACCCTTTACCATTCCTCTATATAATGGAGAATTAAAGAAGATGCAATGTCACCATTTTGTTGTTTGGTTGTTTCGGTCAAGTCTGATTCTTCATGACCCCATTTAAGGTTTTCTTGGCAAAGATACTGGAGTGCTTTGCCATTTCCTTCTCCAGCTCACTTTGCAGGTAAGGAAACTGAGGCAAACAAAGTTTAAGTAAATTGCCCAGGGTCACCCAGTTAGTAAGTGTCTGAGACCAAATTTGAACTCAGGTCTTCCTTACTCCAGACCTGATGCTCTATCCACAGAGTCACCTAGTTGTCCCAATGTCCTCATAACCACCTCCTCATAGCTCCTTTCATTTCCTTGAGTCTTAAACGAGTTTTGTATCCTTAGTGTTTGGAGTCAGAATGCAAAAACTCCTGAGAAAGTTCACCCCTACAACTTTATCCACTAAATTCTGAGATTAGTTGACACAAAGATTCCTAGAAATGACACACATGAGAGGTGTCTTTAGAAAAGAAAAGAAAGGATTGCAAGAATAAGGACTGATCCATGTTGTCATCACCATTCCAATGTAAATCCCCTGAGGTAAAAAAAAGAATAAGGGGAGAGAGCCACAGATGGGATAGTGGTAAATCCACTTAGGGATCCCCCTGAATGGGATACCCAGCCTGGTATTCTAACCTCCAATTAGTGAGAGTAAAACAGAATCACTTTCTCTCACTGGGTCAATTGTGCAAATGCCTTGGAGACAGTTGATATAAAAAACAGTATCTCTTTTATTTTAAGAGGGGATACAAACTCAGGATCAGAACAAGGGGTCCCTAATTCTAAGGGATCTAGCTAGTTTCCCAAAATCCTCTATATCCCTTGCAAGAGGACGCCTTTTGGTCTTCCAGCTAACTTACCAGCTCCCTTTTTCTATTTATGTGTTCCCCAAAATCTGACTAAGTTACCTATCTGTGACCCTCAGTAGTTAGTCAGATTTATTTCCCAAAAGCTGTCTCCAAAAACCATCATGAATGATCTCTGATGGCTAAGTTCATCCCAGGGGGTCTAGCCCATGAGGTAAAACCTCAAAGCCTATCTGACAAGATTCTTTAGATAAAACCTTCTGAAAAGCACAGCAGGTATGATCAGATCCTTTTCTAGATCTTTCCCAGTTAAATAGACTATCTCCAAAAATGAATTAGGGCTTACTACTCCACAGTCAGGTTGAGGTAGATGAGCTATGAAAAGTCCACCTTTCTTCCTCCATTCCCAGACAGAAAGCCCCCAACCTCCTCCAGGAAGTCACTACTCTCTAGCAGTTGTCATTTCCAAACTGTTCCTCCTCTGCCTTCTGCCTGCTAAAATACTTTCCCTTGAGTTCCTAGTATATGCCTTCCACTTCTCTTAAATCTTATCCTATCTCTATCCTTTTCCCATTGCAGAGGGAAAAGAATGCTTTCTCTTTTGTTTCTGAATCTCCAATGACCGTCATAAGATCTGGCACGTGGTAAGCATTTAGTTGAGATGATATGATATAGATATAGACACATATATACACATGTATGCATGTGCACATAAATGCATTGTGGACATATATATAGATATGTACATGTATGTGTCTATAAGTGCGTTCCTATTTGTGCATGCATGCATGTGTACATGTATAAAGCTACTTGTTTCAGGTCAAGACTCAGCTGAATGACTTCTGAGGTTCCAAATACCACTAAGATTCTACTATTCTCTTAAGGAAAATGTGGAAAGATCACTAGACTAGGCATTCGTAGTTCTGAATTTGAGTCCTCACTGTCATTCTTTTTCTGTGTTACTTTGGGTGAGGCAAATAAGTGCTCTGACTTCAGTTTCCTCATCCATGAAATGTGAAAGTTAAACTAGAATCAAAGGTATCAAACCCCTGGCTGGTCTTGTAACCTACAATTCTGGCAACACTCCAGAGCAGCCCTAAACCAGATTAAAATGTAACTGGGAAATATTTAACCAAATAATTAAAATACAATAAAACATAGATAATGGTAATGTGTGGTTTTCTAAGTTAATAAGCAGCCAGTTAGGGATCCTTACTTAAGGTTTAATGGCCACCCCATTTCTATTGGAGTTTGACACCTTTGAGGTCAAAGGTCCTTTTCAGCCCCAAAATTCCATGATTTGTAATTAAAGGATACATCTATGGAAACATATAAGACAGTGAGAGAAAAACACAATATAAACTTTGTATAAGTAATGAAGGAATTCAGAAAATGGGAAAGAATGAAGTACAACAGGGTTATACTGGGACAGTTTCACAGAACTGGTGTGGGCTGAAATGTCCCACAAATCCTCCCCAGCAGCAGTAAATAATCAAAAGAACATAGAAACATAGTTGATTAATACGGAGCCACTTACAGGTAAGTCATATGAATTGCTTTGAATTACAGTTATGAGAAAACTACTCATATCAGTCTTTAGACATAACTTTGGCCCTTAGTTGGGGATCTCTGAACAGCAAATACAGGTGATTCAGTTTTCCCCTCACACAGGACCAGGTTCAAACAGTGCCCAGTTTGCACAATGTCTGCCCTCCTTTGGAGTCTGTGCAGAATCAGACAAAAATAATCTGAAGTTAAACCCCGGGGTGTTTATCATATCTTTAGCATCCCATTTATAATACAGTTCTTTTCCCCGTAAGTGGGCAAATAGAGTGAAATAATGGTAAATTGGTGAAGACCAAAGTAGACCATGGGTAAAGTGACATCAGTTCCTTGGAAACACAGGGCAACAACTGCCCAAACAAATGGTCCCTTTCTGAGTAACTAATCAAGATAAAAAGCATTCCTAAAACTTCTCAAAACCTTTCCACCACTAGCCCTTTCCATCACTATGGCTGCCCCATCACCAGATCCATGCTACCACCTTCCTCTCTCCCTCAATAAACTTATTCCTTCACCATGAAGATTGCCTGAGTCATTAATTCTTTGGACGAGACCCCATCCTCACTACCCACATCAGAATTGGTCCTTTAAGGATGTTTCAAATTGGGTTGGCAAAAAAAAAAAAACCAAGCATTTCTTATGGGATATATTATATATGTGTTTTCTTATCTGCTACTAATAATACTCCTATGAGGTACGTGGGTAGGTATTTTTATCCTCGAGGCCTTTTTCTGGCCCGTAAATAAGCTAAGTAAATAAGAAATTAAATGGAAAGATAGATAAATAAATAAATGCATGAAAATATTTTTTTCATTTATTAGATGGGCAGCTAGGTGACACAGTGGATAGAGAGCAAGGTCTTGAGTCAGGAGGACCTGATTTCAAATCTGACTTCAGATTCTTCCTAGATATGTAATTCTGGGCAAATCATTTAACCCTATTTGCTTAGCCTTTGCTTGCCCTTCTGTCTTAGAATTGTTACTGACAGAAAAGTAAAGGTTTAAATATGCATGGATATTTATATATATGTATATATGTATATATATATTAGAAGTCGCCTGCTTATGCATTGTATAATTTGATCTTAGAATGTAAATCAAAGAAGAATAAGCATTTCAGCAAATTCAGGCAGCCATACTAATTTTCTTGAACTTATTACAAACTGTCACTTTTCTAGATTCAATAAGCATTCATGAAGAACATATTAGAGTCAATGAGTTTTGCTTTCATCAGAACCAAAACAGGAAACAAAAATTTTTGTATTGTATTTGTATGAATTTGTATGAATGTATTATTTGTGTTAGGCTTGAAGTTTAGTTTCATTTTCCTAGTCTTATACTCAATAAACCAGCAGGCTATATCTTCCAGAGCTCATAAAATAGTATCGAAATGAATTAAGAATTTCCAAGGTTTTTTTTCCCTCCGATTTTTACTTATAGTATAGAATAATAGCTTTTCAAGGAATATCAGATAATGTGGCCAGGGAGGGACTATAGGAAGCTTTAGCAGACTATTGTCTTCATTTTGAAGAACAGAAAATAGAGCTATAGTGATTCAAAGATCACAAAATAGAAGATATAGTGATTTGTCCAAAGTCCTATAGCCAATAAGTTCCAGACTACCAAATTCTTCTTATTCCAAATTTTTGTGACCTAATATTAATCGTTATCACTTAAGTAATAAGTTCATTCACTCATTTGCACATCCATTCAATAACCATTTATTAAGGGCTCACCATATGCCAAGAAAACCCAGTGCTAAGAAGACACAAAAATAATCGACATGGTCCTGACCCTCATCAATCTACCTACTTACGGTAATCAGTTACAGAAAATGTTCTGAGCAGAATTTAATTTTAACTATCCTCATTTTTGAAAATGAAGTCATTAAGACATCACAAGAAAAGCAGGCCAGGGCAGAACTAGGCTTTGCCCTATGAGCACTAAAACACTGGGGGTAGTGACAGCATCCTTCAGCAACATAGAAACACCTGAGCTTAGCACCCAGTTAGCCAGGGTAATTAGGGAAAATAGGAGCCTCCTAGATGCCAAATTTCTTTCCTACCCACCCCTAACCCTGCAGCCAGATGAGTTTTTCCCCAGGCTGGTCCTACCCATTCTCTCTTCAACCTCCAAAAAACTGATTTGAGAGCACTTTCATTCCACTGGCCTCTAGAACATTTTGTGTTCCTCACTCCTGGAAAAATTGCTAATGTCTCGGCAAGGGTTAGAATTTGAGTTCTGTGACATCTGGTCCAGTGCTCTTTCCATATGAAACCTTATTAGCAAAGCATATGACAGGGTTATAAAGTAGTAGGCAGCTAGATGGTGCAGCAGATAGGATACTAGGCATGGTGTTAGAAAGACCTGAGTTCAAATTCAACCTCAGACATTTACTAGCTGTGAGACCCTGGAGAAGTCACTTAACCTCTGTTTACCTTAGTGTCCTCTACTGTAAATTAAAGATCACAACAGCAACTACCCTCACAGGATTATTGTGAGAACTAAGTAAGATAATATTTGTAAAACACTTAGCAAGTGCATGGTACATAGTAGGTGCTATATAAATGCTAGCTAGCTACAAGTAGAAAAAGCTAAAACAAATTGAAGTCATTTTTCCCTTTATTCTTAGATCAAGAAAATGATTCTCCAACCTTTATAAATGAGATCTCTTTACATCTTTTTTATTTAAATTTATATATTTATTTGTTTCTTACTTTACTTTTTTAAACCCTTACCTTCTGCCTTGGAATCAGTTGATTCCTCAGTCACTTCCCCTGTAAAATAATATGTACACTCCCTTCCTCAAAGGGTTGTGAAGATCCCATGAGATGATGGATGGGAAAGTCCTTTGTAAAAAGAGAATGGCATATTGGAATCAATTGATTCCAAGGCAAAAGAGTGGTAAGGGTTAGGCAAAGGGGATTAAGTGATTTGTCCAGGGTCACATAGCTAGAATCAGGTCAGAGGTCAGATTTAAACGTAGGACCTACCATCTCTAAGCCTGGCTCTCAATCCACTGAGCTACCCAGCTGCCTCCCTGTTTACTTTAAAATACACTGGTAATTTCCTTCCTTCTCCCACCATTAGAGAAGGCATCATCTGACATGTATATATAAAACTATGTCTTACTCATTTTGATTTATTAGTTCTTTCTCTAGATGTGGACATACACAAGTCACTCATCAAACAATATTTCTGTTACTATAAAAAATATTTTCTTGCTTCTCATTTCACACTTTATACTTTAATGTTGGTCTTTCCATGTTTTTTTAATAAACCTGCTCATCATTTCTTATGGAGCAACCCAATCACTAATGAATTTAAAAAACATTAAATAGACTATAGTCTATGCTGCCAAATTATGGCTCTTGGATATTAGTGCCTTGGTGCCTAAGTAGCAATAGAGTGAACTCCTGATGAGAAAACACCTCCACACACTCACTATAGAACATTGCCTGTACTTTGAGCCAGAAGATTTGGGTTCAAATCCTAGTTCTAGTGTTTAGCAGGCAATTCCTTTTATGTTTCTGAGCCTCAGTCATTTCCCCTGTAAAATAATACATACACTCCCTTCCTCAAAGGGCTGTGAAGATCCCATGAGATGATGGATGGGAAAGTCCTTTGTAAAAAGAGAATGTCATATAAATATGAATCATTATGATAGCTTTTCCTGCTTTGAAGTGTAGCCATAAACTAATGTTAACTAAGAACTCACTATTTGCTTGGCATTGTGTTCAGCCCAGAAAATTTTATAGCGTTGGAGAAAGGTACAGCACCTGTCTTTAAGGACCTTGCTAACTCAAGGGGAGGCGAGATCAGAATACATTGAGCCAGGAGTTTATAACGTAGCTTCACTGAACTTTCTTTTTGATATTTTGATAAATGTATTTCTATGTAATTGGTTTCCTTTGTAATCCTTCACACTTAAAAAAATGATCTGGAGAAATTATCTATAGGTTTCAAAGAGATCCATGATACAAAGAGGGGAAAATGGTTAGGAAGCCCTTCATTAAGCCATTGCTCCCCAGCAAATAAACCCCAAACTGGAAGTTAAAGGGGAATTGTAGTATTTTAATTACCTCAAGAACTTGTTCACACACACACACACACACACACACACACACACACACACACAAACTTGGTTCATTTCTTTATGTTTTTGATAAATTTATTACTACATTAAAATACCCAGATAACTCCCTCCCTCCCCTGCCCTTCTCCCATTAGAGAAGGAGGCTTCATTTGGCAAAAAGATATCAGTATGTATAAAATTAAGTCTTGCTTCTATTTATCAGTTCTTTCTCTGGAGGTGGACATATAAAATCATTCACCAAACAATATTTCTGTTGCTATATATAATGTTCTCTTTGTTCTGCTCATTTCACTCTTCATAACTCCATGTAGGTCTTTCCAAGTTTTTTTTTTAATTAACCTTCTCATCATTTCTTATGCTGCAGTAGAATCCTATCATAATCATACACCACAGCTTGTTGAGACATTTCCTAGTGGATGGGCATTCTCTCAGTTTCCAGTTCTTTGCCACCACAAAGAGAGCTGCTATTAACATTTTAGAACATATAGGTTCTTTTCCTTTTTCCTTGATCTCCTCAGGAAATAGACCTAATAGTGGCATTGCTGGGTCAAAAGGTATATATAGTTTTATAACTCTTTGGGCATAATTCCAGAGTGGTCTCATATTTGAAGCCAAACTCTATTCCCAAGTTTGGTTACTTATTTTATGCAGTAGACTCATCACTGACCTTTGGCTTTTTCCAAAACCCCTCTTACTTTCCCTCTTACCTTCCCACTGAACATATTCCAAACCATTTAGCAATGCTTACAGAGAGTTCCCAAAATGTTTTGGCCAATAACTGTTTCATGGGACTGAGCAAGCAACATCCCAAAGTGCTTATGTTGAAGTTTTCATTTAGATGAGCAAAGTAAATTATATTTATTCTGATATAGGTCATTTGATTTTTCCATCATATTCCTTATATTTGCCTTTATTTCTAACCAATCTCATGAGGATTGATTAAACTCTTTCTATGTGCCAGACACTGTGCTAACTTCTGGGAATATGAAGAAAAAGCAAAAGGCTCTCAAAGGAGTTTACTTTCTAATAAAGGAAGAAAATAAAAACATAAATCTGCATATACTAAAGAAATAAAGAGGTGAGACTTTTCTCCTTAGAAGAGTTTTACTTTGATCCTTGGAAAATCTATGCCATTGGTGGTGTCAGTGATGCCTTCATCCATACAAACCACAACCCTTCCACAGTTTGATCCTGAGAAGTTATTGTCCATCTGTTCCCAGAAATCATCCAAGGAGAACCTACCCAAAATGCAAAAGGACTTCTTCTTGCTTTATTAATATATCAAAAGTTTCTACATATCACTACAAAGTGTCATTCTGGGCCTCTGGTGGGAGTTTTCACACTATTATTTCTTCACATAGATGAAATCAAAGTGTGAACAAAGATAGATGGATAGATAGATAAAAATCTGCTAGTATTTCTATAGAGGGCTAAAATTTAGAAGGTGCTTTACAAATATTAATTAATTTTACCTTCATAGCTGCCCTAAGAGGCAAGTAATATTAGTAATTCCTGTTTTACAGATAAGGAAACTGAGGCAGGGGTTAAATGATTTGCACTGAGTTGCATAACTTGGTGTTTGAGGCAGAATTTGAATCCGAGTCTTCCTGATTCCTGAAGTCCTTACTCCAGGTCCAGTGCTGCCTCAAGATCGATCAGCTAGCTGTCCATATACCATCTCTCATTATTAGTATTCCCCTTTTCCACTTCACCCCCTCCCCAGCCCAGACCCCACCACATTTCTGGCCAGAAAAAAAATACTAAGGGATATATTTATCATTTTTGCATGTGTCATTAAAAAACTATAATAATGGATGTGAATATTTAAGGTGCTTAAAAGCAAGGAAAAGGGGAGAGGGATAAGAACGAATGTTGTTGGGTAGGTGCCTGAAGCAATATTATACTAGATTACATTTTTAACAATGAATCTACTTTTTTTTAATAAAGGAAAGAAAAGAAAGAAAGTTTCCAAAGCCTGGAATGATTTAACTACGTGAAAAATAAGGACTTTGATTACAAGTAACTGAACTGGCTAACACCACAGATACAAAACCTGTATCTTACCCACTTCTGGTGTTCTTTAATGAATTATCCCACTTCCTCATAAGACTGATCACCTGCTAAGTAGAACTGAAATGTTCTTTATTACCTCACTGGATCATGCTTTTAATAAGGGATATAATCTCATTACAAGCTCTAGTAGTCATCTAGATTACAATCTTAATTGCCAGAATAGATAAAAGAGTAATAATGTATTCTCTCACTCTCAATCTCTCTCTCTATCTCAATCTCTCTCTGTTTCTCCCTCTCTCAATCTCTGTCTCTCTCTTTCTCTCTCTCAATATTTCTGGATCTCTCTGTCTCTCTTTGTCTTACTCTTTTTCTGTGTCTCTGTCTCTGTTACTCTCTCTCTTTCTCTTTCTGTCCCGATGTGAATCTCCCTTTATCTATCTCTCTGTGTCTCTTTCCTTGTCTCATTCTCTATTTCTGTCACTCTATTTCTCTTAGTCTCTGACCCTCTGTGAATCTCTTTGTCCATCTCTGTCTCTGTCTCCCTGTCTCTATCTCTTTCTCTTCTTCCCTCCCTATCTACCTCTCTATCTCTCTCTGATTCTGTCTCTGCATTTTCTTGCACCTTTGTCCTTCTCTGTGTCTCTTTGTCCTCCTTTCCTGTCTCTCTCCCTCTCCTTCTCTACCTCTCTCTATCTGTCTCTGTCTCTTGTCTCTGTCTGTCTCCCTGTCCCTATCTCCCTCTCTCCCTCCCTATCTACCTCTCTCTCTCTCTCTTTCTCTCTCTCTCTCTCTCTCTCTCTCTCTCTCTCTCTCTCTCTCTCTCTCTCTGATTCTGTCTCTATATATTTTCTTGTGCCTTTGCCCTTCTCTGTGTCTCTCTTTGTCCTTCTTTCCTGTCTCTCTCTCCCTCTCTATCTGTCTCTGTCTCTGTCTGTCTCCCTGTCCCTATCTCCCTCTCTATCTCTCTCTGATTCTGTCTCTGTATATATTTTCTTGTGCCTTTGATCTTCTCTGTGTCTCTCTTTGTCCTCCTTTCCTGTCTCTCTCCCTCTCCTTCTCTCCCTCTCTTTCTTCCCTCTCCCCATCATCATAATTCAAGAAAGAGGAATTTCTCACCCATTCAGACGTTCTCCTATTCTTCCTCCTTGGTTTGTGTGTTTTCAAATAATCCTGGGAAGACCGTTTCTAAATTCCTCCATTCTGATAAATTATACTAGTAGTGAAGCATAAATAAAATTCTATGCATACCTATGTTAAGATTCTCTGATTCTGTTTCTGTCTCCTTACAATACTCCCATTTCCAAACTTGGACATGAGGAGAACATTTCTACGGAATCATTTGCCTACCTGATATGATTTTGAAGCATCTCTCCTGATCCAAGGCATATAATTCCAAAGTTAGAAATTCCTTCATAGGATCATAGAATTGAGAGCTGAAATGGTACTTAGAGCAAGTTCAATATCCTCCTTTAACAAGAGGGTAAACTGAGGTTTAGAGATAAGGAATGATTTTTTCAAGATCAAACAAAAAGCTGTGGTTTGAGTAGGGTAAGAACAATCTTACCATAGATTATTGGATCTCGGGGAATCTGAAAGCCTTTATATACATGTAGAATTTTGAGCTGGCACGGACTTTAGAGATTAGAGACTAGCCTCATAAAAGTTCCAGATGAGAACTCATAAGCCTGCTTGAACCAGCTCTCAAGAGCCAATTGTTGGGGGCAGGTAGGTGTCTCAGTGCATAGAAAGTCAGGTTTAGAGACAGGAAAGTACTAGGTTCAAATCTGGCCTCAGCCACTTTTTAGTTCTATGATTCTGGGCAAGTCACTTAACCCCCATTGCCTAGCCCTTACCACTCTTCTTACTTAGAACCAATACATAGTATTGATTCCAAGATGGAAGGTAAGAGTTTTATTTTTAATGTTTTTAAAAAACCAATTAATAAAATTTTAGCATGAGCATTTACTCCTCAGAAATTGGCAAATGCTACAAATTAAGGCTTGATTTATCATTCTGATGATTGCTTAGACTTAAAAACATGATGGACAAAATATTAATAATGTCAATTAAACTTAAAAGGGTGCCACACAGTTTTTGGAGAACTAATTGTCAAACATTTACCAGCACATTGCTACTCATTGACATCAGTGAGACTTGATAGGATGGAACTCAAAAATGGACCACCTGTCTCGGAATGAGTATACCTTAAGACTATTGAAATATACCATTTTTCATTCTATTTTCTCCGTGAAATTTACAATCTAGTGTGAGCAATATATATCCTGTTTTGCAACATAATGAACAGAGAAATATGTATTATATGACAATATACGTACATCCTACATCATATCATCTGCCTTCTTGGGGAGGCTATAGGGGCGAGGGAATGGGAAAAACAAATGAGACATAGATTTTTGGGCATAGCTGATGTAAGAATTTGTTTCTCTTGGATAAACATATTCATTATAATTTATTACATATTTATAACAAATCATAGATATATTATTTTTATGCTACATATTATATTATTATATATAAAAATAAAATGTAACTCAAAAAAATAAGAAACAAGAAAAATAAAGAGTGGTGGAGTTGTAGTATATATTAAGAAGGTACACTCGTGAAGAAATTTTTAAAAAAGAGTAGAGAAAGCATAACAGAACATTTAGATGAAGATCAAAGGAGGGAGAAATAAAATGATTTTGACAAGAGAGACAAATAGAAATAGGAAAGAGATAAAGAACTGGGAAAGCCTGATGTAGGTGCTATTTTACACTTGGGGAAACTGAGGTAAGTGGCACTTAATTGACTTACTGAGGGGCACACAGCTAGTAAGTCTGAAACTGGATTTGAATTCCAGTCTTCCTGACCACAGGACCAGCGCTCTATCCACTGAGTCATGATACAGTAAACATAAAAAAATGTTGGCTATCCAGACATCTCCTGAAGATCTCTTGCTGCCAAAAACAGAAGTGCTAACAACTTCTTGACTAGTCTTCAAGATAATTTCATCTTGAAAAGATGGAGGAACAAACAAGGGGAAACTAAATTTTGGGTATGATCCTCACTAACATGCCTGAGCTTTTGGCTAAGGTAGAAATGATGTATCGTGATAGTGACTCCGTCTCTTCTGCCTTGGAAGCAATCAATATATGGTATTGATTCCAAGATGAAAGGTAACATTTGTTACATAGAGTTTGTGATAGGGAAGGGGAGGAAATTCAAGTACAATCAATATGATATATACCCTAGAATTTAGGAAAACAAATTTCAAAAGGTTTTAAAGGAAAGATAGGACCCAATGGACTAAAATGTTTCAAGGAAAGTCTATCTAGGAGGTGTGGGAAATGTTCAAGAATGAAATACTGAAGATGCAGAAGAAAATTCCTTTATTGGACCATAATCTTTTATCATATCATCTCTTCACTTAAGCTTTAGGACTTTACTTTTCATCTTCACTATAATGACCATTCTTTTCACCCTCAGTTTTAATCCAGACCATCATTACTGCCACAAAGTACATTCTTCCTATCTCCTTCTGCTGGCCCCATCTTGGACCAGTTCAACTCTATACTATTCTCTACCTTACTCCCTGCTCTACTAATTGATCATGTTTTGCCCAACTTGTACCCTGGTTTATTGCCACAATTCCCCCCTTTACTCCTATTCATATGCTACCAAATAGGGTTGAAGAAAATCTCAAAACCACATAGACTGAGTCCAGAATGGTCCATCTCTACAGCAAGTAAAATATTCTATTTTTTCCTAATCACATCACTTTTCCATTCTACACAACAGCTATTCAAAATCTCATCTCTCCTCAGCTTCCAAACAGTACATCCACCTCCATCCTCTTGGTTTAGAAAATTTAGGCCATTCTCCTGATAGCTTCCTCTTCTCCCCTACTCTTTATTTCATATTTCAGACCTCTTCTCTCCCTAACCTTGTATCCCATAAAGAAATGGCTCTTTTCCCTAAGGTCAACCCTTCACCATGTACCCTTGATCCTATACCCTACTTTCTTCTCTGATTTTCACTCAAGACCTCTCCCTTTTTTAACCGTTGTATTTATTTACCTATACGTACATTACCCCAAGTAGTATAAATATATTACTGAGGATATGAATGACAGAAAACTAGTCAGGAAACAAGAATAAGAAGTCAATCAATGAACATTTATTAAGGGGCTACTTTTTGCCTATTATATGCTATATACTAAGTGCTGTGGATACAAAAAGAAGTATAAGAAGTTTTCTTTTTTAATGGCTTTTTCTGAGCATTTTATCACTCAAGCTTAGCACCTACCCCAGAACTAGGGGGTTGTTGACCTCCTACAGGTATTCATCCCCTTAATCCACTTGAAGTACCACTACTAAATACATCCATTCTATTAGCTTCAGAATTACATGAGCCCATCACAGCTTAATAGAAGGGAATTGTAAGAAAATAATTCAAGCACTCTATTCCCATTCTACTAAGACTATATTTTACAATTCTACAAACTATTGAATATTATGAAGCCTCATTCACAATCTCCAATGGAATTTATGGATTAACCTTCTTTGTAGCCACAGAATTCCAGGGCCTCCATGTAATTATTGGATCAACATTCCTAATTGTGTGTCTACTACATCAATTCTACTTTCACCTCAAGGAGCCCTCGAGGAGCTTACAATCTAAGAGGCAGAATCCAAACTCCTTGAAGGAAGAATTTATTTCACTTTTATCTCTCTATTCCCAACTCCTAACACAGTGACTTCCTTGCACACCATAGTACTTAAAATAAGGGTTTGTTTTATTAAATTGAATATATTAACCACTTAAATTTCCAAATTATAGGCTTATTTTTTCCAACACCTTAGTTTAAATTGCATCAAAGGTCTCATAATCCTATAATTATATCTCTGTGAGGCCCCTAGGCAAGTCATTTGAGCTCTCTGATTGAGTTACCCTGTTTTTTAAGGGGAGTAGGGGAGGAAGAACCATCCTTACTAAGATGCTATGAGAATTCATTGGCTTTGAAGATGAAGTGTTGAATAGTGTTCACTTCAAAGAAATCATGCCCCTTAATTTTCAGGAGGGAAAAGGATTTGGAGGGGAAAGGGGGGGGGCGACACAAAAGGATTTGGCTCACTAGATCTCAGACCTGCCATTGGACAACATTCTCCAGTCTAAAACAAAACCACTCAATGAAGTAGGAAATTTGCAAAGTATTCTCATAAAAACATCCTGGAAGTGCTCCACCCAGCCTCGAAAGAGTGAAAGGGATTATTTCCCACCTGTAAGCTAATGTTTATAACAATAAAGACTGTTAGCAGCAGACAGTCCCAGGGCAATACCTAGAATTATGAAATCTTGGATGTGGGTCAGACAATATCATGGAATATCTGCGTGGCAGGGCCCTCAGAGGTCAGCTAGGCCAACCTGTATGGAAATGAGAATCCCCTAAAGATCCAAAATGATGGGGAATCCACTCCCTGATAGGGCAGCCCATTCCACTTTTGAAGAACTCCATATTAGAAGTCTTGCCTTATATTGTCCTGGATTTTCTGAAGTCTCTTTATTTGTCTTGCATCACAACTCTACCTCCAAATTTGTGGACAGAGGATATATAGTCAGGAAGGTTAGAACTCAAATCCAGCTTCAAAATGTGACCCTAAGGGATTTAATTTCTGACTGCCTTGGTTTCCTCATCTGTAAAATGGGGATAATAATAACACTCACTTCTGAGAGTAGTTGTGAGGATTACATGAGATAATATTTATATTTAGCACAATACCTGGCACATAGTAGGTGCTTAATAAATTATTGTTTCCTTTCTCCATTGCTAAAAATGTTGCACAACAAAAGCAGATCCATAAAGCACAGACCCATTAATAATTACTCTTTGAGTCAAGGGATTTAACCCTTTCAAAATCCACCTAATTGTCATTTTCTAGTACACAAGGATAGCACGAACAATTGGTTCAAAAGCCTTATAAAAATCCAGGTAAAATACTACAGCATGGTATGGTAGATAGTAATCAAGAGGACATGGGGCAAGAACCTCATTTCCAATCTCTACTAGCTGGATGACCATGGTAGTTTTAAGTTATTAGTTTTTAAAATATTTAATTTTAAAATGGAATTAATTTGACTAAATATCTGTCACAGAATTTTAAGACTATTAAAACAATTTAATGTGGAAAAAAATTAACTCTTCTAGGCCTCAGTTTCCTACTCCACAAAATGGTGATGATGTATACAGCACCTACCCTACAGTGCTATTGTAAGACTGAAATTAAATAATATGTGTAAAAGGATCTGCAAAATTTAACATGCAATAATATAAATATTAAATATTAGTCCTTTTGTGGTTGACATGGTACTGATTTGAGATAATTTAATCCCATGACTCATGACTCAATGGAGTTTGACTTAACTATACACACAGGAAAAATCAAGCAGATGAACTTGGATTCATCACTGAGTTCTACAAGTCTAATCGGTGAACTTTTTACCTTAACTTGGAAAGGCATAGGCTTCTAATCCACTTCCTGCAATCTTCTCACCACATGTCTTTTGGGGGTTATCTTCCCCTCTTTCTAACACACTTTTATGTGTTGTATATTCCCATTAGAATGTAAACCCCTTGAGGACAGAGACTATCTTGCTTCTTATATTTATTCCTTGAGCTTCCAGTAGAATTCTTGGCATATAGTAAGCACTTAATAAATGTTCTATCATCTATCTGTCTGCCTATCTATCTATCTCTATTTATCTATCCATACATACATATATCCCTCCTTCTATCCATCCATCCACACATCCTTCCATCCATCCTTCCAAACATCCATCCATCCATCCATCTATCTATCTATCTGTCTGTCTGTCTATCTATCTACTATCTATTTGTCTTTCTGTCTGTCTTCCAGACTATGATACATCCCTTTATGAATAACCCAGACAGCTCATTCACTTGTATATATGGAGCAAAAATTGCAAATGTCAAATGAGCTGGACTCAGACTTGAATAGTAGGAGGAGAGAAGGCTGGATTGTCTCTGGAAAATTACACAGTTCTTTTATTGCTCTCTCAACCCCAACCCTGAAATTATTTTGTATATTTTTATATGTACTTCTCTGAGAATATGCTGTAACCATCCAACAGAAGTGAATGGACTCCTGGAATGCAGGAGCAATGTCATTTTTGCCTTTTTATCTCTAGAGGTTAGCATGGTGCCTTGCACATAGTAGGCACTTAATAAATGGGATCGAATGGAATTCAATTGCTTATATCCAAAGCAAAGGTCTATTTCTTTAACACCAAAATTTTTCCACATATATTATATGGCTATGGTTCATGGAATAATACAGTCTCTGGAAAAAATGGAATTTGAAGATTACCCAAAGGGCAATATAGAGGCTCCTGGCAGGTAAGTAGGCTAAAACACATTATCCAGGAAGAATTATATAGGAAATGTGGCATAAAGGATGTCATTAGAGATATATATGACCAGAAAAAATGATGGGCTGATCTCATACTGAGACTGAGGTATAACCAAGGGATGGTCCACAGGCCCTATTGACATGCACATAATGTTAGGACAGAATGAGGAACACTCTCTGACTGCAATTCTTTTGGCTTATTTATGGGGAAATGTGAATGAGAGTCACACAAGATGGAAAGACATGGATGACTTGTGATCTGTGTCTTTGAAGATAGAATCCATACCAATGAGAGCACAGACCCAATGGAGAAATGGAGTATAAGTGTCAGGTGTCAGATTGATGATGACAATGGTGATAGTGATGAAAATAGTGATCATGATGATAATTATTTCCCTGCTACAGCAATCCAATAACCTTGTCTAAAAAAATAAATAAGTAAAATGAATTACTAAAGTTTAATAATGTGTTCTAGAGTTTGATCTAGAATCAAAATTAAGTTGAATGATCTATTGTCCAGAGATATATGCCCATCTCTTATTCTCTTCTATTCTCTGGTTTTTTTTATCTATCACTTATAATGTCTCCATAATAAGATCCAACATCTCTTTCGTAATCCTAGAATAAAGGAATGAATGAAAAGTCATTTATTAAGTGTTGCTTATTGCCAGGCTGATAAATGCTGAGAATACAAATAGAGAAGTAGGACAGTCACTGCTCTCTAGGAGCTTATATTCTAATATGGGAAACAACAAATGAAGTGGAGAAGACTCTAGAGAAGGGAATTTGGGCCTGTGAAGTAGGTGGTACAGTGGATAGAATGCCATTCCTGGAGTCAGGAGGACTCATCTTCCTGAATTCAAAATCTGGCCTCAGACACTTACTAGTGATGTGACTCTGGGCAAGTCATTTAATCCTGTTTGCCTCCGTTTCCCCATCTGTAAAATGGCCTAGGGAAGGAAATACCAAACCACTCCAGTGTCTTTGCCAAGAAAAGCCAAAATGGAGTCATGACAATTTGGACATGACTGAAAGAACCGAATAGCAAAAAAGTTTGTCAAGGACAAAAACAAGCTGTATTGCAAGGTCAATAATGCCTAATACAGAATCTTGTACACTGTAGATGCTCAGTATATATTAAATGATTAGTAGTCCTCCATAAATATCCAGCTTAATTAACACTGCTTTTAGATGCTAAGAGTCTCTGATAAGGGCTAATACGATAAGCTAAGTAGAAATAATATTTTGACTTTATGAGCCCTGTTCCAAGAAGACAGAGTCATAGAATTTGTCTCTAAAATGATGTTAAGATTCCTTAATCCAAACTCCTCTTTTTACAGATTTTTTTTAAAATAGAAAGGCTTCCCAGCCAGATGTGCTAAAGATGCCAGCCCTCTGCAATGGACTGAATGTCACTCTGTAAAAGAGATACAACTGTTAGGAGTAGAACAGATTTTCTAATTTTATTTTTAATTTTTTAATTTTATTGATTAATTATGGAAACTTTTCCATGGTTACATGATTCATATTCTTTCCTCTTCTCCCTTCCCCCTCCCATAGCCAACACACAGGGAACAGACTTTCTAAGCATATAGGCATTCAGGAAGATTTTCACCTTATTATAAGGTAACACAGAATAGGGATTAGACCTATAGTTTCACTGGTCTAGGGAACTACCTGGATAAGGTAATTTCCTCTACAATACAGGTCCACACAACCTGAAATTCATATTCTTAAATAATTGCTCAGTGCCATCTTGGTTTCAAGTTCAGCTCTCTATTACATAGGTGTCAAACATGAGACCTACATGTGGTCTGCAACAATCCTCAAATGGAGTTTGGAAATATTTAATAGAATAAATAAAAATACAATAGAACATAAATAACATTACATTTTCAAATTATGTCACTGGCAAGGATCCTTCCCAGTGATCCCTCTTTCTTTTTTTTTAACTTTAAAAAAATTTTTTTAATTACATGTAGACACAATTTTTGATAATTCTTTTCTATCATTTTGCCATTCGGTTCTCTCCCTCTTACCCTTCCCAAGGCAGAAAATAGTCTGACATATGCTATACCAGTGTTTTCACTCACATTCCCCACGCTGTGACAGAATACATATATCATTCATATGATAAAAAAAAATCATTTTCTGTTACTATATACACTGTTCTCCTGGATCTGTTCACTTTGCTTTGCATCAGTTCATATGAATCTTTCCAGGTTTTTATGAACTCATTCTGTTCATCATTTCTTATGGCACAACAGTATTTCATTACAATCCTATACCACAGTGTGTTCAGCCATTCCCCAACTAATGGATACCATCTTGGTTTCCAATTCTTTGCCACTACAAAAAGAGCTGCTAAAAAATATTTTGATACAAGGAGATCCTTTTCCTCTAATTCCAATGCCTTTGCGATACAGAGCCAGTAATGACATTGCTAGATCAAAGGGTAGTTTAATGGCCCTTTGGGCATGGTTCCATATTACTATCCAGAATCACTGTATCAATTCACAGTTCCAACAACAGTGAGTTAGTGTCCCAATTTTCCCACATCCCCTCCAATAATTTATTACTTTCCTTTTTGGTCATATTAACCAATCTCATAGGTGTGAGGTGGTAGCCCAGAGTTGTTGCATTTCTTCAGTCATTAATGATTTAGAGCATTTTTAATATGACACTAGGTAGTTTTAATTTCTTTATCAAAAAGCTGCCTGTTCATATCCTTTTACCATATATCAAGTGCAGAATTCTTTGTATTCTTACAAATTTTACTCCATTCTCTATATATTTGAGAAATTAGGTCTTTGTTGAATATAATTGCTATAAAAATTTTTTCCCAATTTGTTTTCCTTCCAATCTTGGTTGAATTGGTTTTGTTTGTACAAAAACATTTTAATCTAATGGAACCAAATTCTCCATTTCATTTTTCATTTTTATTCCCTGTCTTCTTTGGTCATAAATTCTCCCCTTATTCAATATATCTGACAGGTAAACTTTTCCATGTTCTCCTAATTTGTTTATGCTATCAACCTTTTTGTTCTAGATCAACTATCCATTTTGCCTTTGATGTTTGGTGTGAGATGTTGGTCTATGCCTACATTCTGAAAGGTTTCTATTTCTGTCTGAATTTGTCACCACTGATCTACATTATGCTGTCCCTAGGAGGGAAGAGGAAGGTATGACTGGAAGAATATTGTACATGGAGTCAGAGGATACAGATTGACCTCTTGATCTCAGTTTCTTCATCTGTAAAATGAGGAGGCTGGTCTAGATGACCTTCTAGCTATAAATCTTTTATTCTCTGATTCATGGGAAAATTCCACATCAACAAAATGATAGGATTGTAGATTTTGTAAGGTAGGAGGGCACTTTAAGCTTATCCACCACCCATTTTACAAATGAGAAAACTGAGACCAGGAAAGTTAAAATGATTTATCCAAGATAAGGGCAGAATCAAGATTCAGCTACTGAGCTATTGCCACTGTATCATGCTGTCTTTGTTAACTTGAAAATATAGAAGTATATTTTGAATAGTCAAGGCAATATGGCATAGTGGATAGAGAGAGAGCCAGCACTAGATTTAGGAAGAGCTGGCCTCAAGTCCAGTCTTACACATATACTTTTGTGTGACCTTGGCGAATCTTGTGCCTTCTGAGTGCCCCCAAGCAACTCTTTGAGGCTAGAAAAGCTGATAATCTGCATTGGTAGTTTTCTCACTAGGCATTCCCTATCCAAATTAAATCATCAGTGTGGATGCTCCACATGCCCTCAAATTAATAATAACCTTAGAGATACAGGCACACCCTCAGCCCTGCAGAGAAGCTGGAATCAGATTAGAAATTAAACCCTCTCTTAGGATCTTTGTTGGATTTGCTTACTTGAGGTCAAGTGGTCTATGAGCTCCACAACCCAGATTTGAAAATGAAGTGAAGGGAAGAAGAGGCAGAGACAGAGTCAGACATGTCCAGGTACCTGAACTGCCCTCAGAGGAAGCCAGTTTAGTTTAGTCTAATTTTGTCCTTAGGTATAAGAAAACTCAGACTGAAATAACTGTTTTCCCTCTAAAGATGAGAGGATGGGGAATGGAACAGGGAAGGAAATAAACACATAAATGATGCTTAGGAAGTGCCAGCCCCTGTGCCAAGTGCTTTACAAATATCTCATTTGATTCTCACAATAAACCTGGGGGGCAGGTGTTATTATTATCCCCAAGTTATAGTTGGGGAAATTGAGGCAAGCAGAAAAGTTTTTTTACTTTCCCAGGGTTACAAAGCTAGTAAGTGTCTAAGGCCAAATTTGAATTCCAGCCTTCTTGACTCCATTCACAACTCTTTGTGCTACCTAGCTGCCTGCGAGCCTGCCTCTACTCTCAATTTACCTATTTCTACTGAGTGCATCACTAAGTTATCTATAACTCTATAACAGAGTCATATCCTGGCTCTTACTTTTGTTTTATTCCATTATATCCATGTCTTGCCAGTTCTATTTACCAGAATATCTCACACTCTATCCACTAAGCCACCGAGCTACCCCAAATCTCCCATTTTTCTAAAATGTCATTCTAAATGATGCTCAATACAAGGTATATTTTTTGAGGCCTCATCCCATGTGGCTAGAAGGTAATGAAATGTCAACAAACATTTATAATCTTATTGTGGAGATTGTTCCAGATCTGTGATTTCATTAGTGTAAGGAGGACCCAGGAAGGAATCTCCCTTTTCCCACTTAGACAGGCATTTCATCTATAGTTTATAGCATTAGGGAGTTGCTTGGGACACTAAGACTTTAAATAGCCTTCCCACAGTATGTATGTGAATAAATATGATATGATTCAGAAGAAGAATCTGAATGTTTGTTTTCCCAATTCCGAAGAAAGTCCTCTATCCACTATGTCAGGATGCCCTGCCTATTATTACTACTGTTAATATAGATAATGTATGTAAGGAACTTTGTAAACCCTAACATGCTTGATAAGTGCCATCTATTATTAATATTAATGAGATATAATCAACAATTATTTTAGAAACCTCAGTAACAGAGCTGTCAATGGAAGCATTACCTCTTGATGTGTTGATCATTTATGGACATATGATTAAAGGATTATAGGATTTGTAAGAGACCTTAGAGATCATCTAATGCTGAGAATCTCTAAGGGGAAAGGGACTTGGGGGCATCATCTGTTCCTAACTCTCTTTAAACCACAATCTTATTTACAGCATTCCCTAATGCTTATCATCCAACCTTTGATTAAAGGCATCTAGTGAGGGAGAATGTATTTCGTAACTATTCTAGGGTTAAAGGTTATAAAAAATCATATATACTTGACATCTTTCAAGGTCCAATTCAAACCCCATCTTCTTTCTCTTAATCATATCTCAATTAAAATTGATCAATTCCTCCTCCAAATCTTTTATAATACTACCTGCACCATTCATTTCGCATTTTATTTTAAGTTGGTCAAAACTAGTAGTTTTTGTAAGTGGAGAAGTGGTACCAAACTCCCTAGAAGCATGAAGAAACACCCTCTGTATTTCTCTTGGGTGAGGCAAAAGACAGATATGGGCTGATATGGGCCTGATTATGCTCATAAGGTAAAGGAGAAATATGGATGATAGGCTGGAAGAACTGAGTGATTAGGAGCGATATCAATGCCCTCCAAATATGGCGCCCTGAAGAAAGCCCAAGTTGATCTTTCTATTACCTTTTAACAACTTTTCTCTTATTGCTCACTATCATTATTTATTTCATGAATTATCATTGATATAGAGAGGAAAGTGGACATAATAGCTCGTCAACTGTTGATACTCTCATTTTTTCAACATTTATAAGGTCCAAATGTTTTTCCCATCACTTATTGGTATTCTCCCTTCCCTTCAGTTATATCATGAATTGATCCTTCAATTCTTCGGAGAAGAAATTAATTAATAAATATCATTAAGAAAATGTAGAAGTGGAAAAATAAAAGGGACTGATTACTTAGAGAGAGTAAGGCTTGAAAGATGGACATCTCAAGTGCTTCACTGGCTGCAAAAAGTGAGGAAGGCCCTGAGAACTCTTATTAAAAGGCATTATGAGAGAGAGCTGAAACCAGGTTGAAATGACCTGAGCTTTTTCCAGGGCACCAGATTTAGAAGGCATTGACGTCACTTATAGTCATTCAGCTTAATTAGCTAGAATAATTAGTTAAAATAGGAAGCTACCAAATGGTAGGCTGAAGCAACAGCCTCCTCTACTCTAGCCTTTTCCTTATTTCCACTTCCCATTCTCCAGTTTCTGGCCTCTCTACCTCTGTTCACATTGCCAAGAATCAACGTTCTCCTCTCTCTTTCCATACAGGTGCATCCTATCCATCTTTCATGGTTCAGCAAAAGCCACCTCAAATTTGACACTTTCCTTGGATCTCCCCAGCTGCTTCCATTCTAGCATTTTTTACACTTCTAAAGTACTAATCACAGTCTAACTTGTATTATATTCATACTCTCACTAGAGTATAAGTTTTTTGAAGTCGGGAGCCCTCTTATTTATTTCTGTATCACCTCTTTTTTTAAAAATATCTTAACATATCTTAGAATGAATACTAAGTATCAACTCCAAGGCAGAAGAGAGAAATGGGGTAGTCAACTGGGGTTGTGACTTATCCAGGGTCACAAAGCTAGGAAGTATTTAAGACCATATTTTGAATTCAGAATCCCCTATCTCTAGACCTGCCTCTCTATCCACTGAGCCATCTCGCTGCCCCTTCTGAATAACTTTTAGTACTTACAACAATAACTTACATATAATAGTACTTCCCAGATGCTGGTTGAATGAATGACATCTTCAGTAATTCAAACTCACATTCATTCAGTGCTTTAAAAATAATAGCTATCATTTATAGAATACTCTATATTTATATTAGCACATGAACAATCTATATCCACCCCCTACTTTACATATGTCATCCCACGAAACTCCTGTGATTTATGCAATTATTATCTCCATTTTACAGATGGGAAAATTGAGGTTAAAAGAGATTAAGTGACTTGTCCAGGTTCACAAAGCTAGTAAGTGATTGAGGACAGATTTTAACTCAAGTCTTCCTCTCCAAGTCCATCACCTATCTAATACACCCTCTAGCTGTTTTTTAAATTTGGTAGATAACCAAGGCACTTCCCTTACAGAATTATACAAGATAGGCAGCGCAAGCATTACTAGTCCTAATTAACAGGTGACAAAATTGAGGATGATAGAAATTAGTTGGCTTTCTGTGGTCACACAGATTTCAAATCTAAGCCTTCTGGCTCTCCCTCCAGTATTCCTGGATTCTACACCATACTGTCCCTTTCCTCTTTCCCAACTAATTTTTAAGTTCTTTCAAGATGGGGATTATATTTTACCCTCCACAATATCTGCAACAGTGCCTTGCTCACTGTAACTGTATAACATATATTTGCTAATAAATGATGAAACTGAATAAGTCCATGTTGAGCTTAAGACAGCTAGGTGATTCAGTGGATAGAGAGATGGTCCTGAAATCAGAAAGACTCATCTTCCTCAGTTCAAATCTGGCTGCTAGCTGTGTCTATGGGCAAGTCACTTATTCCTATTTGCCACATTTTCTCATCTCTAATGCAAGTTTTAAAAGGAAATGGCAAACCACTCCAGTATCTTTACCAAGAAAACCTCAAAATGGGGTCATGAAGAATCAGACACAATTGAAACAACTCAACAATAACAAAAATTGAACTGGAGAAGGAAATGGCAACCCACTCAGACATCTTTGCCAAAAAAAACCCCATCAATAGTATTGGTGTTCTATGGTCTATGGCAGTGATGGGCAAACTTTTTAAAAAGGGGGCCAAAGAAAAGGAAATGCTCATAGATCGGTCTGTTTCTAAGGCAACTTTTTAAAAGTTTCATTGTATTATATCCTACTCATTGTATTCGCCAGATTAGGAATAATGTTGCAGAGGCAGGATAGAACATTTCAGGGGGCCATAGTTTGCCCATAACTGGTCTATGGTATCACAAAGAGTTAGGCACAACTAAAGGATTGAACTACAAGAGTATATCACCAAACATTCCTCGACAATTAACCATACAGCAAATACTTCTTCAGTGGGTAGCAATATATCATAATGGATAGAAAGTTGAACTTAGAGTGAGGGGAACCTTGGTTCAAATCCCAAATATGACATTTACTAGCTATGTGACTTTATACTACACAAGTGACTTCATTTTTTGAGTCTCGATTTCTTCACTAATGAAGCATGTATCATAATAATAATTACTTCATGGGGTTGTTGTATTAGAACCAAATAAAATAATGGTAAATCACTCTAAAAAGGGTTAGTTATTGTTATTAAACTCTTGAAAGTCTGCCATTTTCTTTTTGCTACCACAGTTAGTAACATTCTAAAAACTATATAATCTCTACCATGCATCTCTCCATTCCTAAATAGTTTGATGGCAGGTTATAAATTCTTAAAAGGTTATATTATTCCATGATTCACAGACAAGTGACATCCCTGAAAAAATACAGAAGAATGTCCAAAAATTAGTTTAAAAATCGAATGGAGTACTTTTATAATTTAGAGAGTTCCCCATCACTTAAAGTGTTCAACCAAAAGCTAGAAAACATTTTGTTCAGGGATGCTATTGAGAAGATTCCTGGAGAAGTAGAATATTGGAATGACTGAGAGTACAGAATAGATAGCTAGAGATATCTTCAAGTCTCAAGATTTTATAATTCTACTCAGAGTAACACAGGGTTACTTACTATTGTGATAGAAGGGGAGACCAAAGATTATATAGCCACCAACTCATCGAGCCAGTCATTATGCTATTGGCATGCTTAGCTATATGCTTACCAGTCATATTATTCTGCTATCTCCTGAAGCTATTTAGAACTAGAGCAGTTAGATCTTCTGTCCACATCACACAGTGATCTTCTGTCAAAGACAGAAATAGAACCCAGATCTCATTTTCTAGCGTAGAACTCACTCTACAACACCATGGTACCTTCCTGCCTAAGATGGAAAAATGAAAAGAGGCCAAAGACCAGCTTTCACATACTCCTGAGCCAGTTCTGACCATACCAATCAACATCATGGCATGCAGAAAAGTTGCCAAATCCTGTGCTAGAGCTCTGAACAGCAGGGCTCTGAGGCTCCTCACCATTTCTAATAAGGACAATTCTCTCACTTGCTAAAAACTGCCTTCACCCTATCCCCATTCCATTCTCAGCTCCCACTCACCACGCCTTACCCATGACTCAATAAGTTCCTAGAGCTGACTGAAGAAGTCTTCAGTCATCAGAAAGCTGACCTTTCCTCAGGCAGTCTTGCTTCCAAATCAGACCTAGGTGGAAGAAACATCTGTCACTAAGCTTCGCCAGCAGGATGATGTCAGGATCAGCAGGAGTCCAATCTTAGCCCAGAATATTTTCAGCTCCATCAGACTCCCCAATCTCCTTGAGATTGTCCCACCAGCCCCATCCACTCCTTTTTGACCAACTACAACATTTTTGTTGTAGATTAAGCCCATTACTTCTTGTGCCATCTAGACTGACAAACGAGAATAATTGGGACCTGTCTTCACCAGGACATCCTTTCATTTATCCAAAGACAGCTCATAGGCACCTCACTCAGACTCCTCTGTCAACTGAATATGTCCATCTTTTCCAATGTTCTTGCATCTGTCTGACTCTGAATCATTCATCATTTTCCTCTGCTCTCCTTTGAACTCCCTCCAGTTTGTCGATGTCTTTTCATTAACTGTGGTGTCCAAAACTGAATTCAGGGGATTCTGAAGTCGTGCCAAATGACGGCTGAATAATTACCTAGCTCATTTGGAACACAATATCCGTACTTGTTCAGCGAGCTGGGAAGGTGCCAGCTCACAGGACAGACCCCAGTTCAGAGCCACGAGGAAGGGTGCATGAGGAAGGTTCAAAGAATTAAGTATGTGTCATTAAATTTAAAAGCAGCAGGGGATGAGGAAAGGGGCAGGACAAGGACTGTGTGTTTGCAAATGCATGCACTGAGCAAGAAGGTAGACTCACCAAAAGCCAGGGGGTAGGTAGAATAGGAAAATGTATGCTAGAGACATGGGGGTGAGGGGGAGATTGTAAGAGGGAAATGTGCTAAGAATATGAAAAATGAAGAATTCCTTTTTTTCCAAAGAGGACTTCAGTAGCCTTCTAAATAATTTCAAACTCACCAAAACCAAGGTGGGATCCAAATGAACTGTGCCAATACCAGAAATAAAATTGGGAACCAGACCACTTGGACTAAATAAAACTTAGAAAATCATTTCATTTCATTAGTAGTATATATTGGTTATGAATGGGTAGCCAGACTAGGAGAATGGAAGTAAGGAAATCTAGGAATTAAGGAAATCTAGGGCTTCTACCCTACAAGATATAAGGGGAATAGTGGACAACATGATGTTGAATTTGGAGGTAAAAAGCAAAGAGTTTCTATGAAGACAAAGAGCAAAGTACCTCAGATATTTGGAAATAGTAGGCAAGCCCATTCAGCAAGCTATTTATTCTTGCTTAGCCTCAGTTTTTATCTATAAAATGATGATAACAGCATGTAATTACCAGGATTCTTGCATGGATCAAATGAGAGAATATGTAGAGTGTTTTAAAAGCCTTAAAGCAAAGGGAGAAGCCAAGATGGCAGCTTAGTAGCAGCAAAAGTTGAAACCACTCTCACAGTCCTGCAAAACCAATCTTTCTAAAGTGTCTCAAAAATGGAAGTCAAAATTCAGCAGCAAGAAGGAGCAAGGGGGCTCTCCTATTGAACACAACTTGAAAGGTAGGTACAAAGAGTTGATTTTCATAAAGTAAGGGGGAACTGAAAGCAAAACTGCACACAGAAGAGTGCTGATTGACCAACCCACCCACCCACGGCAGCAGGTTCCAAGTCTGGGCATAGACCAACTTGGGGATCCCAGGACCCTGCTTATCCCAACAACAACAGAGCACCCCACACCCACCCCTTAAAATTCCAGGCCCTGGCACCAACCCTCAATGAGCCCATGATCTGTAGAACTTGGCCCATTCAAACCTGCCATTGTGGTAAGGCTCTTAGCTCTGATGGCTGAGACATGCAAGCCATCAACAGAGGAGACAGAATCAGTTGATTTTAAAACTGTCAGGCCACAGGCAAAAAAAAAAAGCTGTGAAAATGAGTAAACAGCAAAAGAAACACCTCAGCTTAGAAAATTTCTATGAAGACAAAGAGCAAAGCACAGAATTAACAGAGAATGGTGAGATCCAAGCAACCACATGTAAAACTTCAAAGAAAAATAAGAATTGGTCTCAGGCTCTGAAAAAACTCAAAGTGGATTCAAAAACCAAGTAAGACAAGTTGAAGAAAATGGGAAGAAGAAATGAAGGGAATGCAAAAAGAAAATAATAGCTTAAAAAGCAAAACTGGTCAACTAGAAAAAGAGGCATAAAAATCCAATGAAGAAAAAGAGTTTCCTAAAAAAACAGAACTGACCTACTAGAAAAGGAGGATTAAAAGGTAATGAAGGAAAAATAAAATTGTTGCTGTTCAGTTATTTCAGTCATATCCAATTCTCTGTGATCCCATTCAGGTTTTTCTTGGAAAAGATACTGAAATAGTTTGCCATTTCTTGCTCTGGCTCATTTGCCAATAAAGAAACTAAGGCAAACAGGTTTGTGATTTTCCTAGGGTCACACAACTAATGAGTATCTGAGGCCAAATTTTAACTCAGGAAAATTAGTTTTCTTGCCTCCAGACCTAGAACTCTATCCCTTGTGCTTCTTAGCTGCTTAATAAATATGCATAACCTTTGATTTTATAATACCACTATTAGATCTAGATCCCAAAGAGATCAGGGAAAAAGGGGAAAGGACCTACTTATACAAAAACATTTATAGGAGCCCTTTTTGTAATGGCAAAGAATTGGAAATAAAGGAGATGTCTGACAATTGGGGAATAGCTGAATAAATTGTGGTTATTGTGATAGTGATAGAATACTATTGTGCTATAAGAAACAATGAGCAGGGGGCAGCTGGGTAGCTCAGTGGATTGAGAGCCAGGCCTAGAGACAGGAGGTCCTAGGTTCAAATCCGGCCTCAGACACTTCCCAGCTATGTGACCCTGGGCAAGTCACTTGACCCCCATTGCCTACCCTTACCACTCTTCCACCTATAAGTCAATACACAGAAATTAAGGGTTTAAAATAAAATTTAAAAAAAAAAAGAAACAATGAGCAGGACAATTTCAGAAAAAGCTGGAACAACCTATAGAACAGATGCAAAGTGAAATCAACAGAATCAAGAGAACATTGTAAACAGTAACAGCACTATTGTAGGATTATCGACTGTAAAAGACTTAGCTACCTGCAGCAATACAAAGATCCAGGACAATTCTGAAGGATTTATGGCAAAGAATGTTATCCACCTCCAGAGAAAGAACTATTTTCCACATTTGTTTATTTCTATTTTTATTTTGAAGTTTTGGTCTTACATGAATATTCTCTTACAAGGATGACCAATAGGGAAGTATGTTTTGCATGAAAATACATGCATAATCCAGATAAAATTGCTTACCATTTCCAAAAAGAAGGAGGAAAGGAAGAAAGGGAGACAATTTGGATCTTATAATTTCGGAAAACATATGTTGAAAATTATTATTACATGTAATTGGGAATATAAAATGTCTTTTAAAAAGATTTTACATGTTTGTGATGTAGCAGGAATGCCTTCATTATAGAGTCAGCCAGTCTATGACCATCAGTGTGTAACCTGTGTGTCTGCTGGGTCACAGTCTCTATACAAAAGACCCAAGTACAATTTATGTTTCTCACCTGATTAGCAGAAAACAACCATCCAAAAAACAACCAATAACAAAACCTTTTTGGCTCATGATGCCACCCAAAGAAAGTCTAGAAATGCTAAATTTTAGCTCTTTTAGCACTCATTAAGAGACCTCAGCCTCCTTGCAAGCATTCAAGCTAACAAGATATCAATATAGCATAGGTTTTATTATATCCAACAGAAACATAGAACAGACTCGTGCTCAAATATTTTGACTATCAGGGAAATTCTTTTGCCCTTTCCAGAGGGAAGCAAACCACCTTCCCCTGAAGTAGTTCCTCATCTTTACTCAGGATCTTTGCAGCCCATATGACTCATAGTAACAATGAAAGAATGGGTCTAGATCATTCCTCAGTGCTTGTGATTAGTCTCTCCAGAACTAACAAAGAGGCCAACTTCAAGGATTTACTCCTTCTTATCATAGCTCTTGGACCTCATCACTCCCCCCCTCCCCAGTGCATAGGGTTTCCCACTGAATCAATCTCTTCTTGAAGTTCTAGTAAGGACAAGGTCCATGAGTTAGCTTTTCCCTGTCATGAGTCTGTCTATCATTTCAGCATCTCCTTTTGCCTATGATTGATTTCCATTAGTGACTGTCTAGCTATACCCACTTCTCACCAAGCTAAGTTGTTTTTTATCTGTGCGCTACATGGTCCCTCATATCTAGCAGCAAGACCTTCTCATACATGCCCCTTCTAACTACTCTATAAATGAGAGGGAAGGACCCATTACAATTTGGTAGGATGAAGAAACAAGAAAGTTGACCAGCATTTTAAGAGTAGTAGCTGCTAAGGAGAACTGACCCTAGTCTAAAGAAAACTGGCTTTTCTTTAAGATAAAAGCTTTAAATTTCCCTTTCCTTTCATTCTCAAGGCAAAAAAAAAATAGGAGAAAGAAGGTGGTGGATTTACATCATATATTATATGATATGAAAATATTAGCACAAAATATGTAACTAACTTTGGTTATTATTAATGTATTTCTATATAGGGAATATGGCAACAAATGGTCCACAAAGGCTAATGTATCATGAAGGTCCTTTTATCATTTTATGTCCTGCTAATAAAAATTGTCTAATGGATAAATTTAGCACAAGCAATCTCTAAGTTCTCAGGTCCTCCTCCAATTGTTCCATAACAGCATTTGCACTCACTATGAAATGAAAAGCCAGGGGACTTATTCTGAATGACTTTTCCCCCAACTGAGTCAGACTTAGAGCCTGGAAGCACTCCCTGACAGCTCTGAATTGCAGCCTGTCCCACTAGTTGGCATCATCATAGACACTAGAGCCTAAAGCCAAAAATGGGATGAGGGCCAACAGGGGAGGGAAATTGGGGTTTATTTTTTCAATAGCTAAAAGAACTTACTGCAAGCTATTCTTGGAGCGAGAAGCTCGGAAATGTTGACACCAGGCTGTCAGGGAAAGAAAGAGGGAAGGGCTGTAATTTGGAAAGATTTGAAATTGCATGTCTAACAACGTGTTTTACAGGGAAACATGGAAAGACACCCAAACCCAGGAAGCAAACTGGAGGACTGGATGAGCAATATTCCATTGACAATCCATTTATACTTCAATAAATTGACTGGTCTATTCCATTCTCACCAAAGTAATAAGGGAAATACTAAATCATCAGGCATTCATTAAGCACTTAATATATTCTGGGCATGAGGAATTCAAAGATGAAGATGGCGTAGTCCCTGCCTTCAAGAAGTTTATGTTCTATTGGGGAACACAGCATGTACATAAATGAATATATACAAAATAGGCACAAGATAATTTGAGGGAGGGCTCTTTCTACTGTGGAGGACCCTTAAGGGAAAGTTTAAGGTAGAAAGTAAGTCTTGAGATACGTCTTGAAGAAAGGAAAGAATTCTAAAAATAGCCAAAAAAAAAAAGGGGGAGAGGAGGGATACATTCCAGACACAGGGGACAGTTACTCCAAGGACACAAAGGGATGTTTTGGGGTGTCATGTGTGAGATCAGCAAAAAAGTTATTTTAGCCAAATTGTACACGGCAAGAAGAGGTGTAATATATAACAAGGCTACAAAGGAGGCAGGAGGCAGACTGTAAAAGGCTGTAGACCATACAATAATAAAATTTAGAACTGGAGGGGATTTCGGGGGTCTTCTACTTAAAGACCCTCAATCCATAGCAAAGGAAATTGAAACCCAACATGATATAGTGATTTCCCCAGGATCACAAAGTTAATAAGTAATGAAATTAAAATTCAAACTCCAAGTTTTCTTGTTTCCAATCCATATCTCTTTCTGCTCTCCCACTCTGTCTCTTAATAGAGCTGGTGGGGAGAAGAGAGATATCAATACAATATTTTTTATTATTATTTTTAAATTTCCCAGAGAAGTAGCAAGAGTGAGAGAAGGCAGGCAGACATTTAAGAAAGTAAGGAAGAAAAGGAAGATGGTAGCTTCTGTAATCATGGAACCTAATTAGAATGACATCTCAATACAGTTATTTAAGGAGTACCTATAGAGTTTTAGAGATGGGAAGGATATTAAAGATCATGTAATTTAATCCCTTTGTATTGCTGATGTAGAAATAATAATAGCCCAGATTTAACTGAGTCCAGGACCAGCAGGCTCACCACCCAGCTCCTCCCAAGTTATTTTGGCTAGATTGCAGTCATTCAGTTAAGTATTTATTAATTGAAAATGTTTACAAGACATTGTTCTAAGTGTTAGGGACAAAAAAGTAAAAAGCAATCCCTGCTCTCTTGGAACTCACAGTCTATTGGAGGGGATAATTTTCAAACAACTATGAACAAACAGGATATAGACAGGATAAATCGGAGATCATCTCAGAGGGAAGATACTAAGATTAAGGACTGGGAAAGAATTCTTGCAGAAGGTGGGAAGTTAGCTAAGCCTTGAAGGAAGCCAGAAAACACAGGAGATGAAGATGAGAAGAGTGAGTATTCCAGGATTAAAGGACAGCCAATGAAAATACCAGCAGTTGGGGACAGGGTATTCTGAGAAAGGAATAGCAAGGAGGCCAGAGTTACTGGAATACAGAGTATTCACAGGAGAGTAAGATATAAGAAGACTAGAACAGTAAGAAGGGCTTGGTTAGCAAGGGTTTTAAAAGCCAAACAGAGGAATTTCTGTTTGATCCTAGAGGTGATGGGGAGCCTCTGGAGTTTACTGAATAAGAGGGTAGAGAGGGTGATAAAGTCAGACCTGTATTTAGGAAGATCAGTTTGACAGCTGAGTGGAGAATAGACTTTTGTGCCTTCTACAGACCTCCAGGTCACTCCTTGTCCTTTCTCAATGAGTTCAGTGCCTGGAGATTTGAGCTGAAAACTGTTTCAATAGACTAGTCAGGAGGATATGAGGGCATACACTTGGATGGTGTCTACCTTAGAGGAAATAAGGAAGCATAGATGAGAGATGTTATAAAGAAAGAAACTACAGGACATGGCAATTGATGAGACAATAAGCAGCTCCTGAAGTTGGTTGAGTAGGGGAGCGACATGGTTAGATCTTTGGCGGTGAATTGAACCTCTCATTCCTAATTCCTGATTGTGCTGTTATGGTCTACTTACATCCACCATAAAATAAACCCCCTCTCTCCTTTGAATTTTGGATGCTCAATTTTAATTATTTGAAGACTATAATGTTCAATGGTTCATAGTCATACAACATTCCTAGAAGGACTTTGGTTTTAAAAAGACAAGCATTTGCCTCAAACATTCACCAGGCCTTTACAAGTTACTGTGTCTGTAAGCCTAGTTTCTTCATCTGTAAAATGGGAATAATAATAGCACTTACCTAAAAGCATTGTTGTGAGGACCAATCAATCAATAAATATTTATTATTTTTAAACCTTTTCCTTTCATCCTAGAATCAATACTGTGTATTGGTTCTAAGGCAGAAGAGTGGGTAAGGGCTAAGCAATGGGAGTTAAGTGATTTGCTCAGGGCCACATAGCTAGGAAGTGTCTCAGGACAGATTTGGACCAGAACCTCCTGTCTTTGGACCTGGCTCTCAATCCACTGTGTGCAAGGGGGGTGGAACAAAAGGATCCAGAGAAGGAGTGGCTGACAGTTAGTGATGGTTGGTGACAGTTGAGACCAGAGGGATTCTGGGAAAGGCTTGGGAGAGAGGAGGAGGAGGAAAAGGGTTTCAGTGGAGGACATCCCAGCTCAAATCCAGTCCTGAAGGCTCCCTGAGAATCTTTCTTTGGACATTGAAACCCTGATTCCCTGGTCAAAGATTCCATCGCATATCACCCATCAAGACTTCAATCATCGAGTCAGCTAAGTTTTTGGACTCCATTTTGGGAGCAATCTCTTAGTCTCCATTTCCCAACCTTGCTGAGAGACCCTTTCTGGTCTAACTTACAATTATAGAAGGATAGAAATAGAAATAGATATGGATATAGATATAGAAACAGAAAGAAGAGGTGAGGGAATAAGCTTGGGAGTGGGAACCCCAAAGGTTCCCACCCAAGTGACAGACCCCCTAGAAATAGAGAAGAGGGCACCCCAAAATCCCTCTGGTCTCAACTGTCACCAACTGTCAGCCACTCCTCTGGATCCTTTTGTCACATCCCCCTTGCACAATCCCATCTTTACAACTGAGACACCCAGCTGCCCCATAATAAGCATTTATTACATGCTTTCAATAGGCCAGTCACTGTGCTAAGAATTGTGGATTCAAAGACAAGACAATCCCTGCTCTTAAGGGAGTTCATAATCTAACTGGGGAGGTAGTCAGTAAACAAATATGTGCAATAAGACTAGAGGGAAGGCACTAAGTTTAAGAGGGGTTGGGAAAGTCTTGCTGTTGAAAATGAAATTTTAGTTAGGACTTGAAAGAACCCAGAGAAGCCAGGAGGCAGGAAAAAGAGAGGAAATTCCAGGAATGAAGGACTGCCAGGGGAAATGCCAAGGTTTGGAAGATGAAGTGATTTGTCTGTGAAATTTCAAACAATTCAAGAGTGAGAAAAGATTTAGGATAAAGGGAAAATTGTTGTCTATTAACCCGGCATTCCAAAAGACACTGTGGAACAGGTAGGTGAAAATTTAGGGTAGAAGGGTAATGAAAGAGAAGGATAAAGAATAAGGAGTAGGGTGGATAATGGGGTTTGAATGATAACCTACAGGGGTTCAGAATCACTAAAATAGACACGTATGAAATCATCTATGAGAATGTTCATCATTGAACAGAAAGCATCATCCCTCTTCCCAGAGGAAGTTGGAGGTCAAGCAGGAGACAAGTGTAGAATGAGACAGAAGATACATGGTCAGATAGGATGCCCCATCTCACTATTCCCCTTCCCTCCAAAGGCTGGAGATTAGGCTGGAGACTGCAGGACAGGAAAGAGAAGTCTCCTAGGTAAGAGAAAATTGCTTTGTGGCAGATGCAAGTCATCTTGGTCCCTTACTGCTTCCCCTTAAGAGATAGGTAGTCAGAGGAAAGTCTTACCAAAGGACCAAAACAAAGTTGCCTAAGCAGCAGAAGGTGGAGAAAGTCTCAAACCCTTACAGTCTGAATCCACCATCAGTACTCTCTTCATTATTCCTCTCTCAGCATGCATCTATTTTTTCCTTTAAATGCATAAATCTGGCTAATTGACTATATGAATGAGCTAGTCAGTCTGTGAACCACCCTGCCTTCCCCCATGGTCATTCCCAGTGGAAGTCCCAAACACAGGAACCACTTCCTTCTCAATTAGGCAAGAAACTTTTCTCATGCTATAATTTATGGCTGTTGATGCTTTAGGCTTCACCAGGAGTTAAGCTGATTATCTCCTGGGTTGGACAGACAACATCAAACAAGAAATTCTCCCCACCCCAAGGGAAAGGCTACATGACTAGTTAATTTCTCTTTCTACATCACATATACAGCAGCTCAATGTGAACAACAGATGGTATCTTAGCTTATCACCCCAAAACCTTGGGTTTTTTCCCTTAGTTAGGAAGAATTCAGGGTTGTGGAGTTGGAAGGGACGTCAGTAGCCTTTCAACACAGCTCATTCCTGACAGAAATAAGGGAGTTAGGAACAGAGAGAGGTACATTTAGAGAGGGGAGAAATGGAGTTTTGTTTTGTACATATTGAATCTGAGATGTCTATGGAACAACCTAGGAAAGGTGTCCTCCCAAAGGTGACTCCCAAAGGATGGTGGAGAATTGAAGCTGAGAAAGGGGTGAATAAGTATATTTGAGAGTCATCTACATAATAATGTTAATTGAATCCACAGAAATTGATAAGTTTGAGGGCAGAAAGAGAAAGAGAGACAGAGACAGAGAGAATAAAAAGGTCCTAGGACAGAAACAGAAAAGTATGCCCACCCACAGTAGTGGATTATGAATGTAGAGTACCCTGTGCATGAAAAAGAATCGTTTAGGCAGGAGAACAATAAGGGAGTAATACTGTGAAAATTTAGGGGAAAGAAAGTCTACAGAAGGAGGGGTGGTCCAAAGTGTTAAACAATAAAGAAAAGTTAAGATAGGGACTGAGAAAAGATCATTGGATTTAGCAATAAAGAGCATTAATGACCTTGACGAGAGCAATATCTGTCAAGTGGCAGGAACAGAAGTCAAATTGTAAAAGGATTGAGAAACGAGTAGCGGTAAGAGAAAACAGAAGCAACTAATGTAAACAACTTTTTTCAAATACCATGCCTAAGTAATTCAGTAGAGCCATAAGATAATAGCTTGAGGAGATAGTATGATTATGTGAAGGAGGTTTCTTGGGAGGTTTTTTTAGGGATAAGGAGATCTGAGTATGTTTGTAAGCAATATAGAATGAGCTATAGATATATTATGGTCTAAGAATCAAGATCTCAGAGGAAACAGAATTAAAGATATAAGTAGAGATCTTGGTTTTGGTAAGAATGACCATCTACCCTACAAGACTTGGAAAAAAGAGGAGAAAATGGAAGAAGATGTAGTGATTTGAAGTACGGAACTGAAGAGGAAAAAGTACTCTTTCTGTTGTGATATGGACTCATTTTTTCAATGAATTACAAGATGAGGTGCTCTGCAGAGATAGAATATAGGAGGGAGTAATGTAAGTTGCTTGAGGAGAAAAAAGAAAGTCTTTCTTCCCCTTTAATTTGTCCATCCAGCCTCTAGAAACATTCCAAAGCTGTGATTTCATTATTTTACAACTGTAGGATTTCTGTGAGATCCATCATGGGTTTTTCATTAGTTTCTTCCATTTCTTTCTATCATTCCTTTCTCATTCCTCCAGTAATGCAATGGCATGTCTACATGGGCTCTAAGGGTACTCAAGGAGGACTAACATCTTCAGAATGAGGGCTTGCTGAGCCTTCTTCAGGGCTACTCATTCACTTTTGGTGTCCTCCTAGCACTCACTTCTCCCCTATGTTTCCAAAAAAGTTCTAGCATGCTCAGCAGCCACAAGCCAGTAAACCACCTTAGCAGGTAAGCTAAACCAGATTGAGGGTAGCCAATGGGCCAAAAACCCATCATCTAGTTATAGAAGTGTCTACTCCTAAGTATGCAAATGGGGGGATGAGAACAATTTGTCCCAGTGTCCATAAAGATGACTTAAGGAAGCACTGTGGAGAGTTTAGAGCTTAGTTAGACATCAAAGATGCCAAGGTCATCCACTGCATCCTAAGCCATCACCAGTCATCCTAACTTTTGTCTGGTCACCGGACTTTGATGATTCTGGAAGAGAATGAGGCGAATTAATTTGTTCATTCGAAAGAGAATGAATTTGTTCAACTCTGCCTCATTTAAATTCAATTTACGCACAAGTCATCACTCCATGATGTCATTGGTCTTCTTTGAAAATGAAGGACAGGCCCCTAGCACGTACAGGGCACTAGCTGCATCCCAGATACAAAGCAGCTGCTCCCATCCCTGTCCCATCGAGGGGTGCCTAGCTCTATTATGCCCACTCCAGCTCGGGGTGACTTATTAGAACCCAGGAATGGCCACTAATTGTGGTAACGCAAGATGATGTTCATCAGATGCTAGATGGAGATGTCATTAGGTGCTTTGAGAGATGAGGGTTCAAGCTGATGGGTATGAAGCTACTACAGGCCCCAGAAAAAGTTCTTGCTGAACATTACCACAACCTGAAGAAGAAGCCCTTCTATGCAAACCTAATCAAGTATATGAGCTCTCGTCCTATGGTTGACATGATCTGGGAAGGGACAATGTGGTCCGTACCTCTAGAGCCCTAGTAGGAGACGCTGACTCAGCAGATGCTACCCCTGGGACCATCTGAGGAGATTTCAGTGTTCACATCAGCAGGAATGTTGTCCATGCCAACAACTCTGTGGAAATGGCCCAGAGAGAGATCAGTCAATGGTTTCATAACAATGAGCTGGTGGATGGGACTGCTGCAGTCATAGCAACCTGTACCATGTGTGAGGGAGGGTCTCAGCCCACCTCCAGTCCACACTGACCACAGACCCAGGAACGAACTACCTCTGCCAATGAGAATGTTATGTTCTTCCATTCCTTCTGCTTCTGTCCAACCTCCATGCCACCTCCCTGTTTTATCCCCCACTGCAGGCCAGAGACTTCTCTGATGCCAAATACGTGCCTTTTCACTCTATGACCCAAACCATTGAAGGATTGAGTCTGATCCTTCCCTTGATCACAGTGCCAGTCAGTCAGCCTCGAGGGCAATTGTCTGTATCCAAAGATGATGATGACCATTAAAGGAGATGCATTAAAATTAAAAAAGAAAAGAAAAGAAAATGAAGGACAAATGACCACAACAACGCAGTGGCATGTCCTATCCAGAACTCAAATGGTCCCTCCATAGGAAGCTACATTGTTAGGTAGTCTGTGATTGTGACTAGAGATCTAATTACAAAATATTTGGCTAATCATTAGAAAGCTGGTGTTCACTAGAATCAGGAGAATCCCTTTAAGTTCTGTTTAAAGACAAGGGAATCTACTTGATCTCATAGGATCCCTATGATAAAGGTATTTAATGGACTCCACACATTGAGATATGCCCAATACTGGCTAAAGTCAATGAACAATGACTTTACTCAATTGTTTGATCAGTGGTACACACCAATATCCCCAAAGAGACAATGCTGATGAAGCTCTCTGTAAATATATTACTAGACACTGGCTGAGGAAAAGGGCTTGACAAAAAGAGTTCAAACTCTTTTGGAGAGGGAAGAATTAACTGAATATCAAGTCAAATTCTAGTACTTGTGACTATTGCTAGATGAAAAGCAAACCATAAAGCCTGATGACAAAAATTAAAAAAAAAACTCACTAGGATTACTTTGTCTTTGATTCCAGATCCTGTTTAGTCTATGAATTCCTTAATTACCTTCTTTGGAATCATCCTTGAAGCATCATGGTTACTTGGAGGGACCAAATGGATGTGTAGGCTTCCAACAAAGGAACCAAGTCTAAGTCTATGAGTAGATCCTGGTTTCTCTGCATTAATTGCTAATTCTCTTTAGTCTCCCACCTTTCCAGACTTTCATAGTTCTTTACAGGCTAAAACTAGGAACTGAATGTGGGATCTTCCTGTACATGTTTCCCTTGCCATGCTCTCTTCTTACTTTATTATTGAATGGTCAAAGAATAAAAAGCATCCTTTAAGATTACTTTGAAAAGTGAGACAAATGTCAGCCACAGTCAAATTTCTCTAGTTAGGGCATAGCCATTGTTATTTATATAGGATAGAAAGACTATAGTTCTTTGTTTTGTTGTTATCTTTTACTCAATGTCTCTCAATTGCTTTTCTGTTTGAGGAAGTACAGCCCAGCAGAGATTTACTTCAGTGAGATATAATAAGACCTAAGAGCTAAAATGGGCTTCTGACTATAAATCAGGTGATCTTTGAATTGAAAGACTCATAGGAAACAGTAAAAGATAAAATGATTAAAAGAAGTTCAGGGAAGCAGTTAACAGAAGCATTAAAGGAGCAGACCTGATCTCAGCCTGGCCTTCTGTACATTTAGGTATAGGTTGGCTGAGAAAAGATCAATTCATAGGTGCTAACTGAGAAACTTAGCTGAGAATACTGCAGGCACTTTTCATAGCTATTGAGAAGCCCGACTGGCATAGAGGAAACAAGCTTCAAAGTCATTAGCTAAGAACACTGATTGTAGATAATTGGAACCTTCTTTGCAGGAGAAAGGCTTACAAATCACAGCATCCCTAGTAAATGAACACTGAGCTTCAGTGAACCCTGAAGGCAGTATCTCAGTTATATTCTAATCTCTATAATCAATCAACTGACCAATATGTATTTTTTTTAAAGACCTACAATGTGCCACAAATTGTACTCGGCTCTAGTGATACTGTTGTGAGGAAGATTAGTAATTAAGATTTAGTAATCTTCCTCACAACAATATAAGTATGAAGAATGAAATAGTCACAAGCAATATGCATTCCAATAGAGGAAACAACAAATAAAGAAAAAAAAAAGAAAAAATAATGTATACAACATATAAGTAAGGTTACTAAATATGAATATTTCCAAAATAGTAAAATACAAGATAGAGACTTGTTAAACACAGAACTTTCTCATGGATAGTAGCAATAGCTAAAAGACCTAGTAAACAAGCTCTGACAGCAAGATCCATTGTTGGTACTAAAAAGGTTATTAAATGATCTTGAAAATAGCTAGGGTGGAGGAGAGCAACACTTGTCAGGAAACAGAAAAAGAGCAATATCCAGCAAAAATCATGTCTCCCAAAATGCAGCACAGTGTGAGACACAAGTGACCCCGCCATGCAAGTGCCCTGGGCATAAGTGTTCCCTGTGTGGACATTACCCCATTTGTAGATGACCATGTGATCCCCATGTGTGAATATCTTACATGTAATTCCCATAATCCCATGTAAATCCCAAAAATCCACTTTTCTTATTGAATGTGTATGTGTTTGGGGGAAACTAAGTCTAAGATTTATAGGGGCATGGGTAGGAATGTTCTGTGGTTATGTTATTAATATTTCTATTTAATTAAAATGACTTTATTATGGATTGAATTTTTCCTCTGGCTGACCAATAAAAAAAAGTAAAACACATTGGTAGGGGTTCATAAACTGTGAGTTGGGGGAGGATTCCAGCCCCTCAAATACCTAGAATCTTCAATAGATAACAGCTCCCAAAGTGAAGATGGTTCAGAAATTACAAAACTCCCATCCACACACTTTATGGGATAGCCAAACTGGCTTCCTGACCATTTAATGTGCTTTCCTACCTTGGTTCGTTTGCTCAGATTATTATGCTATGAATTTCCTACCTATCTCCATTTACCTATTGAATTCTCATTCATCTTTCTAAGTCCCCAATCAAATGTAATTCCCTCCATGAAACTTCCTGACTTTCTGAAAGTTAATGCATTTCCCCCTTTGGACAATATAAAAGCAGAAGCATAGTAATGGAGAGAGCACTGAATTCAGAGTTGGAGGACCCAGGTGCAAATTTCAACTGTGCTGTTGTCTATCAAGATGACTTTGGAGAAATCATTTTACATCTCAGGTCCTCAAATGACTTACCTTATAAAAAGAAAAGATTAGACTAGATCTCTAAGGTTTGAGTTGTTGCTTATTTTTTTCCTGCTCTCAGAGGGGGTTAGTAGTTTTTTTTTTGTCCCTAATATGTGTTATTGCATTCTAATCATTATCTATTTGTATCTTACAAAACCAAATCCTATTTAAATGTTGTATCTTCCCCAGTTCCAAAACACAGTTCTCTGCACACAGTAGGCACTTAATAAATGTTTGATAAACGAATGAAAACCTCTGTGGGTGAGGAAGGAGGCACCTCTGCTCCCTACTGATCAACCTGTAATAGGATGGGAAACTCAGCCACACTGGGCCAAGAGCAGCAGGCTGTCACTTGGATCTAATTTGAAAAGGAAGGTGTTATCCTTTGGATAGGTTGCTGCCGACTGTGAGCATATTTTAGTGTGCAAGGGAAATATATTCATCTGATGAAAGAGGAGAGGAAAAAAAAAAAAAACAAGGCTCCCTGGGTACCTACTAAAGCTTCAGCATCAATTCTTTTATTTGGTGTGGCTGTCATTTCCTGACACTCTGTTGTGTGCCCGTTGAATGAATATTTAATAAGAGCAAGGCGCTCTCCTGCTTCTCAGGTCCCCGTGGCCTGGAGTCTTTCTTGAATAATAATTCCCTACACCACCCTGCAAAGAGCCTATATCCCACCATTGTTGAAGGACTGAACTCCTAATCTCCTTTCAGCTTTGCGGTCGCCGAGCAGCCTACAGACACACAGAGACCCCGAACTACGGTTAGCAATTCTCAGAGGTGTCACTTATTAGGGCCACGATTCCTGAGAGAACCTGGGGAACCAAATTAAACCCCAAAAGCCATTTGGCAGGACCTACTAAAGCACCTGTAAATAAAGGCAGCTGCCAGCACACTTGTCTCAATTAAGTTCCTGCACAATTAGATTCTCCAGCTGCACTGAATGACATGAGCTGAAATGTCAAGATAGAGCAGATTTACATTCAGATCAGTGCAGACACAGAGGTATCTGGGAACTGCCAAGTTCCAGGGTGTCCCTCGGCTCCCTTACACATAGGTGGGGAAAAGAGTCTGGATCCCAGAACCTGAGTCACAAGGAAGTGGGTGGCCATCCAGTCCAAACTGTAGATGAACAGGAATCCCCTCTCAAACAATCCCAACAAGAAATAACCGATCCCTTACACAAGTGATTAAAAAACCCACCACCTCCCAAAGCAGCCCATTCCATTTAGGAATAGCTCTACTCCTGGAGTCAGAATTCATCTAAATCTGGAGTCAGAAAGTCAGATCTCCCTGAATTCAAATTTGGCCTCAGATACCTAGTGGCTCTATGACCCTGGGCAAGTCACTTCATCTTGTTTGCCTCAGTTTCCTCATTTGTAAAATATAATCTGTATATATTTTTTAATCTGGAGAAAGAAATGGAAAACCACTTGAGGACCTTTTCCAGGAAAACCCAAATGGGATCACAAAGAGTCAGACCTGACTGAAAAATGACTGAATCCGATATGGAGCCTATTTTTGCTTTTTTTTTCCAACTTTCACTCATTCTCCTAGTTCTGCCCTCTGAGGTCAAGATGACCAAATCTAGTCCTCTTTAACATGATAATTCTCCCATGCTTGAGGACAGCTATCATCTCATCACTGACTATTCCAGCCCAGGTGTTGGTGATATGTACTGGGAATTCAAAGGCATCACATCCAAGTCTTTTCTTTTTTTAAAACTAAACATTCCTAGATCTTTTTACTAATTCTCACATAATAGTCTTCTATCTTCTCACAATTCTGGTCACCTCCCTGTGACCCTAGTCTTAAAACTAAATATAACATTCCAGAATTGGTCCTTCCTCCCTCCCTGTAGGAACCCAGGTGTGGTTTTTCCTCCATCAACTGATGAAATCCCTTTGCAGACCATAGTTTTAGCGAAATTAAGTACCTAATTATTTAAGTAAGAAAAATCCTCTGGGTAGCTATGGTGACTGTAACTGGAGAAACTGAGTCCTGCCGTGATGGTCTTGTTTAAGATCAAACCATCTTGACTGACTTGACAATGCCTCCTAATTCTTCATCATCATAATTAGTTGACATTTACTTATTAAATGCTACCTGTGGGCCCCAATTTGGAGTAGATAGGGAAGAAATAAAAAGAGTATTAAGCTTTGAGTCAGAAGACCAAGGTTCTAATCATCAATGTGATATGGCAGTCAAAAAAAGTCAATATACTCTGGATAGTATTGAGAAGAAGTAAGAAATGATGCTGGAATAAGGAGATGAGGGTTCTACTGTACTCAGTTCTAGTCAGAGAGCTTCTGGAGCATAATATTCATTTCTGAATTCTAGAAAGAATAGTGATAGGTTGGAAAACATTCAGAGGAAGAAAAGTCACAAGTTCATGCCATAAAATCAAGTGAAGGAGCTAGTGTCTGTCATTTAGGCTAGAGTCAAGAAGGCTAGGGGTGAGGTCAGAGGAGGAACGTGATGGGATCTGAAGGACTCTCATGCAGAAAAGGGATTTAATTTGACTTGCTTGATTTCCCAATGAGATGCTGTTATTGAAAAGGAGAAGCAGCAGCAGTTCCCACTAAATATTTGCATCTCCCCTTACTGATGAAGAGAGCAGGGAGGATATCAGATCTGAAACTGGAAGGTACCTCAGTCTAGCCCAACTTTCTCATTTTGCAGATGAGAAAACTGACACCCAATGGAGTTAGATGACATTCCTAAGATCATGCTAGTAATTAATGCTAGAGATGGGATTTGAACTCCAGAGCAAGACTTCTTCCATTGTATCATCACTGCCTCTCCTCATATTCCTTAGGTTTCAATAAAATGGGACTACTCCTTTTTCTCTACTCAATATATCCTTAACTTTCTTATTTCTATGCCTTTATTCAAACCAACCTCTATGCCTAGAATGTCTTCCCCATCTCCTTTTCTAAAAATTCTATCCATTCAAAAAACAACAAAAATTGAAAATTAATGCCATGTAATTATAATAAACAAGATTTATTCTGGAGAAGTGTTGATTAAATGTACCTCCCTCTCTTTTTTTTGTTTTTTGGCAAAAATATATAGACATGTAATAGTGGTTATCAGTTAATGTAATGATCATCTTTACCAAACTACTTGACTTCTTCTTTCTATTTTTATTCTTCTTTTAGTTATGAGAGCAGATGGAAGGTCCTGGGTTCAAATTTGGCCTCAGACACTTCCTAGCAGTGTGACCCTGGGGAAATCATTTAATCCCAATTACCTAGCCCCTACAGCTCTTCTGCCTTGGAATTAATATTTAGTATTGGTTCTAAGACAAAAGGTATGGATTTTTTTAAAAAAGTTATGGGGTCAAGGTGGCTGAGTAGATAGGAGTATAAACAAGAGGTCCTGGGTTCAAATCTATTCTCAGACACTTCCCAGGTATGTGACCTTGGGCAAGTTGCTCAACCCTGATTGCCTCAGTTTCTTCCTCTGTAAAATGAGCTGGAGAAAGAAATGGCAAACCACTCCAGTAACTTTGCCAAGAACACTCCAAATGGGGCCAAGAAGAATTAAACATAACTGAAACAACTGAAATGACCAAGGTTTACTGGGTAGAGAGAGGAAGGGATATGATTAAAAATAAAGATGATGTTCAAAGGAGATCAATTTAAAATTTAAATAAATTCTAACCATTCTTCAAATAACATTCATACCCATTCAAATAACATGTATTGCATGAAGCCTTCTCTGATCTGCATCAGTAAAAGTGATCGCTCCTTCGTAAGATCTTTCATAGAGCTTTGATACATTCTATAAAGTATATGCCTGATTAGGCTGTGGTCTTCTTGGGGACTAGCATTGTGTCATATTTATCTTTATCTTCAAGAATTTGTAACGCACTTCACTGCACCTACTAAGTTTAATATGTTAATAGATGAAAATTGGTATTTCCCTGGCCATCCCTCCCATTATAAAGCAGATATAGCATGGAACACATAGTAGGGAAAAGTATTAATTGACTGATTGTCAAATGCTGTCTTAAAACCTATATCTGATTTCTGGTAGAAATTCACGCCAAAATGGAGTCTCAGCCTTATCCATGATATTAACCAAATCTGTATCAGGAACTTAGTGTTATACAAGGGACTATCAGGTGGTATTTATAAAACCCAAAAGAGACAGAAGTCACATCGTAAGGGATATCAAAGACTCTATGATATACTTGCCAAAGGTCAAATTGACATAAAAGTGATAGAAAGGAAACTGATGTGATTACTTTTGCTTCCCTATAAAATGTATTCTTCTAAGACTGGTAGCAAAATGGGAAAGAACATTGCATTTGGGAGTCAGAAGACCTGAGTTTGAATCCCACCTCTGGTATTTACTAGATATGACTTTGGATAAGTCACTTAAACTCTCTAATTCTCAGTTTTTCAGATTAAGAAGTTGGAAGGCAATCCTTCTTCTCTTCCTCCAATCAGTTTGACATGCCAGTGACCATAATGACCATTCTAAATTTCCTCACCTGTCCTCAAGCTTCCCCAATGCCTTCTACCTACCATCTTCCACTTTGCTAAGGATCTTGATTAACCAAAGCAATACTTCACCAAAAAAATTGAGGTCATCTGGCCAGAATTCCCCCTTCCCTTCTCCTCTTCATCCAATTTCACTCAAATATCTTCCTCTAGGGGCAACTGGGTAGCTCAGTGGATTGAGAGCCAGGCCTAGAGATAAAATGATCCTAGGTTCAAATCTGGCCTCAGACACTTCCCAGCTGTGTGACCCTGAGCAAGTCACTTGACCCCCATTGCCTACCCTTACTACTCTTCTGCCTTGGAGCCAATACTGTGTATTGGCTCCAAGACAGAAGGTAAGGGTTTATATATATATATATATCTTCCTCTACTGTTTCTTCCTTTATTCCTTGTCTCTACTAAAGAGATAACCACATTTATTTTAATATAATTTGTTGCTGTACAGTAGCAGACTCTGAATTAAAACTCAGGCACCCAACTACACTATAAAATAAGAATGGTGAAAATACACTACATATTCTAATTGTTTTAAAAATATGTATATTTCAGTGCACTTCCTTTATGGGAATAGAATTACTGTTGTTATCACTGTTATTGGGAATGAACAAGGGCAGTATTTGTTAAACAAAATAATGTGAGGACACAGGATTTTAAATGGACATTTTGTATTTTTAAATCATTGTATTACTGAGGCATATATCCTCTGCAATAAAACAAAAGAAATTTTTATAAGAAAACTTGTGCATTCTAATCAAGGCTAGACTTGGAAAAAATCAATTATTAATCAAAGGTATATTTAATATTCCATATGCTAGGGGTAGTATCATGATGAAGAATTAAATAATGTGTCAAAATATTTCATTTCTATACCAAATCATGTAAACCAGGTGATTGTAGAAAAGGGGGGAACGTATGGAATACTAAAAAGATTTTTAATGGGTTTTTTTAAAAAAAAGGTAATTTTTTTCTTGTCATGGTCATCTCCTTTTCATGTGCCTCTGATCCCATCCTCTCCCTCAAATCACTATCACTGCCACTCACTGTCTAATCTCCAATCTTTCTCAACACACCATTCCTTCCCCTGGTGCCAAAATTAAGTTCATGTCTCCCCAGTCTTTAAAAAAGAAAACGGGAATCATCCTGGCATCCCCTTTTACTATCATCTAATATGTCTTTTCTTCTTCCCAACTAAACTACATAAAAAAGCCACCTGCAATTTGTGCCTCCACTTCCTCTACTCATTTGATTTTTAAATCCTTTGCAATTTTGCTTCTGACCTCATTATTTAAGTGAAACTTCTTACTCCAAAGTTCCTAATGATCTCGTAATTGTCAAATCTAACAGCCTTTTCTCAATCTTCATCCTAGTTGACCTCTTTCCATCACTAGGCAAACGTGATCACCTACTCCTCCAACATATTCTTGCCTGTAGATCTTTGTAGCATTACTTTCTTCTGGTTCTCATCCTATCACTTTCTCAGCCTGATTCAATGGATCTTCATTCATGTCATGCCCACCAATCACTAACTCTTTGTTTTGGACCCTTTTTGGACTCTTTTCCTTCAATATCACTGGGTGATCTCATTGACTCCCATAGATTCAATTATCATCTCTATGCACATTTACAGAGCCCCATATTTAGTCCTAGACTCTCCCTGAGCCTCTAGTTCCAACTGTCTGTTGGTCATTTCAAATTGGATGTGAAAAACAAAACTCATTTTATTTCCCCTGAAAACCTCCCTGGCTTCCCACTTCTCTATCACCTCTGAGGCCACCATTGTCCTCTCAATTAGCCAGATTCAAACCTTCATTTCTTTTTTAACTCCTCACACCTCATATATCCATTACTAAATTCTGTCACAATTTGACTTTCACAATTTCTCTTCTACATGTCCCTGTCTCCCTATTAAAACCCTAGCGGACACCCTCGTCGCTTCTCCCACGTAGAGTGCTACTGGTTGGTTTCCCTTCTTCAAATCTCTCCTCACTGCAATCCATCCTTTACTCAGTTGCCAAAATGATCTTCCTAAAGCACAGATCTGACCCTGTCATCCCCCCTCATTCAGTAAATTCTAATAGCTATTTATTATTTTCAGGACCACATAGGAAATGCTCTGTTTGGTATTTAAAGCTCTTTACAGCCTGGTCCTTTTCCTCTTTCCAGGCTTCTTATGCTTCATTCCACCCCTGGTACTCTTCCATAAGGAGACACCAGCTTCTATGAGGGTACACAAACAAGACACTCCATCTCTTAGCTCTGGGCATTTTCTCTGGCTGTCCCTCATGCCTAGAATGTTCTTCCTCTTCATCTCTGCCTAATGGCTTCCTTGAATTCCTTTAACTTCCTGCTAAAATTCCATCTTCTACAGCAGGGTTGGCGAACCTTTTCCCAGTTCAAGTGCTCAGAGGGCAAATTCAAGCTGTCTGAGTCCTCCTCCTTCCCCATTACCTGAGAGTTAAGAGAAAAAGTGCTTGCTTTGGGCAGCTGGACAAAGGGGTAGGGAATGCAAAAAAATGGTCCACTGGCACTGGGAAGAGGGGGAACAGAGCAGCTTGGTGCCCACTGTGCATGCATGCCACAGCTTCTCCAACGAGGTTCTACAGGAAGCCTTTCCCAGCTCCTCTTCATTCTAGTGCCTTTCTTCATTTTTTTGTGTGATGATCAAGTTTGTCTAAAGATGGAAAAGTCATCTAGGATGAGGACTGAGAAAAGGTCATGAGATTTGGCATTTAAATGATCATTAGTAATTTTGGAGCAAATCATTTCCCATTTATCCTGTATTTAGCTTATTTCTGCATAGTTGTTTTCATATGATCTCTCCCATTAAACTGAGAATTCTTTGAGAATGGAGACTGTCAGGGTAGCTAAATGGCTCAGTAGATAGACCTAGAGATGGATTCAAATCTGACCTCATATATTTCCCAGCTATGTGACCCTGGGCAAGTCACTTAACCTCAATTGCCTAGCCCTTACTCCTCTTCTGCCTTGGGACCAATGGTTGGTATTGATACTAAGACAAAAATTAAAGATTTCAAAGAGAGAGAGTATGTGGGTATATGTGTGTGTGTGTGTATGTGTGTGTGAGAGAGAGAGAGACAGACAGAGACAGAGACAGAAAGAGACAGACAGACTGACAGAGACAGAGAGGGAGACAGAGAGACAGAAACGGAGAGAGAGAGAGAGAGAGAGAGAGAGAGAGAGAGAGAGAGAGAGAGAGAGAGAGAGAGAGAGAGAGAGAGAGAAATAGGGACTATCTTTTGTTTATATCTACGTCATTTAGCACATTGCCTAGCACATAATAGATCCTGACAAACAGGTTAATTTGGGGAAAACACGGAAATTGCTCCATGAAATTATGAAGAGTGAAATGAGCAGAACCAAGAGAACATTATTTACAGCAACAGAAATATTGTTTGAACGATGACTTGTGTATGTCCATCTTCCAGAGAAAGAACTGATAAAAAGAAATAAGACAGTTTTATAATTATATATATATATATATCTTTTAGTCATATGATTAATACCTTCTCCAATGGGGGAAGAGAAGAAGGGAATTAACTGGGTATTTTAATGTAACAAATAAATAAATTTTTTAAAATAAATAAATATTTGCTGGTTGATTGACTAAATCTGCTTCCTAATAACAAGTGCTTCAAATTCTTGAAGAAACCTATTGCATTTGCCTTTCTTTCTAGGCTAAATAGATACTATTTCTACCATTCAGTCCTCATATGGCACAGTCTCCAATTCTTTATTTCTGGTTGTTCTCCTCTATTGCACTCTTTTGTTAGTCAATGTACTTCCTAAAAAGTGGATCCCAGCCCTGAACAAAATAGTCAAGATGTGGTCTGAATGGGGAAGAATATAGGAGGACAGTAAACTTATTCAAGCTTTATGCTTTTCCTCTCTTAACACAGCCTAAGGGTGCCATGGTTTACCTATCCTGTACTTTTAAAATTGAATTTTTAAGCCATCTAGAATTTTACACTTATTACCTATTGAATTTCATCTCTTAGACTTTATTAATTGTTCTGATTTGTCTAGATCAGCTGTTCTCAAACTTTTTGGCCTTAGGGCCCCTTTACTTTTTTTTTAAACCCTTAACTTCTGTGTATTGGCTCTTAGGCGGAAGAGTGGTAAGGGTGGGCCCCTAGGGCCCCTTTACTTTTTTTTTTTTTTTTTTTTTTTTTTTTTTAAACCCTTACCTTCCGTCTTAGAGTCAATACTGTGTATTGGCTCCAAGGCAGAAGAGTGGTAAGGGTAGGCAATGGGGGTCAAGTGACTTGCCCAGGGTCACACAGCTGGGAAGTGTCTGAGGCCGGATTTGAACCTAGGACCTCCCGTCTCTAGGCCTGGCTCTCAATCCACTGAGCTACCCAGCTGCCCCCACCCCTTTACTTTTTAAAAAATTATTAAGCAGCTGGGTGGCTCAGTGGATTGAAAGCCAGGTCCAGAGATGGGAGGTCCTGGGTTCAAATCCGTCCTCAGACACTTCCCAGCTGTGTGACCCTGGGCAAGTCACTTGACCCCCAATGCATAGCCCTTACCACTCTTCTGCCTTAGAATCAATATATAGAGTATTGATTCTAAGATGGAAGGTAATGTTTTATTAAAAAAAATTTATTAAGGACCCCAAAGAGCTTTTGTTTATGTGGGTATATGTCAATATTTACTGTGTTAGAAATTAAACCTAATAAAATATTAAAATGTATATTTATTAATTCATTTAAAAATAATAATGAACCTATATGTTCACATAAATAACATTTCAATGAAAATAAGTCCATCTTCCAAAGTAAGAAAAAAATTACTGAGAAGAATGACATTGTTTTACATATTTTGCAGATCTCTGTCATGTCAAACTTAATATATGGCAGCTGAATTCTCCTAATTGCTTCTGCATTCAATCTAATGCAAATGTTGTTTTGGTCAAAGTATTCAAAGGAAATCTGGCCTCATACAGATATGTAGTTGGAAAAGGGAGGAATATTTTAGAAAGCAAATAACATCTCAGTATTATTATTAGAACAGTTTTGATCTCGGGGATCCCCTGAAAAGATCTCAGAGCCCACGGATCACCCTTTGAGGACTGCTGGCATGGATGCATTCAGATCCCACCTGCCTGATATTTACGGAGCCTGGCACTGTCTGAAGTCGTATGGGTTTCCATCACAGAAAGCAGAAGAAACATAACCCCTGCCTTCCTCAAGTTTCTGTCAGATTTAATAAGCATGCCGTCTGTGCCTTCACTGAAGTCTCTGAGAGAAACATTCATCAGCATTTTCGTGTTCCTGACCTGACCTGTGCCTGGTATCCAGATTAAAAATTCTGTTCTGAGATTAATTTGACTAATCCTGCGTCCTCTCTCTGTGACCTTGGTCACGTACTGTTTCCTGATACTTCCAACCCCAGCATCTGGGTCTGGAGCAGAGGAGCCTGCACCCAAATACAGACTGCGGTGAACCCTCGGCTCTCCATCGCTGCCCATTTCTCTCTCCCTACTCATGGGGCAATTCTTAGTTGTCGCCTCTTCTATCATTGACTTTGGCTGCAGAACTATCAAAAAATATTATAGCGTGGTGGCATCAAGGTGGCACAGTGGCTGGAGCGCCATGCCTGGAGTCGGGAGTTCCTGGGTTGAAATCTGGCCGCAGACACTTCCTACCTAACTCTGAGCAAGTCACTTAACTCACCCCCTTGCCTAGCCCTTGCCATGAGATCTTTTCAGGGAGTCCATGAGGTCATCTTATAATAATACTAAAATGTTATTTGTTTTCTAAAATATCCCTCCCTTTTCTAACTATATATCTGTAGAAGCCCAGATTTCCTTTGACTACTTTGACCAAATCAAGAGTTGTTACTAGGATAGCAAATAAGGGTTTTAAACAATTGGGTTTCCCTTGGACAACCAACATATCATGGCCGGAGAGAGAGAAAAATAATTTTTGTGAGATTCATATTGCAGAGAGGGGTTCAAGCTGCAGAAAGGGGTTCAGGTTACATCACAGAATTCCATGGTGCCCTCCAGAACTCTAAGAGAGGGGGCAGTTAAAGGCAGTTGGAGCCCTGATATAAGAAGGCAGGTCACCCGGCTTGCTGTTGTTGGGTCTTGGGTCTTGAATCTGAGCAGAGGAACAATCTGGGTGACTCTGAGCTGAGCCATCCAGTTCTTGACTGCCAAGCTATTTTACTTTGGTTGGATGTTCAACAACATCACAGTCTACCTTAGTTTTCCTATCTTGATATAGAAGAAGAATATTTATAGGGTTAGAGAGCAGATCAGCCATTCAAAATACCTTACCCCCTTTGGGGGGAGGGGCTGCTTTGATATAACTGTTTGTGGGTTTCCCTGACCTTATCGATCCTTATCCATCTCCCATCCTTCCCATTCCCACTTTTCATTAGACCTTTATCAATTGGGAACAGTGCCTAAATACACACACACACACACACACACACACACACACACACACACACACACACACATATATATATATATATATGTTGGAGATATACTCACAACTTCCATAATCCAAGTTTCTCTTACTGGTGGCTCTGTAGTTAATCCTATCCTCTGTGCCTGTGAGCTTCTAAGACATCAATCTTCTCCAATACAACCCTGTGGGGAAATAATTTAGAGAAAGTCATCATCTTTAGGAGTTTAGCCTTTCCTAACTTACTGTCCTGGCCCAGGAGTTAATAAGTCTGTCCACCATTACCACATTGTAACTGACTTTTCCAACTGCCTTTAACTGCCCCCTCTGTTAGAGTTCTGGCAGACACCATGGAATTCCGTGATGTAGCCTGAACCCCTCTCTGCAGCTTGAACCCCTCTCTGCAATATGAATCTCACACTTTTAGACTCTTATACTATGTCTATGCACAGCATAGGTAGGCAATCTAATAATAGCCTTCTTCCTATCATCACCATTTTGCCCCATAATCAAGCTGTTTCTATTTCATCCAGATAGATGGCACTGGAAGATTGTAGTGGTTGAAGCCCATATTTAAATCAACTAATAAGTATTGATATGTAAAACCCAGGGGAATTGAGTGTCGGCTAAGGAGGGTTACGGAGGTTTGGGGGAGAGGGAAAGAACATGAAATATATAACTATGGGAAAATATTCAAAATAAAAAAATTTTAATTAAAAAAAAACAATAAGTATTGACAAAGTGCTTTCTATGGGCAGCTGGGTGACTCAGTGGATAGAGAATCAGGTCTAGAGACAGGAAATCTTGGATTCAAATCTGACCTCAGACACTGCCTAGCTGTGTGAACAGGAGCGAGTCACTTAATCCCCATTGCCCAACCCTTGCTGCTTTTCTGCCTTAGATCTGATTTATTGATTTTAAGATAGAAGATAAAGGTTTATTATTATTAATAGTAATAATAATAAAGAGCTTACTATATACAAGGTATTATGCTTGGTTCAGGGGACACAAGTATAAAGAACTGAACCATTTCTACTTCCAAGGAGCTTACAGCAGAATGAGAATAGGGAGAGACCTCAGAAGTTATCTAGTCCAACCCATAACTAAATACAAATCCCTTTTAAAACCTACAAAGACAAGAATAAAACAGTACTTGCCCTCAAGGATCTTTCATTTTATCAATCCAGACTGCATGTACAATATACTAGGCACTTAATAAGCATCTCCTGCAAGGCACCGAGCTCTATGCTGATGACAAAAAAAAACAGAAATGGACCCAGTCCCTGCCCAGAGCTAGTTTATACTTTACCAAAGTGGAGTACAGCATGTATACAGGTAAGTATAAGACAAGGTAAATGATGATAAGGGCAGAAGAGAGGCAAAGCAATCCAAAGAAATTAAGGAGGAAGAAGAGAATACCTTCCCCCATAGGTTGGTTATCCACTATCCCTCCTCTCTGAAAGTCCTCTTTGCCAATAATGTACAAAGAGGGGAAATGGCTTTAACCATGTACTGGAGAGGAAAGAGACTGAAGGCACTAAGACTAGATAGGAAGCTTTTATAATATTCTGAGATGTAAAGAGAGTTCAAGTTGCAGTGGTGAATGTGAAAATGGAAACTGAGGGTTGGAATTGGACTTGGAGAAATAGACTTAGAATAAATTAGTTCATCAGTATGTTGCCTCTGAAAGGGGATATGCAAGTGATGTTCCCCATCTTCATGAGGACATCAGGGAGAGACTAGAAAATATTAGCCTCCCTCCCTCTTTAGGTATCCACTAATTAAGAGCTATTTGGGGTAGAACTGAATAATGAGCTTCCAAATTGTATTTAATGACTCAAGGATTTGTCTTTGATCACAGAAAGAGATCATCAACCATTTGTTTATCAATTATTGCTAGCCTTATCAAAAATTGATTTTCTTCACCCTCTTCCCCACCAAAAAAGAGAGAAAGATATGATCTAGCAGGAGCCAATGGATACCTACCACAGTAAGACATGTTGAAAGGGTGCAAAAACTGAAGCTGGGCATTGTGCCAAAGACAAACATCCCCCAGGAGGATATAAGGTGGTTGGGGACAGGATTTTTTTTTCCTTTTGTCTTCATGTCTCCAGCACCTGACACAGTGCCTTACACGTAGTAAATGCTTAGTAAATTAATTTTTATTATTACATACTATTATTATATACTGTTATACTATATATTATATCATAATATGCTATTAGATATTGTACTAGACTCCCAGGCTGAATTTGTAAGTATGAGGAAACAGTATGCAACCAAATCAGAGACAGAGGACATTGGATTAGTCAAATTAATCTCAGAACAAAATAATAAAAATTATTAGTAAATAAAAATAAACATGTTTTCAGAGAAGTAGCACGGTACACTGGATACAGAGTCATCTCAGAGTCAAGAAAACACATACTAGATGTACAAAAATGGCAAAACTTAACCTCTTCATGCCTGGGGCAACTCTAATGCAAAAAGTTCCATTAAATTGTGAGCAGCCTGAGATCCGGGACTATTTTCTTTCCTTCTTTGTTTCCCTAGAGTTCAGCTCAGTGACTGTCAATCAATCAATATTTATTAAGTGACTACTATTAAGCAGGCTCTGCGCTAAGTCCTGGGGATACAAAAAGAGGCAAAAAGTTCTTGCCCTCAAAAAGCTTACAACCACAATCATATGCCACCACTTGTTTAGATAAGCAGGGTAATTTTGAAAAAACATGAAATTATGAAGAATGAAATGAACAGAACCCAGAGAACATATTGTTTGAAGAATGATTCATTTACATCCACCTCCAGAGGAAGAACTGACAAATAGAAATAGGTAAGGCATAATTTTACATGTAATATACCGGCTAAATGATGGCTTTTCTAATGGGGAAAGGGAGGAAAGGAGGGAGTTAACTGGCTATTTTAATATAAAACAAATAAATATTTTGCAAAAGCCTATAATCTAATGAGGAAGATATACAAACAAATAAATACAAAACAATCTATATGCTGGATAAATAGGATATAATTAAGAGAGAGAAAGCATTAGAATTAAGAAGGGTTGGGGAAGGCTTCCTATAGAAAGTAGAATTTTTATTAGAACTTTGTACTTACTGACCAGAGAGGTCGATAGTCAGAATAGAAGAGGAAGAGCATTCCAAGTATAAAGATAGCCAGAGAAACTGCCTGGAGTAAAAAATTTGAATCTTGTTCCTGGAATACTAGGGAGACCAGTGTCAATGGATCAAAGAATACCTATTGGGGAGTAAGGTATAAAAAAATGGAAAGTTGGAAGAGGACTAGGTTATAAAAGGCATATGAAGGAGCATTTAGGTGGTACAATGGATAGACCACCAGACCCAGAGTCAGGAAGACTTGAGTTCGAATCTAGATTCAGACACTAGCTATATAACCCTCGATAAGTCACTTAACCCTGTTTGCCTCAGTTTCCTCATCTGTAAAATGAACTGGAGAAGGAAATAGCAAACCATTCCAGTACCTTTGCCAAGGAAACTCCAAAGGGAGTCACAAAGAGCTGGACATGAAAAACAAATGAATAGTGACAACTACAGACATACTAGCAGATGCTTGACAACAACAGAAATATCAAAACTTCAGTAAAGGATATGTTGATGTGTGAATAGGAGAGAGGAAGTGGGTTGGAATTAGAATCAGTTCCCTAAGTTGAGATGTCCAGAAAACATTCAGGATAGCACGCCCTGCAGGTAGATGGGTCTAAGGTTCTTAAAGTTCCAGTGAGACATTAAGGCTGAAAGTAGACTTGGCAGTCATTTCCAGTGAGCTGATACTGGAACCCAAGAAAGCCTTGTGATCTCCAGAAAAGTGTAAGGGGCAAAAAGAGAGTCTAGACCAAAGGCCCAGGGAAAACCCATGCCAGCTGACTACCTGACTGTCTGACCATGCCAACCCAGTTGACTGACTATGCTAAACCTATATTCCTCCCAAATGAATTATACTTCTCTGAAAAACACAGAGAAGCAAGTCCTGAGTTTTCAAGAAATAACTCCTTCACTGCTCTGTAGAATGAGACATTTCAGGAGCTGACCAAATCTTTCATTGTGAAATCTTGGGATGGTGCTAAGTGGCATGATGTTGGCATAGTTACAATACTGCTCCATCAATAAACATGTATTAAACTCAGGTGTGTGCCTGGCTAAGCTCTACAGATTCGAAGAAAGAGAAAAGGAAGTTTTTGCCCTCAGAGAGCTTACAATTGAGAATCAAGAAGAGGGAAGACAATGTACAAAAAGGAAACAGAAAAGCAGGAGTTGGGGAAGAGGGTACTGTCATGGGCACAAGTCCAGAAGAGTGCAGTTGTATGGGAAAGGAAGAGACAGTTGACTAGGGCTCACTCCTTCTAAGGTGATTCTGGGAGTAGAGAGCTCTCTGCCCCTTCCAAACAGAGGGAGATGGAAGCCCCAAGAATAGAGGGTAAAATGAGGTGTGAGTTCTAGGGCTAAGAATGAGGAAGTTCCTGGGACATGATGGAGAAATCCAAAGTACAGCCAGGTAGGAAATAACGAGAATAACAGCTGGAAATCATTAGTAATAATAAAAATAATTATGACTCACATTTCTGTATCACTTAATAGGTTCAAAAAGCATATCCCTCATAATAACCCTAAGAGGTAGGAAGGACAATTATTAATGTCATTTTCATTTTATATCTAAGAAATCTGAGGTTCCAAATGGCACTTGCCTTAGGTCCTCCAGCTAGTATGAATAAGAGCTAAAATTCTGATCCAAGACTTGAGACCCAATTTTCTTTCTGCTACATTATGCCTCCTTGCTTTCTATAATCAAATGCAGACATGGCTAACCTTACAAAATCTTGGAAAAATTTCATAGAATCATAAAATTTTAAAGCTAGAAAGGACCTCAGGTTGAAGGTAAATAGAATTTTTATAAAGCAAATCATTCTTCAAATACACTAAGGAAAAATTCTGCTGGGAATCCTTTTGTAAGCCAAAAAATTCTGCAAGAATCACCCCATAATTGATTTGTTTTGTTGGTTGTTTCAAGTTAACAGTTTTATGTATCAGGTGTCTTTAAAACAAGTCATATAACCCAAGCCTATATCAGTATTAAGACTATAAAAAATGGACTGATTATATGGCTATAGTGGAAAGAGTGGGAAGCAGGAGTCTTGGTATGGTCCTTAAATACCAGGGATCAGGTTCCCTACACACTTACATTGCCCCATCCCTTCCCCAATAAGAGATTAGTCTGGCAGTGGGGGATCTAGAGATACCAAGGTCATGATTGATAAATGGAGCAAGCCTTCTTATCCTGTTTTCCCAAAAGGCAGCCATCCCCCTACCTCTAAATTCAGTAAATATTTGGGGTCAAGGCAGGGGTGTGCTGGTAAATGTTTAACCACTCATAGACCTTTTTAAGTTTAATCTGCATTATCAACATTTTCTCTGTCACTTTATTAAGCTAAACAATAAACCCTGATCTGTAGCACTTGCAGATTTCTATGATGTGACTATTCACACCAAAAATCTAATCATTGGTTCTTCTAAGCTGGTTCTCTCTGCCATAGGCCCCCTGGATCAAGGGAACCAAAAAGGCCTGTACTAGCAGGGGATCTCCTCCTTAAAAGCAGCTCTTTCTGCAGGGATGATACAGTAATAATGTGTATTGAATTGGAGTCAGGAAGACCTCAGTTCAAATCCTGCCTTGGACATTTGCTAATTATAGGACCCTGGAGCAAATCATTAACCTCCCTAAAACAGAGTTTCTGTACTGTAAAATATGAATTTTTTCCAATTCAAATTCAAAGGCAAATATGAGAAGGGGGAGATGGACAAATGAAATCATTTCTATAAAGTGCTTTGCAAACAGTAAATTGGATACTCTTAACCTGGGTTTTGTAAATTTTATATACATAGACATACATGTATATGTATATATATGTGTGTGTATGTATATATATATATATAGAGAGAGAGAGAGAGAGAGAGAGATACCAAGATCATGCTTGATAAATCTAGCAAACCTTCTTATTCTGTTTTCCCAAAGACATCCATCCCCCTGTCCCCAGATTCAGTCAATATTTGGGGTTCAAGGCAGGAGAGATACTATATATATATACATAAATACATAAATATGTATATTATGTGCATATATGTGTGTGTTGGCAATTGTTTTCTTTGGAATCCATGTATTTTATTGTATGCTTTTTAAGATTTTATTCCAAGAAGGAGACCTTGAGCTTCACCAATTAGCCAAGAGGGTCAGGGGCACAAAAAGAGTTAAGAACCTCTGCCTTAAAGCACTATGTAAATGTCAGCAATTATTATTAGTGGTCACAAGTCATTTCCTCTCTCTGGGCCTCACATGTTCAGTAAAAGAACCAGACTAAATGAACTCTGAGGTCCTGTGTTTCTATGATGTAATTTCTATGACTTCCTTTGTGTCTATAACCCCAATATACTTTCTCAATCCACATAATAATAATAGCTAACATTTATATAGTGTTTACTATGTGCCAGGCACTATGCTAAGCATTTTATGAATATCTCATTTTATCTTCCTAACAATCCTACAAAGTAGGTGCTATTATCATTATCCCCTTTTTATAATGAGGAAGCAGGCTGTGAATTAACCAGGATCACAAAACTTTATACATATTTGGCCAAATTTGAACTCAGGTCTTCTTGATTCCAGCCTCAAAGCTCTGCCCACTGCATCACCTAGTCACCCCAAGGATCACCTAGCTGATCCTTGAGTGAGATTGCTGACCCCTGCTCCCAAGCTCTCAGACCTTCATGAAAAAGAATGATTATCTCCTTAGATCCTCTCCCTAATTGAGCTGGACTTCTCCTTATCCCTCTTTGATCTGTGGATACTGAATAAGTAACTAGTATACAGTGGAAAGCATCTTGGTTCTGTCATCAGAGAACCTGGATCCAAATCCTACCTCTAATGTCTATTGGACCTGGAGCAAATCCTTTCATTTCTCTGAGCCTCAGTTTCCCTATCTGTAACATGAGGGGTTTGGACTAAATAGCCTCTGAAGTCCTGTGATTCCTATACATTCCCTCTAAGTTTTGAAGTCGTTCTAATTTATTAGTCTTTTGTTTTCAAAGAGGACCAAAGACATCACAAAGATATCTTGACCTACAGGTGAATTGGATTTAAGTGAGGCAGAGGTGGACAAAGTCATCGGCCTCACTTTCTCTTCCAGAGTTTCTGAAGTCCAGTGGCAGGACAAAAGTCAAGACAACTGATGGTGCCCTGGGATGCAAGAGATGACCTCGGGGTCTTTGATGTCTGACTCAGCACCAAGTGCTCCGCAGAGCCTGCTTCAGCTGTCTTCACAGCCGTTGGAACAAATTATTCTCATCCATCCATTCCACCTGCTGCCCTAACACCTGCCTGGCACTCCACCCCTTCTACCTAGGCTGAAGGGCAATCAGAAGCACCTGCGGGCCAGGCCAGCCACCCCACCCATCCCAGACTGGAACACTGAATAGCAGTATGACCTTGGGCTAGTGAGTTCCCCTATCTGGTAACCTGGTCCCATCATCTATAAAAAAAAAAAGGGTGTTGGCTTAGATGATCTCTAGAGTCCCTCCACACTCTGATCTGTGTCCCAAGATCCAAGGACTAAATAATCGATCAGATCTGGTCCAGCTCTGCCATCCTATGATTCCATAATTCCAAGTACCACAATTCCATAATTCTAACACACACCAAACAAAAGCCTGACTCTTGACTCTGTAGTCTGCCCTCTTTTGTCTTACCATGCACATCTATACACATGCAGTAATCCCAGGAACCAACAGAAATGGGGACTGATGCAAGCATCTTTATAGGTGCAGTTATTGGTCTGCCGAAATTCACAGACTGAAGATATTTCCTGCCACAAACAGAGGGCTCACGCCTCTGTGGTCCCCATTCTAGCTTTCCTTCCCTCTAAATTCATTCTATAATATCCTTCAAACAGAGTCTGCTTCTCCTCCTACCCAGGTGAGGGAGGAGAGACTGTGATTGGATATCCATGGTTCTCTCTGATTCTAAATGGAAAGGTCCAGGGTTGGCACCTCAACATTTATTTTTTTTAAACCCTTGTACTTCGGTGTATTGTCTCATAGGTGGAAGAGTGGTAAGGGTGGGCAATGGGGGTCAAGTGACTTGCCCAGGGTCACACAGCTGGGAAGTGACTGAGGCCGGGTTTGAACCTAGGACCTCCTGTCTCTAGGCCTGCCAACATTTATTTTTAAAATATTTCATCGATAGATTTTTATTTTATATGCCCTTCATTTCTGAATATCTCTTGCCCTTTTTATCACCCATTATCCATTTACTTATTACAATGAGCATCCTCCTTTATAACTAAGAACAAATGAAAAAGTCGAGGGATGGAGGGAAGAAAAGTTCATCAAAACCAACACACAAGTCAATCATGTTTGACAATATTCATTTTATTTCACAGGCATGATTCCTCACTTCTGCAAAAGAAGGCAATGAAGTGAATAAAATAAGAGCAAAGAAAGAAAGAAATGTTTCCACATATCCTGCCCTGTCTTCCCAGTCCTGCTATTGATTAGCTTTGGCACCTTGGGCAAGTCTCTTCCACTCTCTGGGTCTTTTGCTTTCTGGGTTTCCTTTTTTTTTAATCCATACCTTCTGTCATAGAATCAATACCTGTTCCAAGGCAGAACAGTAAGGGATAGACAATTGGAATTTAGTGACTTGCCCAGGATCACACAGCTAGGAAGTGTCTGAGGCTATATTTGAATCCAGGACTTCCCATCTCCAGGCCTTGCTCTCTATCCACTGAGTCATCAATCTTCCCCTTTCTGGGTTTCCTTATGTGGAAAATGAAAGAGCTAGATTAAATGCTCTCTGAACTCCTCTCCAGCTCTGAGATCTTATGATTCCTTCTTCTAACTCTACCTCCTATCTGGGACACTGAGCTTTCTTCTGAGCTGGCCAGTGGAAGGATCCCATTAGTTCATGATGCTGTCTGGTCTCAATCATAATCCTTCCTTGACAGCACACCCCTCTCACCCTCCACGTTTTTTCCTGCCTCTCCTTCCATTTTCTTCTCCCTCTTCCCAGTAAGACAAAGATGGAGATGGGGAGACTTCGGTTCCATGGTTGGTTGGGGGTTTCTGTTTTTTTTCCTCTTTAAGAAGAGGAAGATCTATTCTATTTTGACTTCAGCTCAGACCCTCCCTGCTCCCCCAAAGGCAGGCGGGCTGGTGAAGCTTCCCCCTCGGTGGCCCTCTCTGCCTTTACATTGGCAGGGTGACAACATTCAATTATGACTTAAAAACCTGGCTCCATAGCAGCAAAACTGCTGGCCTTTTCTCCCCTACTAAACAAGGTCCTTCTGTTGTCCACAACACGTGCCTGCCACCAAACCCATTTAAGGGGACCCTTTCGGAGGCCTCAAGAAGTTTTACTGCCAGCCTGCCTGCCCACCGGGGTCTTTGGTGTTTCTTCCTGACTCTCCTCCCCTCCCGGGTCATGCCTGCAACTGGAGGCTGACGTGAGCACTGATTCTATTAAAGCAGGCTGCAAAGGAGAACAAGGGGGGACATTGAGGGGGGCCTCCTGTGAGGTCCTCCCACTCGCTCTGCCATACCTCTCTCCTACCCACCCACTTGCCACACGTCAACAGCCCGATTGGCCCCATCTGGGGAGGAGTCAATGGGACCCCCCCTGGTAAGAGCCAACGGGAGCCTCAGGTACCTGCTCTCCCACTCGAACCCCCACTCCGTTCCCACCTATGTCATTTGCAGTCATGGTAGTTTTCCTGTCACCTGCCCCCCCTTACAGGCAAGGGGCTGCCTGATGGAGATCAGATGTCACGAGGAAACAAAAACATTTCCTTTTCTTCCAAGGAATCTGACAGGCGGTGTTGATCTGAGAAGATATCTGTTAATATGGCTAATTGAATTATGCCAGCCGTGCCACGGCATTATCTCAATATCAAAAAGCACCAGAGAGATGGCCAAGAAAAACTCCTAGAGGAAATGAAATGGTGTCAAGAGACTGTCGGGGCCCCAGCAAGCCTTTGTGCTCGCCGCCTCCCAGCCCTCCTCTTCCCCACCCACCTCCAGAAAGGCACAATGTCCGGGCTTGATGGTTCCCAGGACATAAAGGAGATATTGTCAGAGAACCAAACCCCTTTAAGAGGTTCCACTTGAATATCCAAAAAAGAGAACTTTTTTTTTTACTGGCCCAGCGTCTTTGGAGTCACGAGGATATGTGTATGGACTTGAAAGGGTGATGGGTGGGTGCACGATCTGTATATACCTACATTGTATATATAAGTTAATTTTTTCTTAAGCTGGAGCTTTTATAATCCTGTCAACAACCCACGAGGGGCCGCTCACCCAAAGGGCTTTGCTCCTTGACATACACTCAGTCTATGTAAATGAAGCCAGTGAGCAAAAGCCATCTGTTAGCAAAATTATATAATGCCAAGCCAACAAGTTTGAGTCAAGCCGGAGCTGAGGCGTGAGTCAGCCGGTGCCTTGAGTGCTGTCTTCTCATTCCCTTGCTGGCATTCTGCTCTTCCATCATCACCATGGAAAAGAGGCAAGGGCAAAAGAGCCAAAAAAGAAAGGGTATTGGTTTCCTGGTTTACCTCTCCTCACCCCCTCTCCTGATTAGTTCTTTAGCTTGGAGGAGGAGTGCTTCCCACCTATCTCAGAATGACTGAATAAGATCATCTATTTGGAATTGGAAAAGGGACCTTAGATATCATATGCTCTATTTTATGGATGAGGGACCCAAGTCCTAGATAGAGACAAAGTGTACCTATGATCACCCTGGGAGTAAGAAGCAAAGGCAGGATTCCACCCCACGTCCTCAGACTCCAAATCAAGACTTAAAGACTCAGGAATTAAAAGTACTTTCATCGCATTAAGCCTGTGAAGAAGGTAGTACGAGAATGACCATTGGATCAGCTAGTCTGGAGTCATACAAATGGTGGACATCAAAAGCAGGACTCAAGTCAGGTCTTCCAACTCCTGTTCCAATGAGCTTTCCATGATCCCTTGCTTTCTTTTTATCCTTTCTCTAAAAGAACTCATAGCACTCAGCTCTTATTCCATTTGTTTTGATTCTTTTAAAAAACCATCTCTCCGGGATTTAAGGAGCATTATTAAATGCCTGCTACGGGACCTTAGAGATCATTTAATACAGCTCTCATTTTATAAGGTATAAGAATAAGGACAGGACCTGCAATTTCACTGATGGGGAGAAGGAATCTCTCCCTAGCAATGCACACCTGTACCTTCTCTGAGTCTGAGAGAGTTGCCTAAAGCACCAAGAGATTCAGAAACGGACTTGCCTAGGGTCTCACCGTCATTTGGTCTCAGAAGCAAGAACCCAGGTCCTTTGGGATCCAAGACCAGGTCTCTCACCTATTGCAGGCTGCTTTTTATTTTGTAGCTAACAATAATAACGATACCTTCCCTCTGGATAACATTAGAGGTTGCTCAATAATTTGACTCACATTATCTCATTTGATTCTCCATCAACCTTGTCAGATAGCTAAGAGCAGGTCATATTGCTATCTTTCTTTCCCAGAGAAGGAAACTAAGGTCTGGGGAAGTTGGATGATTAGCCAAACATCACACAGTTAGTTTGTGGAAACAATAGATTCTTAAATGCTTTTTTATCACCTACCTCACAGGGATGTTGTGAAAGAAAGTGTTTTGTAAGCCTTAAAGCACAAAAGAAATGTGAGCAGTTATTATCAAAAAACCTCTCTCCTGCCATTCAGTCCAGTTGGCTCCATGCAACTCGTGCAATTTGTTCAGTGACCATTTATTAAATAGCTCATGCTTACAGAGCACTATGCTCAGCATTAAAGGAGATACAAAGACAACAGAGATGGGGGAGATAAGGCAGAAAGTAGGGTGGGACCAGCAATCACAAGGGATGGGTATGTTTGGGTAGATGATGACAGAGACACCACTGAAGGGCTTGGGACATTGTCCGGATGAAGTTTTCAGAAGATGCCAATATATCATCATCTCTACTTCGAGAAGGCAAGAGAGGTAAAGCCAAAAATGGTTCTAAAACCATTGTCCTGGACTCTGCTCCAGGGGGAAGAAAGCTAATCATGGAGCCAGGAAGCCCCGAGTTCTTGCTTCTGAGCCCTGCTGATGGTGAGACCCCAGATAAATCAGTTGTTGAACCTCTTTGTGCCTTAGGCAACTCTCTCAGACTATAAGTAAAAGCATGAAATCTCAGGATACTTAAAACATGATAATGACAGATAGAAACACTGGAATGAAAAGGAAGGTAAATCTATTTTAAATAACTGTAAACCATATAAAATATTTGGAAGTCCACCTGCCAAGACAAACCAGGACCTCTATGAACACAATTACAAAATACTTTTAACACAAATAAAGATAGAACTAAACAATTGGAGAAATATTAATTGCTTATGGGTAAGCCAAACTCATATAATAAAAATGACAATTCTACCCAATTTAATTTGTTTATTCAGCATCATGCCAATCAACTACCAAAAATTATTTCAGAGAGCTAGAAAAAATAACAAAATTCATCTGGAAGAAAAAAAATGTCCAAACTATCAAGGGAATCAGTGATTAAAAAAAACTGAAGAAAGGTGGTTTAGAAGAACCATATCTCAAACTGTCTTACAAAACAAGATCCAGGCCTAGAGATAGGGATCCTGAGTTCAAACCTGGCCTCAAATATTTCCTATGTGACCCTGGGCAAGTAACTTGAGTTCCTTCTTTAGTTCTTATCACTCTTCTGCCTTGGAACCAATACACAGTATTGTTTCTAAAATGGAAGGTAAAGGCTTAAAAATAATAATCATGAAAACAACTTGGTACCAGCTAAGAAATAGAATGGTAGATCACTGAAATAGATTAGGTACACAATATGTTGTAGTAAACAACCACAGTAATCTAGAGTTTGATAAACTCCAAGATCTAAGTTTTGGGGATAAGAAATTGCTATTTGACAAAAATTTCTAGGAAAACTAGAAAGCAATTTGGAAGAAACTAGGTTTAGCCTAACCTCTCACTAACATCAAAATGGATACATAATTTTGACGTAAAGAGTGATGTCATAAGCAAATTATGGGATTGTGAAAAATTTTACTTGTCAGAACAATGGATAAGGAAAGAATTTGTAACCAAATGAGAGATAGAGAGGAACTTGAGAAGTAAAATGGATAATTCTGATTACATTAAGTTAAAAAGGGTTTCCACAAACAAAACCAATGCAGCCAAGATTAGAAGGAAAGCATGAAACTGGCCGTGAAAAATTTGGAGTAAGTTTTCTGACAAAGGTCTAATTTCTCAAATAAATAGGGAACCAAGTCAAATAACACTCAGATAAAAATATGGGTCATTCTCCAGTTGATAAATGATCAAAAACTATGAACAGGCAATTTTCAGACAAAGAAATGAAACCTATCTATAGTTGTATAAAAATGCTCTAAATAATTATTGATTAAAGAAATGCAAATTAAAACAACTCTGAAATACCACCTCACAGATATCATATTGGCTAATATGATAGAAAAGGAAAATAACAAATGTTGGAGCAATGACACTAATGTACTGTTTAGGGAGTTGTGAACTGGTCCAATCTTTCTGGAGAGCAATTTGGAACTATGCCCAGAGGGCTATAAAACTGTGCATACCCTTTGACCTAACAATACCATTACTAGGCCTGTCCCACAAAGACATCAAAGGAAAAACAAAGGACCTGTGTGTTCAAAAACATTTATAGTTGCTCTTTTTTATGATGGAAAAGAATTGGAAATTGAGGGGATGTCTATCAACTGGGAAATGGTTGAAAAAGTTGTGATATATGATTGTGATGGAATACTTTTGTGCTATAAGAAGTGACAAGCAGAAAAACCTGGGAACATTTCTATGAATTGATGCAAAGTGAATCTAGCAGAGACAGAACACTATACAAAGTAACAGCAATAGCATATTATTATCAATGAAGAATGACTGGGCTTTTCTGATCAATGCAATGATCCAAAACAATTCTAAAAGATTTATGATGAAAAACGCTATCCATCTCTAGAAAAAAGAACTAATGGAGTTTGAGTACAATTTAAAACATAACTTTTTCACTTTATTTTTCTTGTTTTTTATTTTTACATGGCTAACATGAAAAAATATGTATTGTATGATTTCACATGTATAATTTATATTATGTTTGCTGCCCTTCAATGAATGTGGAGAGCTAAAACAGAGGGAGAGAATTCAGAACTAAAAAAATTGTTTCATGAATGTTTAAAAAAATAAATAAATGGGGGCAGCTGGGTGGCTCAGTGGATTGGGAGCCAGGCCTAGACACAGGAGGTCCTAGGTTCAAATCTGGCCTCAGACACTTCCCAGCTGTGTGACCCTGGGCAAGTCACTTAACCTCCATTGCTTAGCCCTTACTGCTCTTCTGCCTTGGAATCAATACACAGTATTGATTCCAAGATGGAAGGTAAGGGTTTTAAACAAACAAACAAATAAATGAATGAATGAATAGATAAATAAACAAATGAATGAATGAGTGAATGAATAAATGAATAAATATATGAGTGATGGATGACAAAATGGTAAGAAAAAAAAGGAAAGCAAAGAGATCCAAGCAAGGTTTGTGACTGATTTCCAAACATGAGATAACTAGATAACAGTGACTAAAGCACAAAGCCTAGAATCAGGAGTACCTACCTGAGTTCAGATCAAGCCTCAGACACTCACTAGTTGTATGACCATGGGCAAGTCACTATCTGACCTAGTTTCTTCAACCATTAAATGGGAATAATAACGTTACTTACCTTCCAGGATCCTGGAGGGAAAAGGAACTCAGTGGAGTTTACCGAGGAGGAGGTGGCATGATCGCATGAGTACTTTAGAAAAATTACTTTAGTGGGTGAATGTCACTTCTCTGGGTCTCACTTTTCTTAAAAGGGAATAATAGGATTTACACTACTCATAGGATTTTTCATAGGAACTGCATGAAATAAAGTAGAACTTGTGGAACTTTGTAACTATAATGTATTATGAAATCTTCTCTTTTTTTAATTTTTCTTGTCATGCAGAACACACTTTCATATTGATACTGTTGTAAGAGCAAAATCATGCATAACCAAAACCCCAAAATAATGTGTGAAAGATATGAAAGATGACTCCAACAGTTCTTTCTCTGGAGGTGGATAGCTTTCCCCATCATGAGTCTTTCAGAATCATCCCAGATCAGTGCATTGCTGGGAGTAGCCAAGTTTTCACAGATAATCATCATCCAATATAGCAGTTATTATATACAGTGTTCTCCCAGTTCTGCTTATTTCACTCTGCATCATTTCCCACAGATTTTTCCATCTTTTTCTGAAATCATCTTTCTGGGATCTTCTTATAATTGGTTTCCCCTAGGGGTTTCACAATCCTGGGCCCAATATCCCAACAGAAATAAAAATGAGGAATCTCTCTTCATTCTAAACCATGTTGCTCACTAATTCCTAAATAACATATTAAGCATTTCCTTCTTTGTCCACTCTTTCCCCAGACATGAGTCTGGATCTTTTCTATCTTTCTTAATGTCCTCTTCTTTCACAAAGCTTCCCTTGGCTCCCCTAGCCCACAGTGAATGCTTGTTCCCCCAAACTCCTCATAGATACTGGCTGTTTCACTCATTGGATTTAAGATCATAGGACTTAGAGATAGATGGAAACTTACAGATCATCTGATCTAATCTCACATTACATATAAGGAAACTGAGGCACAAAGAGAGGAAGTGACTTAGCCAGATTCATAAAGATTGTAGTTAGTATTAATCATACTGTCTTACATTGTTCATTGTTTCATTCTTTTTTTTTTACTGTATAGTTTATATCCCCCAACTAGAGAAGCAGCATGAGTCAATGGGAAAAGCACTGGTTCTACCATTTACAATTTGTGTGACCTGGGACAAATCACTTAAACTCCTTGGATTCCAGTTCTTCATCTGTAAAAGGGAAGGGAGAGGGAAGGACAGTTAAGCTTAAATGACCCCACAATCTCTAATAAATTTAAATCTATGATAATATGGTCCTGGGAGGCAGGGGTCTATGTCTTGGGATTTTATTACTTTGAGGGTTTTTTGTATCTTCTACAGAACCATGTACAAATGTCTTGTCTATAGTTGATTTTTTTTAGTTGTGACTTATTTTTAACAAGTTAAAAATTCATCTGGATTGTGATTTGGGTTTTTTTTTAAGTTTCTCTTGTATTACTATGAACTTAATAAGCATTAAATATTAATATTTCCACCTCAAAGGATCACATATGAAATTATGAATCTCCATTACATACAACTTTTAAAGCACAAATATTACAAATTTCACATGGTAGTTCCAATGCTGTTTTGCCTGTCTGGGTCCCATTCTACATTTTCTTTTGCTCTCTTATTTATATTTTCAAATGATTCATCAATCTTCTTTTATTTCTTTTTTGATATGATTACCATTAACTACTTCTTTTCAAAATCCTTCTATTCAATATGAAGCTAGTAAACTTTTTTTTTAATTTTTCCTTTTCCTCCCACTCCTCCCCAAGAAGGAGGACTTGTACATAGGTTGTACATATCTTGTAATATATGATATTATATCATAATATAATCCATTAATATATCAATACAATATTAACATATAATAATATAAAAATATATATCCCTATTCTTAATAAATCTGGAGACCTGGGCTCAAACCAGGCTTATTACTAATTGTCCATGAGACCACTGGATTTCTCTGGAAAGGAATCATCTGTAAATTGAAGGTTGCTCTAGATGATCTCTAAGCTTCCTTTCAGTTCTTAATCCTGTGTTCCTTTGACCTGTTGGCAATGGATTGATCAATGGTCTATAAGAGTAAACAGTCACCTCTCAAAAGTTCTAGGATTCCTGCCAGCCAGCTAGCAGCAGGAGGACCAGGATCAGTTGGGACAGGATGTATAAAAATGTTCCTCTAATGTCAACTATAACAGCTGAAAGTTGACAGCTGACATGCAAAGACTTGCAATGGAATCTGCCCATGAGCTGATATCCTGCTGATCAGAAGTGATGTGGAAAGTGCACTGGGTTAAGAGTCAGAATGCCTTGGTTTGAAGTTCATTTTCACAAATGATGACCTTATACAAGCCTGGAGAAGGTAAAAAAAAAAGGTGTGTCAATTTGTCCATTCATAAAAATGAGGGTAGCAACTACCACCCTCTATCACTCTCCTACCCTATCTTTTAGGGTTACCAAAAAATGCAAAATTATGTGGGAAAATAATTATTTGGGGGCAGCTGGGTGGCTCAGTGGATTAAGAGCCAAGCCCAGAGACAGTAAGTCCTGGGATCAAATCTGGCCTCAGACACTTCCAAGCTGTGTGACCCTGGGCAAGTCACTTAAACCCCATTGCCTAACCCTTAAAACTCTTCTCCCTTGGAACCAATATACAGCAATGATTCTAAGACAGAAATTAAGGGTTAAAAAAAAGAGAAAATTATTCATCTATCCTTTAAAATCAAAAGTTAAAAGGGAATTTTGAAATATTCTAGGCAAATCCCTCATTTCACAGATGAGGAAACTAAGTCCCAGAAAAATTAAATGTTTTGTACATGATCACACAGTTAAGCAGTACAATATTCTCTGACTCCAAATCCCATGGTCTTTCCTCTGTGTCTCATTACCTCGATTGCTAGAGCTGTCCTGCAATGACGTGGAATCTTAAGAAGTGGAAAGTTCCTTGATCCTAGAAATGTTCAAGCTAAGACTGGCTGACCACCCACTATTCTTATGGGCTATTCTATGGAAAATTCTTTCTCAAGTAGGGGTTGGACCAGATGAACTTTAGAAAAATTCTATGATATGTACTTTTTTTTCATCTACATCAATCAATAATCTCTCCCTCCTTCCATTACCTTGTATTTACCTGTCTCTGTGCATATTGAAGCCCCCAGTAGAATGTGAGTTTCATGAAGGCAGGGATGGTTTACTTTGGGGTTTGCACCCCTAAGGCACTAGACACTAGAGAGATTGTTATTGAATTGAATCAAATCCTAGTGCAATGTCTGAACTATGCTAAATCTTTTCTTGTTTGACAAAGTCTGGATTTGAAAGTTCTTTGTGAAGAGGTAATCCATTAAGAAGACAATCACTACCAGGAAATTTTCCCAAACATTCATTCTATGTACTCCACCCTGTTCCCTTCTCCATCAACATAGCACTGTTCTCTCATTTATTACACCTTCTGATTCCTGCCGACTCTTTAACCCTTAAGTCAAATCTTACAGATTTAATCAGAAGAAATTCTTAGTTCATTGATGAGTCAGAACCTACCCACTGAGTTAAGATGTTCCAGTGTATTCCACAATCCAGTAAATAGATTAAGCACCTACTATGTGCACAGCTCTGAGCCAGGTGCAGTGAGAGCTACAGAGTTTAGATAAGAACCAGTCCCTGCCCTCATGAAGCTTATACTTTAGTAGAAGGATTAAAACATCAACACAAAAGTTACAATACATGAGAGACACATTTAAAAACTATCAAATTCTCTTGTGAAATCTGAAGGGGGAAATCCTTTCCTTATAGAGAAGATAACATTTGAGTTAAGCGTTAACAAATGAAAGAGAATTCTTTGGTCTAGATGAAAAAGAAAAAAGAGGCTGTTTCATGCACAGGAACTATCATGAGTAAAGGAAAGGAAATAGGAAGTATTAGGTATGTTTTGGTGGAGAGAAGAGAGACAGAGAGTAGTTTACTTTATTGAGAGCATACAACGGACATGGAAGATGAGTATGAGATAAGCTTGAAAAGTAGAATGTACCAGATTTGGGGGCAGGGGTGAAGGGGAAAGTAAAAACATGAATCATGTAACCATGGAAAATTTTTCTAAAAAATAAAATTAAAATCAATTAATTAATTAATTGATGAGTTATTGACCCTGAAAAAAAAAAAAAGAATGTACCAGATGGTAGGAGATTTTGAAGTAAAGTCATTTAAATTTACTTGGTAGGAAATCGGGAGCCATTGAAATGTTTAAACAAAGGAGTGACACAATTGAATTTATTTTATGAACAATGCCTTCTCCTATCAAGTCAACTGGGATCCATCTACTAATATAAATTTAGAGTTGGAAGGGACTTTAAAGGTAATCTAGTTTGATAAACCTCTCCCTTTTTATAGTTGAAGAAACTGATAGCACTCAAGTTCCAACTGAAATCCTATTTTCTATGGGATGCCTTTTCCTATCACACTTAATGCTACTGCCTTCCCTCTGTTGATGTTCTCCATTGATCCTATATATATCTTGGTTGTCCATTAGAGTCTTCATGTGGTCACTCCCATTAGGCTAGGGGTTTCTTGAGAGCAGAGAATCTCCTGTCTTTCTTTGTATCCCCAAAGTTTAGCAGAGTGCCTGCATACAATAAGAATTTAATAATGCTTAATAAATGCTAATTGATTGGTTTGCAGAAGGTCAAATAGGTAGTAAATGGCAAAACCGGGGTCTGATTTCACATCTGGCACTCCTCCCACTACCATGCTGCCTCTGTTAGAGTTTATTAATAAAAATTATGACTTCCTTACACTCGAGGTGACCCTAGAGGACCCAAAGAGGCATTCCTCACTCACCTGGCTTGTCACTTTGCTTCTGACCCAGTGGATGAATCAAGCAATTAGCTACAAACCCTGTCCCTCAGAGAGTTTATCTTTATAGATGCAGATAATGATGGTGTAATCACCATTAAATGTCTTGGATTCCTTGGCTGGGTCAAATGCCACAACAAATGTCTTTTTGATGCAGCCTCACATTGATAAGAGGCAGTGACTTCCCATCTCCCTTTGAGCTGGGCTTGCCGGAGGATAAAATGGGCCGCTGAAGGGAGAATCACACTGCAGCTCACAACTCCAAAGGTTCCCAAGAGATAAACTTCCTTTCTTGTGCCAAGTTATGGCAAGAAAGCCCATTGAGCTTTTTATGATAAGCCTTCACAGCAAGGCTGTCAACTGTTTGGAAAAGGGGTGGGTCAGGGAGCTTCAGAAGCAGATTTTGACCAAAGAACTTTAACAGAAGTGTTATATATGACTATGACACTGTCAATACACCTCCAACTTCTTTATAGCAACGGGGTTCAAAAACTACAGATAGGATCCAATCAAGATTGGTTTGGGTGGAAAAGAGATGCTGTTAAGCTCAAGGCGAGGGCGATTGGGAGACCCAAACTACTGGCAACAACATTCTAGACATCAAAGGGCCTGGAGGTGGCGTGGTGTGGGTGCACAATGGTCAGTTCCATTCAAGATATTTGGGCCAAAGGGTTGATGCCATTTAGAGCACTATCAAATAGGTTCTATTGAACTTCATCTTCTTCGCAGCAATCGAGAGGTGAAGAAGGGTCCTCTACGCTTGAAAAGCTGGTCTCCGGGGCCCAAGTGATCCCCTTAGACAATTGGGTCTCTGGCTGACTGGCCCCCTGGACCACTCACTCATATTTCATGCCTTTTGAAAGTTTTGGAAACCTAACTGAAAGGCATCGCAGAACTGGTCCAGCTAATTTTGTAGAGACCATCAAATTCACTTCTGTTTTTACTCCCTTGTGCCAGAGGACTTGAATTCATCAAAGGTGCTCTCTTACTACCTCCTTACCTATCTTGGATAGCGTGTCCCCATTAGAGCTATTTTTGCTCTGTCTTTTCCAATCTAAAGAGCATTCCCCTTGGAAAGTCCCTGAAGCTCATTGTGCCTCAGTTTCCTCATCTGTAAAATGAGGAGTTTGGAAAATCCCTAGTGTCCCTACCAGGTATTATATTATTATATCCTGACTTCTGTGATGGCACAAAGAAAAAAAAAGTAAGCAGACTTTTAACATTACCTCTAATGATCTCTTCCAACATAAGACCTTTATGGATTTTGGTCCCTACAGAACAAGAGCACGAGACAATCCTAACATTGGCAGGAAAAGAGGAGTTAAACTGAAACCATAGTCCAGCTGTCTTCAATTCCATATAAAAATCTACTTTTTAGAGAAATGTAGTGAGAATTGTTGGATAGTCAGGTGGCACAGTGGATAGGGTGTTGGCTCGGGAGTCAGGAAGACTTGAGTTCAAATCTGGCCTCAGACACTTAATAGTTGTGTGATACTGGGCAAGTCACTTAGCCCTGTTTACCTCAGTTTCTCATCTGTAAAATGAGCTGGAGAAGAAAATGGCAAACCATTTCAATATCTTTACCAAGAAAACCCCAAGTGGGGTCATGAAGAGTCAGACATGACTAAAACGACTGAACAACAACAAAAGTGAGAATTATAAAACTTTTAAAGAGGCACTGTTCAGAAGTTTATATAAAAATTGGCTCTCCATCCTGTCCTCTCTCTTGTTTATGTCTACAGTTTGTTCTTTTGAAAAGTCTAAAAACCTTTCTGGGGAGCCACATGCTTGCCAAAAAAAAGATCATTTTATCAGAACTGGGCACTTGTATTTTCTAAAAGTTTCTTTTCCCAAATATCTAAGTGATTTCCTTGAAACCACTTTAAAAATGCCAAAACAGGGTGGGTGCTCCCATGGAAATAAGGTATATCATAACCCAGGGAGCCATGGGGGCCAGTATTTCTTTGCTGCTTGCAAAGTCATCTCTTTAATAAGCCATAGGAAGTCGAAATGGCCAAGAATCTTTGCCCAGTTCTTAGCAACATGTTCTTATCTCAGATGAGGGGTTCCACTCCAATAAACGGCACACTCCCCCATCCCCTGCCACAGCACCCCACTTCCAGGCTCAATCTGGCTACAAAGCACATTTCCAGGACCTACCATTCTAGCATGACTCAGTGACAGAGAAGAGTTATTGATGGAGACCCCAGAAATAACTATCCTCTACCCATTCCTTCAATGAACACTACACCCCACCCCCAAAGACTTGAGAAGCAATAAGATGAAGTGAATATAGTATTCTCCTTTGGGGCAGGAAATCTGAGGTCAGATCTCATCTCTCCTACCAATTAGCTAAGTGATTATGGGAAAGTGCATTCCCTTCTCTTAGCTTCTGTTTCTTTATCTGAAAAATAGGAGCAAATAATATGTACACAGAAAATAGTTGTAAGGAAAACTTTGGGAAACAGTTAAGTACTATATAAATGTGAGTTCTTAATAGAACTTTGAATAGGAGTTACAGGACCTAAATTTAAACCCTCATTCTGCCACTTACTATCTATATAACTTTGGATTGAATCTGTTCACCTCTCTGAGATTCAGGGGTTTAGACTAGACTATTTCCAGGGTCCCTTCCAACTCTTGAGATATGATCTATTTATTATGGATGCAGATTTTTTCAAGGTACTCATGTGCCTCCATCAACCAAAATTCAGCTGCTTCACACAAATTGAGTCAGTGAGTACTCACAGAGGGGGCAGCTAAATGGCTCAATGGATAGAGAGCTAGGCCTGGAGATGGGAGGTCCTAGGTGCAAATCTGGCCTTGGACACTTCCTAGCTGTGTGACCCTGGGCAAGTCACTTAACTCCCATTGCCTAGCCCTTACCTCTCTTCTGCCTTGGAACCAATGCACATTATTGATTCCAAGATGGAAGGTAAGGGTTTTAGAAAAAAAAGAAAAAAGAAATGTATAACCTTGTTGAAGAAAAAAGAAATATGAAACAATAGTGCAAGCCAAAATAATTAGCATTCATCATCATCAATGTTCTTCTAGCAGATTATTAGGTTGAACTCTTTTGAGTGATTTGGAATCTTATTTATTAGGCTCTGCAGTGTTGTGGGACTTGAAACAAGTTGTATAATGTCATCTACAAACAGTAGCATCCAAAAGAAGTCACCATCCTTGGCAAAGTTTCTTAGCCTAGAATCTCTGGATAGATTTGAGGAGTCTATAAACACGGATGGAAAAAGGAAAAAAAATATATATATATATAAATATATATATGCATGCATGCAGGTATCCCTTCCACATCACAGGGGATTAGGGAAACAGTGCTTCCATGATCTGCAAAATTTACATAAAATGCTTTGATCTTCCCTTTGTACCCGAGAATGTTTGAATTTTTTTTCTTTTTTTCTTTTATAGGGTGTTTACAGTACCTTACTATAAAATTTGGGTTAAGTATTTGGTCATAGACTATTTTTTTATGCATTTCAGAGTTTCTAAGCTTTTTCTATTTCCTCTGCTGGCCTTTTTGTGTCATCCGTAGTTTCTACAAAACTCCTCCAAAATTCCCATTTAATTTCTTATGCCAACCCATAATATATAGGAACTGCAATGGTAAAAGACAAGACGCATATGTATATGCATATATACATACACATATATCTTTATTTCAATAGAATTTGTTTGCTATGTAATTTTGGGAATTTTATTTGCTACAATATTATTTTGAAAATAGGGTCCAGAAAGCTTCACTGGACTGCTGAAAAGATCCATGCTACACACAGGAAAAAAGGTTAAGAACACATGATTTACAGGGAATCCCTCTTCCTTTTGGACTCTGAGCTGGACGTCCTTCATAACAGTTGCAAACACCTTTGGCAAGCTTTCATCCTGTTTGATGACTCACTCATTATCTCCTTAGGTCATCAAAGTTATCTCAGTTGTTACATCTTTCAAGGAATCGTGTAATTTTGACATACACACGAGAGTTACCTTGTTGATGGAAAACTGGGATTTGCGTGGCACCGTGAAAATGAGTTCAGGATTTTGAAATCAGAAGACATGGTTTCAAATTCTACCTCTATTCTCTCTACCTTCATGACCTTGGTCAAATTACTTAATTCCTCTAATTCCCATCTTTCTCATCTTTTTTTTTAAGTGTCTGAACTAAATGATATCTATCTTTCAAATACTTATTATAATCATCCAAATTTTTTATACTTTTATAATTATGTAATATAAAGGTATTTTTATAGTTTCATAATCTCCATACCTTTCAGTCAATTATGCAAATGAATAAAAGAATGAGAGATATTGGGAAGGAAGAAACAGCAAAATTTGGCAACACATTGGATATGTGTGATGAGGAAGAACAAGAAGTCAAGGATGACACTGAGGTAGTAAGCATGAATGACTGGGAAGATAGTAATAACTTCCACCAAAACAGGGGAGTTGGGAAGAAGGAAGAGAAGAGAAAGGAACAAGTTCTAGTTGGAAATCGTTGAGCTTGGGATGTCACAGAGATGCCCAGTGTGAAATGTCCATCAAGCTGTTGGTGATGAAGAACAGAAACTCAGGGGAGAGACTGGTGCTGAGTAGATGCATTTGATTGTCATTTGTATGTAGATAATAGTAGATAATTAAACCAATGGGCAAAAATGAAGTTGGCAAGAGAGAATGTGGAAGTAGAAGAAAGCCTGGCACAGAACCTTAGTCAACATTCACAGTTAGGAGGCATATTAAGGATGGTGAACCAGGAATGGAGACTCAGGAGCAAGCAGACAGCTAGGAAGAGAGCAATGAAAGAGGGGTGTGATGAGAACTCAGAGAAGGGAGAGTAAATATAGAGGAGGTGATGTTCAATAGTATCAAAAGCAATAACTTAATTAAGAAAAGTAGGGATTTGAGAAAATACACACACACACACACACACACACACACACACACACACACTGGATTTGGCCATTGTGAGATGTGACTGGGACTTCAGAGAGAAAAGTCTTAGTTGAGTGAAGAGTTCAGAAACCAGGAGTTTCTGCAAAGTTCCTGCAAAGAGTTGAGGAGTGAAACAGGAAAGGGAGTGGAGGCAGAAAGTATGGGCAGCTTTTTCAAGAAGTTTCAAGGAATCAAGTCTATACAGCTATTTCAAGGAGTTTGGCTAAGAAATGGAGTATAAGATAATAACTTGAAGAAATGATGGAGAATTTGAGAAAGACTCCCAAAATGTTTGAGGACCCCTTCTGGAAAATTTAGAAGAGGACAAGGGCAAGACTTTTACTGGATGAAAGTGTATTAAAGGGTTATGAAATGCAGGTTGAAGGAACTGTCCAGATCAATTAGCTCACATATTATTCAGAGGATAGTATTAGGTAGCTAGATGGCACAGTGAAAATAGAGTGCTGGGCATGGAGTCAGGAGTGTCTGAGTTCAAATCCTATCTCAGATGCTTACTGTCTGTGTGACTCTGGACAAGTCACTTAGCTTCTCTCACACTCAATTTCCTTATCTGTAAAATAGGGATAATAATGGCACCTATCTCACAACATTACCAGGAGCTTTAAATGAAATGATATTCGTAACGTGCTTTGCAAACCTTTAAGTGCAATATGAATGCTAGTTATTATCAGTATTATCAAGAGTTCAGTCATGTGGTCCATTCATTCAACAAATAATTCCTCAGGCATTCAGCTCTATGGTAGAATCACAGAATCTCATAGTTGGGCAAGATCTCAAAGGCTATTTAGTCCAGCCCTTACCTAAATCATACTTTCTTCTACAGCATCCCTGGCATGTGATCACTCTGCCTTTTCTTGAAATCCTCCTATGACGAAGATCTCTCTGCCTCCCTAGGCAGTCTATTCTATTTGGGGATAGCTTTAATTGTTAGGAAGTTTTGTTTTTGTGGCTGTTTTTTTTTCCCTGGCATTAAGCATAAATCTGCTTCTCTGTAGTTTCTCTTCATTGCTCGTTTCCACTTTTAGAGCCAAGCACCACAGGTCTAATCCCTGACAAACCTAACAGTCCTTCGGGTACTTGAGAGGGCAGACCCTTGGGAAATAGAAAGATTTTTTTTAAAGGGGGGGAGGATAATAAATACCCATTCGAGGAGTTTGTAACTTGAGTACAGCTGCTATAGGAATTCATAGGAGCATTGGAGGTAGATCCCTACGGGACCTGAGAAATAATTTCTTAAAATCACTTCATTTTCTAGATGAAGATACCAACACACAGAGACACAGAGTAGAAGTAAATTGCCCAAGGTTACAGATATTGCAAATGGGGATTTGAATCCAGAACTTCTGTCTCTAAATCCAGTGTTCTTTCTACTACTACTCACTGCTAAAGAGGTCAGAGTGGATTGGAAAAGTTGGAGAAAATCTCACAGACAAGGTAAGATTTCCTTGGATTCTATATATGATAATCGAGAGTAACTTTTAGACCTATCCCTCTCAGAAACTCTTGCTCTTAGCACCCAGAGCCAAGATTCAAATTGCCTATTCTAAAGGACCAGGACCCTCTAAACCCTCCCAGCTGACCCATGTCTTCCAAGTTAACTCCCTCTCATTCTCCCTCCATGGGGACACAAAGACCTCTCCTCTCTCCAATCACACTTCAGGGCTGCGCTGTGGGACCAAGCTTTCCCAGCTCACACTCTCCATTCCTTTGCCAATCCCATCTCCAAATATCTTTGCTCCCTGCCAAGACCACTTCATCTCTCTCTCCATCTGCTTGCCGCATTATTTAAGGGTGTTTTGGGAAACAGTTTATGTGACAGATACAAAAGCAAGTTCCATTCCACTGATGCCCAGACTTATTTTTAGCATGCTGCAAATACTTCTCTCCTCCACTCTGCAACTCATCCAAGCCTTTCAAAGGCCTGAGTTTGCAAAGGAAAACCAGGTCTTCATTTTTTCCATGGGGGATAGAAGGATGACATGCACAGATAATATTTAGCTACAGAATATGAGACCATCTTGCCTAAATATTTGCCATTCTGATCCGACAGCCTAGCTTGGCTTTCTTTCTGCTCTTATTCTTTCCTTCCCTCCTTTCCTTTCTTCTCTTGGTTCCTAGCCAGAAATGGTCATTGCCGTTGTTATAAGGCCAGCATCCAATGCCCCTCTCCAAATACAGAGCTTTGGCCAGAGGGGGCTTCAGAACCATATTAGGAAATTCAGCTCAACTGTCCTCTGCAAAGGAGAGAGAGAGAGACAGAGAGAGAGAGAGAGAGAGAGAGAGAGAGAGAGAGAGAGAGAGAGAGAGATGGAAGAAACATTAAAAAAAAATAGGTTGGTGTCTTCATGTAAATATAAACCCAGAGGAGGAAAAAATACTTCCTAGAAGCTAAGAGCTTGGACATTCTTGACGGTGAATTCTGGTCATCATGTTCTGTCTTGTATTGCATTAAGTTGCATACATATATCTCCCTCCATACCCAGCAGGTGTTCTGAATGCAGCAGGCATAGGGACTGGAGCTGGGATTTCATTAATAGAGAAAACTCCCATATAAGGAAATTCCTTCTAGTAATGGAAGTTGGCAGCTTTTTTTTTTTAACTTATGATCTTAGTTATCTAAAGCATTTTGCACAACAAATACTTTATAATATTTATTGAATGAATGAACAAATGAATGACTTCTATATTAGAAGCTTCCTCAGAGCAAGGAAACACGTTATTTGTCACCTCCTCATTCTCTGGCACAGAACCTTGAACATAGCTGTTCATCCATTTCAGACTCTTCATGACCCCATTTGGGGTTTTCTTGGCAAAAATCCTGGAATGGTTGGCTATTTCCTTCTCTAGCACATTTTACAGATGAGGAAACTGAGGCAAACAAAGTTCGAGTGACTTGCCTAGAGGCATACAGCTAATAAGTGCCTGAGGACAGGTTTGAACTCGGTTTTTCCTGACTTCAGGTCTTTTGATCTACCCACTATGACACTTAGCTACCCCTCTGAACATAGAACCTCAATAATATTTGGCGAATTACTTTGAATTGAATGCAGTTCCTCAGCCCTTCTCTCTCCCTTCATCCCCTACAAAAGAAGACTCTTGGCTTAGGTGAAGGGATTTTATTTTTAAACAAGTTGATGGAACAGATCATATGATTGGCAGATTTATCAATGAGGGTCTAAAATGAGGGTCTACATCTCTGTACTAAAAGAGCAGCTCTAGTCAGAAACTAGCAGGTATCATCCCTATTCCCTTCTTGTCCATCATCTCCCCTCTCTCTCTCCATTACAGAAGCCGATTAGAATTTTTGCCATGTGCGTAGACATGGATGGTCCTTTTGGTCCTATTTCTAGATCTTCAGCACCAAATAAAGGGAATTACTTTTATCACTACTGAATTCCATTCTCCACTACCCTCTCCTCCTAACAGTTACATTTCCCTTCATCATTGTTAGAGAGGGGCAGTATTACTTGAAAAGAGAATAGACTTCCTTATCCCCACCCCACCACATGATGCGGACTCAGGAACATCTAGAATGACAGAATTTGAGAGTTGGAAGGAACCTCAGTATCATTCTAGTCCACACACAAAAGTCATCTCCATTCTAACATGCCAAACAAGGAAGTTCTGAACCTTCACACTCTCCCCTAAATTCTCCTGAGCCCCTGCATAATACCTACAATTCCACAATTAGAAGTTAATTCCTTCAGCTTAAAACTAGGGTCCCTAAGAAATTAACAATAGTCCTGAGAGTAAAATAGAATCCCAGAAAAATAGAGGTAGAAACAAACACAGAGAATAATATTACGATCATATAATCTGATCCAACTCCTTCATTTTATAACTGAAGAAACTGGGACCCTGAGAGAGAAAAGAGACTTGCTGAGGTCACACAGCTAACTAGATCTCAAAACCTCCTGAATCTTCCCATTGCCCTAACTGGTAGCCAGGACAGGACTAGGCTTTTGACTTTTTGGTTCAGATTCTTCCTTATATACCAAACACATCCCCATCAGAGACAAAATCCTGCCTCTTCTTCTTACCACCTGGATGGTCTGGGGCAAATGGTCAAATTATTTGCTCTTTTGGGGTCTCAATTTTCTCACTTGTCAAATGAAGATTTTAAATTAGATCCTTCTAAGTTCCATTCAAGATCTGAATCTTGGATCTCTTGTTTCTGAAGTCCTAATATATGAAGATGTGGTCAAGTTTTTATTTCTCAGTTTCAGTGAGGGGACCCAGTAGATCTTGATAGGAAGCTGAAGGCAAGAGACATCGAGAACAAGATACTTGAGCTAAAAGGAAGATGTAGAAGAGAAGGTAAATGTCTATGATGCCTTATTATGAAAAGGACTGTCCATAGACCATTATTCTAGCTAATGAGGATGACCCACGTGACAGTTATTGTTGTTTGCCCTTCATTCAAAAACCACTGTGCAATGACAGCACAGTGATGGATTTTTTTTCAGCCTTTCTCTTTCCTCCCCAAACCATAGAAGGGATCATCCAGCAAACAGATACATACATGTAGATCATGTCTTTCATATTTCCATTTATTAGTTCATTCTCTGGAGGTGAACATTCACAAGTTATTCTTCAAATATTATACCTGTAACTATTTGTAATGTTTTTTAGTTCTATTCATTTCACTTTTCATTATTTCATGTAGTTCTTTCCAAGTTTTTTTTAATTAATCTGTTCATCATCTCTTGTGGTGCAGTAGCATTCCATCACAATCATATACCATCATTTGTTCGGTCATTCCCCAATTGATGGGTGTACCCTCAATTTCCAGTTCTTTGGTACCAGAAAGAGAGCTGTTATAAATAGTTTGGAGCACGGACTGATGTCTTAATTTGTTAATGAGTTGGATTTAAGTGAGGCAGAGCTGCACAATCATCAATCTTACCCTGTCCTCCAAAGTCATCAAAGCACAGTGGCAAAACTAAAGTCCAGATGATTGCCAAAGTCCTGGATGCAGTGGAGGACTTTGGTATCTTCCACATCTGCCCAAGCTCTAACACTCCATAGCACCTCTTCAGCCGACCATTGGAACACATTGTTCTCATCTGTCCATTCTGCCAAGAGATAGGGGATAGGAGCAGAACAGAGAATAAGGTAAAACATAAGCTATATAAAATATAAGCTCTGTCCCCCATACCCATGGAAAGTACAAGGGGAAGATTATCATAAGCCAGACATTTCCAGAAAACAACTATCACAAGAGTTGTCATAGCGAAACAGCTACAAATTTTATATGTTCGGTCTTCACAGCCTTGTGAAGCTTACCCTGACCTTCTGGTTACAGTATCATGGAGAAATCTCTAGACCTGGAATCTAAAGAGATCATAGATTTAAAGCTAGAATGGAACCATTCGTTTTGGATGTGGTTCCTGCCTTCAGCTCCTACTAATACTGTGACTGTGGTCAACACTTAACTTTTCTACACCTCAGTTTGCTCACTGTAAAAAAGGATATAAGAATACTCACAGACCCTTCCTCAAGAGATGGTTGAGAGGATCAAATGGGATCATGTAAATAAGGCATTTTAGTATTATTATTATTATTACTTCTTAGGAATAAGATATGTAAACAACTTGGAGTAGGAAGAGAATGAACAAAATATAATGGCAAAGGATCTGAATTTGACTCAATATAAGGAAAAATTTACCAATAATTAGAACTATCCTAAAATGGAATTGGGAGCAGCTAAGGGGTGCAATGTGTAGAGTGACAGGGATAGAGTCAGGAAGACCTGAGTTCAAATCCAACCTCAGACACTTACTAGCTGTATGACCCTAGGCAAGTTACTTAACCCTGTTTGCCTCAGTGTTCTCATTTGTAAAATGAACTGGAGAAGGAAATAGCAAGCTACTTCAGTAGCTTTGCCAGGAAAACCTCAAATGCAGTCAAGAAGAGTCAGATGCTCAGACTCAACAACAACAACAAAGAATCATCTGCTTGGCAAGTACTGCATTCTCTGTTATTAGATGTATTCAAACAAAAGTGAGATCAAGAAATCTTGAGAGAGATGAGATTCAAGGGATGATCACTTATCAGGGATGCTGAAAAAAGAGATTCAAGGTTCAATTCAATTCACCATTCATTGAAGATACACTATGTACCAGGCGCTGTGCTTGGCACAGAAGCTACAAAGCCCAAAATGAAATAGTCCTTGCCATAAAGTTTACATATTACTCAATTTATGTATAATAAATACATAAAATGTACAAAATACACACCCTGTTCAGTTGTTCAAAATCCTCTGTGATTGTCTGGGGAGTTCTCTCCACAGCCCATCCATATCTGCCCATCCTACAAGACCCTCCTCTATGTCCTACCAAAAGTTCTCCCCTTTGGATCCACTCAGTGTGCCGGAGACCTTCCTTGCTTTCTTCTGATGTCTCAAAAGCACCCATGGAGCCCTCTGGCTAGCTACCTGTCATTCCTCGCTCTTACCAAGTGACCACATCTTCTCTTTCTGTCACATAATTCTTTGATCACATCCTTTATTCTTAGTCTTCCCAGTTTCTATGTTGGAGCCTGCACACTCCCATCATATACCTTTCCATTGTCTTCTATGTGTGGCACAAAATCTATACCGAATAAATACAAAGTATTTTGTGGCTAGGGGAAGGAATCGCTGACAAATAAGGGGCACAGAGAAGAATTTCTTATAAAAGGTAGTCTCTGAGCTGGCTGAAACACAGAGCCCTGCTTTAGAATAAATGTTAGTTGATTGATTGATTGATTGATTAGTTTTATGTGAAGTAAAACAAATGCAGGAATGTAGCAGCAATAGAAGTGTTTTGTTTAAGAGGAAGATTGGGTAAACAAAAGACAATCCATTTACTGAGATAGGTTTTTTCAAGAAAGAAGAGGTTTCACAAGAAAGAACTTGTGGCTGAGGTCCCACCTGGTCCCTCTCTGAGTCCCCCACACACCTTTAGATATATATTGGTCTCTTTCTGTTTCCCTTTTTGAATTTCCATCTTTCTTTCTCTGTATCTCCACTCTCTGTGTCTCTCTCTTTTTCCATCCATCTGCCTCTCTCCCTGAGCCTTCACAGGTGTCTTTTTCCCTCTCTTTCCATCCCTTTCTTTCTGGTTCTCCTGCTAGTCCCCAGCATATAGTAGCTTAATGAATACCTGTTGATTTATTGACTAAAAAAGAAGTTAGTGGTTCTATAAGATGGAGAAAAAAAGAGAGCAGTGCAGCCAGGAGTGACAGACCACCTGTACAAAAGCATGGAATGAGGGGGAAGGGGATGGAATGCTATGTCTAGAGAAGACCACAGAGCTTTGGTATGGCTAGAATACAGAGCATATAAAGGAAATAAGGAACAATCATTCTGGAAGAATAGAATGAAGCTAGATTTTAAGTGTCTTAAGTGATGCTCAGAGTTTATATTCTATTCTAGAAGTAATAAAAAGTCATTGAAGCTTCTTGAGCGAAGGAGTAACACTCATGGTTTTTGGGATATAAATTGTGCAATTGTGTAAAAGTTAAATTGGGAAAGGGAAAAGCTAAAGTCAGAGAGGCCAATTAGGAGATTAATGCAATAGTCCAGACAAGAGGTGATGAGAGCCTGAATTATAGTGATGACTCTGTGAGTGGAGAGAAGCAGATGGATACAATAATAATGGCCAGCATTATGTATAATATATCATATAATAACATTCTATGATATATTATTATGTATGATATAGCAGTTTGAGGTATACAAAATAGATTTAAATATGAATTTATCCTTAAAAATAACCCTGGTAAATAACTGTTTTTATTACCCCCATTTTATAAATGAGGAAACTGAGACTTGCCCAGAATTATACAACTAGTAAGTGTCTGAGGCAGAATTTGAACTGATGTCTTTCTGGTTCCAGATCTAGCATTCCAAGGCTAGCTGCCTCGGATTCGAGTAAGATTTGGCATAGATGGCCCGTAGGGTCCTTTCCAGGGTTAAAATTCTGACTCTAGGAATCAAAGAATTTGAGCTTGGCTGCTGCTAAGGGCTTGAAACCACTGTGACAATATTGGCCCAGTTTCCTGGAGGGATGCCTAAATGTGCCCAGTTTCTAAGTGGTCATATTGACTAATGCTACGGGGGCTAATGTTCACACACATGTACACACACACTCATATTGGAGCAGCTCCTGCTCTATGTGGGCATCTCTTAACAAACCACAGAAAACATTTGTGCCCGAAGCCTTCAAGGAGCACATTGCTAGGATGAAGGCCCCGGTAGTTGCCAATGGTTTAAAAGCAATTAAATTACAAGAGCTGGACTGTGACCCTGGGAAAGGGCTGGTCCTTTCATTTTGGTTCTTCCACACATGTTCCCTAGATTATGGGCAATTCTGTAAATGGACTCCCAGATGATTAAACTGGGGTAGGGAAACCATCCAGGAGCCGTCTGGCCGTCCCTTCAGATCAGGCTGCTCATTGCTGGTCTTAATTTGATGAGTTTAACATACATGAAGCACCTGAATTCTGAATTATGTGCTGGGCAGAAAGGGTTAGGGGAGGGACAGATACAGGAACACTATGGCTTTGAGGACAAATTCTTTGGATGAATCCTTGAAGGTTTGTGTGCAAGGGAAAGTGAGTCCATTGTTGAAGAGTCTATTTTTCTTTTTCTTTCTTAGCCCACGTCAACCTTTCTTTCTTCTGACTCTCCATCACCATCGCCCTCCATGCCTGTTCTCTTAGCTGCCCAAATGTACGTTCAATGTTCACACCGAGGACCGTTGTCACAAAGTGTGCCTTTGATTCAGTTGGAAGGAAACCGTGGCAACCAGTCAAGAAGGAGCTGATAGGCAAGAGGGAAAGCTATGGAAGAACTTCCTATTTTAACTAATTGTTCTTATTAACAAAAATACTTAGCTCAGTCATTTCTGTGTTGCTGAATGTCTAAATGCTGGAACAGAAAATGGCAAACCCCTCCAGTATCTCCCCCAAAAAAGCCCCAAATGAGGTCACAAAGAGTCGGACAAGACTGAAAAGTGACTGAGAAACAGCAAGAAACGTGTATCTAAGTACTACTGAATTCTCCCCAAAATTTTGGTGCCCTCAAGAAAAGTTCCAGTCTACTATTCCTATTTCCCCTCATATCTAGCCTCTATGCATCCTTTCCATTCTGTCTTCCCCAAAATAATGTTCTACTTCTTGTATGTAGTTCCTCTACTTCTCCCTTCTCCCAGATATCACCTAGAAATCTCTTCCCATTTACCTTATACCAGGTGCAGGCTGCCAACAAAAAACCTACATCTCTAAAACCCAGTGGAATTGTGCATCGGCTAAGGGAGTATTAGGGGGGCTTGTGGGAGAAGGAAAGAACATGTAACTATGGGAAAATATTCAAAATTTAAATTAAAAAAAAAAAACCTACATCTCTGAAGGGTCAAAGGTAGAGTTTGCAGAGCCTTCATGTCACTCTTCCTCTCACCCTAAACCCAAATCATCAACAGGAATATGAACTGAATCTGTATTTTTTTTCCTGACATGGGTCAGTGTTTCTCAAACTGGGGGGACGGAACATTATTTTGGGATTATTGTGGGATTGGGATGAAGGGCACAATATCATAAAGAGGTTCTAAAAAGGTTGTTGAGATGAAGAGAGCAAGGTAATAGAGGTAGAACTTCCCTATCCTCACTTTTTTTGGCATTCATTGTTTTTACAACGCAACTGGATAAATGAAACAAAGCCCTAAATATTTGTTTGCAGGGACATTTCTGGTGGGAGGCTGAAGAATCAACGTGAACCACCACGAGGGACTGTGGGAATTAGAATACTTAAGAATTGCAGCTATCCTTGACGACTTCCTTAGAGAAAGCTATCCTACAAGGGAGATAAGTTGTTACGTATAACTACATCTCAAGTCAGCTCTGCTCACAGAAAAAGTCTCTATTAGGAGCAGTTAGGTAGCCCAATGGAGAGAGGGCAAGACCTGGACATGGGAGGACCTGGGTTCAAATTGGACCTTCGATACCACTTAGCTACGTGACCCTGGGTAAGTCATTAATCCCAATTGCCTGGCCCTTGCCACTTTTCTGTCTTAGAATTCATTCTAAGGGAGGAGGTAAGGATTTTTTTTTTTAAAGAAAAGAAAAAGAAAAACCTCCATTGCCACAAATTATTCTAGAAGTAAGTTTTTAGAAATCATGTTTCAAAATCTATGCTAATCATTTGGCATGTATGTCATTGTTTTTTCTTTTCTTTTTTTTCTTGAACCCTTACTTACTGTATTCAAATCAAGACTGTGCATTGGTTCCAAGGCAGAAGAGTGGTAAGAGCAAGGCAACAGGCCTTGAGTGACTTAACCAGGGTCACACAGCTAGGAAATGTGTTATTGCTTCTTAGGTTTCAATCATGATGTTAATTTCTCTGTTGGCCTGAACAAGGAATGAAATCTGATAAATGTATAACTATTTTGAATCTGCATCTTTCTGATTATAGGAGTTAGACGTGGAAGGGACTTTATGTTTATAATGTACACACAAACAGATACAAAGCTCACACACACACCATTTTATAGGTTAGGAAAATAAGGCCAAGAAAATAAATTATCTTTCACATGATCAAAACTATTTAATTTAAGATTTGAACCAAGTCTCTTGACCCTGAGTCCAGGGCTCTTTTTTTCTTTTTTTTCAAGGCTCTTTCTAATCTAACAATAAGATGTTCCTACTATGTACCAAGTACTATGCAACACCCTAGAACTATAAAGACAAATATGAACTGCCCACAAGAAGCGTCCATTCTATTAGGGAAGATAAAAGTACAGTCTTAAGTAAATGCCAAATAATCATGTCAATACGAGATAATTTTGAGGTGAGAGATAATGAGGAAAGACAAGAAGGGCAGGGTTTATTGTAATAACAACATTATAAAGAAAAAAAATTTTAAAAGAATGAAAAATTCTGGTCAACATAATGATGAGCCATGATTCCGAGAGAGCAGCACTAAAGTGTGCTCTCTAACCTTTGACATAGAGGTGATGGACTAGAGGCACAATAATGAAACATATCTTTTTGAACATGATGAATAGCTGAATTTGTTTTTCTTGACTCTTGTGTCAGAGGATTTTTTGTTGTTCTTTGGTGGAGGGGCAGAGGTTTGTTTGTTTGTTTGGTAGCATGGAGAGGAGAGAAGAGACTATTTATGAATAATGATGCCAAAAAGAAAAGGAAGAAGAGGGGAATTGCCAATAAAATATTTAAAGAAACAGCACAGAAGAGATCAGAAGGAGGGAAAAAGGCCAACAAGAACAACCAACATAGTTTTGGAACTAACATGCTGAACTAAGTATATGCTTAAAACATAAAAATCTTATATGTGATGAGAGTTGCGGTTTCATTTAAATTCCTCTTTTCTTGATCTTCTTTGTATTGGAAATGTTTGTGTTTGCTGGAATTTGTAAGGTTCAGAATAACAAAACAAGTTTGTTTGTTTTCTTTAGAAAAAAAAAGACAAAAAATACAGAAATGGTTTGCCATGTTTAAGGAACAGCAAGGGCAGTTTGCCTGAAGAGTAAAATGAGAGAAGGGGAGTGGAGTGTAATATGGCAGGAAGATAGTCTGTATTGTTGTAAAAGGTTTTAAATGTTAAACAGTGGAATTTGAATTTCAGTGGAAGTAGGGAGCCACTGGAGTTTATTGAGTAGTGGAGTGACATACTCAGATCCATACTTTAGGAAAATATATTTGTTAGTTTTGTGAAGAACGGCTTGTAAAAAGTTATGAGGGAAGAGGTGATGAGAGTCTGAACTAAAGTAGAAGAAATGCCCATAGAATCCAATTTCTATCCTATTTCAAAGTCATAGAAGTGTTGTTAGTTAGAAGAGGCCTTATGTATCACCTGTTCAAATCTTCTACAAATTCATGACAATAGGAAGCCTCTGCTTGAATATGTCCAGAGAAAGGAGATCCATAACTTGAGAAAATAACATTTAGGAAAAGCTCTAAATGTTAGGGAGCTTCTTCTTATAGTACTCCAAAATCTGTCTATAATTTTCCATCTGCTACCCCTAGTTCTGACCTCATTTAGGAGCCACAAAAATTCTCCAACTCAAAGAGAACTATAGCATCATTGGTAATGTCTTAATTCATACATGAAATAGATTTAAGAGAGGCAAATTTGAAGAAAGTCATTAGCCTCACTCTCTTACAGAGTCATCCAAGTTCAGTGGCAAGATAAAATCAATACAAGTTGTGATGGCCCTCTAAATATCTGAGGACAGCCATCATGTCCCCTACTCAAAGCTTCTCTTCAAGCTAAAAATACCCAGTTCCTGGTTGTGTCATCAATGAGCATTGCTAGGGGGCAGCTAGGGGGCTCAGTGGATTGAGAGCTAGGCACAGCGGCAGAAGATCCTAGGTTCAAATCTGGACTCAGACACTTCAAAGCTGTGTGACCCTGGGCAAGTCACTTAACCTCCGTTGCCTAGCCTTTACCATTCTTCTGTCTTTGAACCAATACACAGTTTTGATTCTAAGATGGAAGGTAAGGGTTTAAAAAAAAAAAAAAAAGAACATTGCTGATTTTTTTTCCTTTATTACAGCATCAATAAGACATTTGTTTGCTGAATTGCTAAAAATGCTTGTAAACTTTTAAAGCAGGCTTTTTTGTTTGTTATTTTTTCTGGGTCAGGTACTGTGAACATAGAAACAGGGGGAAGGATGAGAAGGTCCCAGAGTTGAAGGCTTAGGTTTTCTCTGTCCCTCTATGATTTCTTTATTTCTTTCTTCCCTATTAACTCTTAGGTTCAGGTACAAACAATTCTATTTGGCACTGAAGGCCAATTCAAGGTACCCTTGTCTAGATTGCAGGCAATTTGGGAGATTTCTTTTAGTGGATATCACTTCCATAGAGAGTTGCAATATTTGTTGGAGAAAACCCAGCTCTTTGGGCTTTTAGATAGTAAGTTGACCAAGAAGAAAAAGATCACAGAGGGTGACAAGAAAGCATAGTCACAACATAAAGCCCATATGGGGCCCTACCTACATCATCTGTGGCCCAAGTACCAGGCCACCAGTGTGGGAGGTAAACTTCTCAAGAATGCTGTCTACCTCCTGACAGAGGGATGATGGGCTAAATATTCAAAATAAGACACAAGATTTTGGACATGACCAACAGGGAAATGAGTTAACCTTTGTAAAACTCTTTGAAATCTTAAAATTTTATATTAATGCTAGGTATTATTTTTACAAGAATTTTGTTTTTCTTCCTTTTCCTTTGGGGGAAATGAGGTAGGAAAAAAGAGAAAATAAATGCCTGTTACTAAAAAAAAATTTTATTTGAAAAAAAAAAAAGATCATCACCCACTCCATGATGGAAGCCAGGAGCATCAAAGACATTTGTAAAGCCAATTTCTTTGAGTACTATGTGTTGCCTTGGTTGCATATGAAACTGAATTGCTTTGAAGAGGGATTAGTAATTACATTAATATGGCATTCCTGAATTACCTTACAAACTGCAGTTTCTATAGCAAAGTGATGAAGAGATCCAGGAAGGAGGTAGTAAAGTGGCTTCAGACCTTTGAGTATGATCCCCAGACCTCCCCTCCAAGGCCCCAAAAGAGAGCTGTCTGCTTATCAAGTCCTCCGAATCCCTCAGAGGACAATAAAATAACTAGTCAAGCTTAAAAGAAAAAGATCTAGGGATCATAGAGAATTAGAGGAAATTAAAATATGAAGAAGCTCAGCATTCCAGAATAAATTAATGAAAAAAAGCACTTAATAAGTACCTACCAGTTATTTAGCACAGCAGCAAACAACAGGAGAACAAATATAAATATTTTAAAAATCACTCTTTCTAATTGAGAAAGGTATCACATATAAGAAAGTGGTGACCAGGAAGGGGCACTTTGGTCCTTAAGAATTACCAAGATGGTGAATAGGGCCATAAGAGAGTAGGTCAATATATTCCATCTAAGAACAATGTCCAGGTTGCATTGATCTTTGTTGCAGAACTGTAGAAGGTTGGTAGAAAAGAGGAGCTCATGGATGGATCCATGTGGTTGAGAAGGCTCTTCAGAAGATGGATGGGGAGTAGGGAATGAAGTACTAGAGTCTTGCAAGAGACCTCAGAGGTCAGGTAGCTCATCCCACACCTGACTAACAATAACCTTTACAATACCCTTTCCAATGAATGGTTGTCCAGTGTGTCCTTGAAGATCTGTGGTTTGGGGGAACTCATTATCTATTTAGGAAGTTAATTATACCCAAACAAATATTGAATGCCTATCATGTGCCTGCATTAAGTTTTTGGAATACAAGAACAAGAACCCCTCGAGGAGTTTACATTTTAATGGTACCTGTATTCCACAGAAACAACAGATCTAATTGGTGATTTAAAGCTGAAACCAAAAACTATGGGCTTCCATAATGCTTTGTTTGTAGTATAGATATTTGTGTTTTATCCTCCTTTGGGGAGGAGATTGTATCTTTTTCATAACTGTAGCTCTCTAACACCTAATGTGATTACTTGCACATAGTAGGCTTTCAATAATTGATAAGGATCATTTCCTGTCCTCTACTGTTTTGTAGGCTCCTCCAGGTAGTTTTTTACTTTTTTCATCTTTGAATCTTCATAAAACCTAGCTTATGACTAGCACATAGTAAAGTCTCAGTAGAAATTTATTGACATGAATTGAATTGAATTCCCTAGAGGGCTGAAATAGGATCAATGGGTGGAAGTTTTAAAGAGACAGATTTTGATCAAATGGAATGAGAAATCCCTAACAATTAGAATTGACCAAAAATGAATATACTCCCCTCCACATACTCTACAATCCAGTCAAACTTCCCTTCTTGCTATTTCTCAGTTTTAACACTCTTCCCAACTCCATCTCTTTGCACAGGCTGTCCCCATGCCTGGAATGCTCCATTTCTTCACCTCTTCTTAGCTTCCTTATCTTCCTGGAAGATTCAGCTCATATCCCACCTTCTGCCAGAGGCCTTTCCCCACCTAACCTCACTGCTAGTACCTTCCCTCTGAAATTACTCTATTTTACATACATCTTGTATGTTCCCAGTTATTTATATGTTGTCTCCCTTATTATGAGCTTCTTGAGAGCAGAGGTGAAAAATTTGCCTTTCTTTTTATCCTCAGAGCTTAGCATGGTGCCTGGCATATAGTTGGATCATTGGTTGTTGTCCTTCTAACTCAAAAAAAAAAAGCGAAAATGATATCTGGTGATATCTTCTGACTCTTGCATAAATTGGATTTAAGTAAGGTCGAGTTCTACAAAGTCATTAGCCTCATTCTCTCTTTCATAGTCATCAAAGTCCAGTGGCAAGACAAGACTCCGTATCCAACACTTAAATTAATGTAACAGACTTTAATATAATGGGAGTCATGGAGCCAGAGCCCAATTAGCATTCCCCTCTATTCTTCAAGAATCCAAAGACATCTCTAGGATAAACTATGAGGGAGAAGACCATCAAAATCTGAAGAGACAAGGAAATACATATATGTGTATACACACACACACACACACACACACACACACACACACACACCATACAACCTGATTCCATTGGCAAGAAACAATAGAGAAGCTCAAGAAAAAATCATTCCTGCTACAAGTGACAACCTCTTTTCTTCCTGGATGGTCCTAAATCAATAAGAATTTATTAAGCACCTACTCTTTGCTAGATACTATGCAAGATCCTGGAGATACAAAAGTAAAATTTCAAAGGGTTTCAATTCTATCAAAGGAGACAACATGTAAATATATAACAATATAGAAGAAAGAAAAAAACAAACATTTAGTAAGTGCCAAATAATCTGGTGCTAGCAAGTGCCAGACACTGTGTTAAATGTTTTACAAATGTCTTATCTTCAAAACAACCCTGTGAGGTAAGCTCTATTATTATCCCCATTTTACAGCTGAAAAAAATGACATGAACAGAAGTCACAAAGCTAGTACATTCCTGAGACTGGATTTTAACTCATAATAAATATAAAATTATTACAGTAGGTAGGGGGTAGAATTTGCAACTAGGAAGGTCAAAAAACTGCATTTAGAAGGTAGAGCTTGAGCTGAGTCTTGAAGGTCAAGGGGTTCTATAAGGGGAAAATAATAAGGGAGTGAATTCCCAGCATAAGGAGCAACCAATACAAAGACACAGGAAAGAGGTGAAGTGTTGTGTATAAAGAACATAAAGAAAGCCAATTTGGCTAGACTGTAGAGTGTGGAAAAGAGAGTAATACAAGAAGGATGGAAAGGTAGATTGGAGCCAGGTTGAGAAGGACTTTAAATGCCAAAGAGAGGAGTTTATATTTTATTCTAGAAGCAGTAGTAATCCACTGGAGTTTATTGAGTAAGTTAGTGGTATGATTGGAGCAGCACTTAAGGAAAAATACTTTGGCATCTGTGCAAAGGAAGAAGGATTGGAGTTAGGAGGGACTGGAGGCAGAGAGACCAATTAAGAGGCTAATGCAATCGTCTTGGCAAGGGAGGGGTGATGAGGGCTTGAACTAAGACAGTGGGCTTGTGAGTAGTGAGATGAGAGAAAGATGTGTAGATAGGGACAACAGGACTTGGAAACTGATTGGATGTGTGGGATGAGGGGGAATGAAGAGTACATGATGACCCAGAGCTTCAAAGTTAGGAGACTGGAAGGATGATTGGAACCCAATTAAAAAGGGAAGTTCCAAACAAGGATGATTCAGGAGGGAAGAGATTACTAGTGCTATTGTGGACATGTTGAGTTTAATTAGAAATCCAGTTTGAATTGTCTAATAGCTACTTGGTAATGGAGATCTAGACCTCAGGAGAGGTCAGCAAAGAGACAGAGACAGAGAAATGGAGAGACAGAGATAGAGAGAAAGAGACAAAGACAGAGAGGTTGTTTGGGGTGTGTATAGAGATACACACAATTTTCTTCATAAAGATAACTAAACTCATGAGAATTGAAGTAAGTACCAAGGGAATGAAGGGAATCAGCTTTTAGTAAGCACCTACTAAGTGAGGCACTGTGCTGAGCACTTTACAAATATTATCTCATGAGATTCATAGAAACTAGAGGAAGCAAAGTAATCGAGCCTGGTTCATACCTCGAGGCACACTCACAGAGAGCATGGTAACAATGCTGATACAGCAGAAGAGACTGAGAAGATAAAGTCAGAAAGTGGGAGAACCAAGAGTATGTGTTGTCATGAAAACACAAAGAGCATCCAGGAGGAGAGGGTGGTCAGTCAGTGGTATTGTTAGGTCCTTTAGAGAGGTCAAGAAGGATAAAGTTTGAGAAAAGCCATTAGATCTGACAAAGTTTCTATTGAATGAATTTTTACAAAAAGAATCTCCTTTGTCAGACCAGGTGTCAGAATTTTCAGTCCAGAAAATAGTCAAATTAGTATTATCTCCCTTCCCCAAGTAGATTGTAAAATCCAGAATGACAGAGGTCTTGCCATACTATTTTAATCTTTGTAACTCCCAACAATAATTGCTAGACTCTGCTCATAGTAGGTGGTTTAAAGATGCTTATTGAATTAAATTAAATTTTTTGAACAGAAATGAATAGAATTTAATCGAATAATACCAAATTGAATGGAGTTTCTTTCATCTCCTGTGTCTTTGCCAAGCTGCTTGGCAAGTCAGAGGTATAAGGAAGGATCACTTTCACCACTAGTTTTTTTTTTTTAAATGAGGGATGGCCTTTCCCAGAATCTGCTGGTTTACCTAGCCAGACCTTACAATTCAGGAACATTTTCTGTTTGGATGTCAGTTCTATAGGAAAGTACATTCTCTGAGAGAACATTACAATGACTGTGCTCTGGTGTTGGGCTTGCCACCAGAAACATCAGCTACAAAGATGTTCCCTCTTGCAGAGAGCTGGCTCCAAATAGACCCAGGTGGATTATCACTGTCTGGAAGTAGAGGCCAGACAGTGTGTCCCCCTGGCTTTTAGAGGACAAGAAAGGGATCCAAGACATTTGTCTTCTGAGAGAGGAAACGCCAAGAAGTTCTCTAACAAAGGAATGATAAGAGAAAATCCCACTAAACTGATCCCACTGGCCATTCAGGAAAGGGAATGAAGGCAGTTAGGGAGGATGGAGGCAGGGGAGAAGGGAAGAGAGCCACCATGTCAAGAGAAAAGGAAAGTGTGGGAAAATGGAAAGCTTCAAGGAGGAGGTCATCACTCTCGTTATTAACATGATTGTAATTATTTATTGCTATCATTTTCTTGATTGTCACCAAGGATGCAACTGTATTCCAGAATATTAATATTAAACATTGTAAATAATTAATAATATGTACACTCACAAGCCTCAATTCTTATACCTAGTGAGTACTGTCCTCAAGAATTCAGTCTCCAAATCATCCACTTATTAGAGACATCAGAGGTCATCTTGTCCGACCAGAACATTAACCAGAATCACCTCTAAATGGTTATTGTTATGAAGGAATTGGGGAAAAGTTAAGCAATAGATATGTTAGTTGGCATAGCTGTCAGGGAAAGTGCTGAAGGTTCCAAGCATGGAACAGTGAGGGAGAAATAGATTTTTCTGAGAGACTCTCTGGATGAAGCTGATGGCAGTTAGGTGCTTACTTAGCTGCTGGAAGAGAACAGCCCAGAAAAGTAATTGTCTTTTGCCAAAACCATCTGCCCTGAGAAAGATCAGAATGAGCAGAGAACCTAGTTCTGGTTGGTGGACCTACCAGACCAGTTCAGCTCCCTGACTTTACCTCTTTGTGGACTTATTTGCTGTGGTTCCTGGAAAGCTGTGATCATCACTGGAGCTGAAGAGGACCCTGCAGTGAGACATTCAATCCCCTTCTGAACTAACAGGCTGGTCCTGATAGGCTGAAGCTAGAGTCAATGTAGTATTTGTCCAACCTTCCAGCCCTTTGAACTTATCTCTAGACAAGTAGTTTTAGAGTGACCTTTCTCTTACTTTCCAACCCTTAAAACTCATTATTAAACTATTTACTTAACTTCCTATGTCTTCCTCAACCCCAAGAAAAGACCTGCACAGAGAGATAACCTTGAGTGGTGACCAGTAACTGTTTTAATTGACATTTACCAGCTAGTGTTACCTATTTCTCACATCCCTTGTGTAGGTTCCCAGTTTACCTTGTGTATCCTAACACTTGTGGGTTGTGGTTGTGTACCTAATTGTGTGTGGCACCCTTGGGTTTCATTGTCAGGAGTCAGTTACTGTTCTTTCATTATCCATCTTTTCTTTGAAGAACACAAGGGAGAGAAGAACCTACTACCTCCTGAAATAGCCCATTCAGACCTAAAACATTCTACTTTGAAATAGACTAAGTGCCATTATGTTTTTCCATGTGGTAAGCCTAAATTCAGCTCTTTGCAACTTGTACCCATTGCTCCCCATTTGAGAGTAAAAAGAGAAAAGTCCAATCCCTTTTTCAGGTGATAGTCTTTGGAAATCTTGAATACTTCTAACAATATCCAGCACAGAGTTTAAATGGAAGGATTCCCTACAGATGTTGAAGTCCATCCTTCAGATGCTTCTGTCCTCATCTTCTCTTATGTACACTTTCTCCAATCCAGTCGCTTTTCCCAGCTCAGTCTTCCTTCCTGCCATTTCTACTTCCCCTACAAGCACATCTGGAATTCTGAGGCCAGGGTCCAAATGGAATGATTTCACTGTCCTCATGATGAAAACAGTTTGTTCTAATCATCTTTACAAATATTTCCCATTTTTCTTCTGTCTGCGATCCTCTTTCCATTGTTGTCCTTAAATGCCTTAATTTGGGAATTTATTTATTTATTATTATTTTATTTATTAGATTATCATATTAATAATATTATTATATTATTTATTAATTAGGGAAATTTAGGAAAAGAAGGTAGGTCAATCATGTGACAGGTGCAAAGAATGTCAAGGCAAGATAAGTCATCATGCAACATTGATATTCTTTTGATGTCAAGGTGGCTTCTAATACATACATGCCACATCTTGTAGCAAACTTACACGAGGACATAATAATCACACAAGATAGATAGGCATAGATGAGTTGTGATATTTATTGTTGAAGGAAACTTAAATCAACAAGATTATAAATCCATTTGGATATTTGAAAATGTGAAATTCTGTGAGATACAAGCATGGGAATAATTTTGTCCAATTTTGTCCACTGAGAATTGGCAAGGGGAGAGACATATATGTTCACCTATGGGGTTTGCCAAGTCAACAAGCATTTATTAAACACCTACTAATTACCAGGTATAATGCTAAACTCTGGTAAAACAAAGAAAAGCAAAAAAATAAGCTTTGCTTTCAAGGAATTCACAGCCTAATGATGGAGGCAATACGTGAACAACTATATACAAACAAGCTATATACAGGATAAATTGGAAATAATCTAAGAAGGGATCCAAATTAAGAGGAATTCAAAGGGGCATCTTATAGGAAATAGGATTTTATCTAGGCTTAAAGAAGGCCAAGGAAGCCAAGAGAGGGAGACAAGGTGGGGGAAAGTTCCAAGCATAGAAGATAGTCAGTGAAAATGCATGGAGTCAGGAAATGGAGTATCTTGTGTAAGGAATAGCTAAGAAGCCAGGCTTATAGTTTACACTGCACATGGGATGAGTACGGTATAGACTGGAATGTATAGATAAAGCCTGGAAAATGGAGGAAGGAGCCAAGTTTTGAAGGACTTTAAAAGTCAAACAGAAATTTATATTTGATCCTTAAAATAATAGGGAGCCCTGGGAGATTGTTGAAATGGGGTTCTGTGGTGCAGTGTTCAGAAAAGATACAACCTAATTAGAACTGCACTTTAGAGGGATAGCTAGGTGACTCAGTGAAAAGAGAGCCAGACTTAGAAACAGAAGGTCCTGAGTTCAAATCTGACCTCAAATAATTCCAAACTCTGTGACCCTGGGCATAACCTACTCAGAAATCCTAAAATCAAGAGATCTGCTCAACTCAATCTCTGTAATACCTGAGAGTGCAAATGCGCACCACCATACCCAGCACATTGACAGCTCTTAATATTTTTAAAGAATCAGAGTAAGTTGTAATGGACATATCTCCTTTGGAAGATTTATTGAGAGAAAAGCATAGGATGAAAAAATAGAGATAGAAGGCAACACTCCAATGAATCCATGGATTCCTCAATGTTTCAGAATGAGATGCAAAAACCTATAGAGACTCATGTTACTGAAAGGGAATAAAAGGGACCTTAGAGTTAAAAGGGTCATTGAGTCCTACTTTCCCACTGCATAGACAAGGAGATTGATGTCCTGAAAGATTAACTGATTTGCCCAGTCTCCCAGCTAGTAAGTATCTAAAGTGGGATTCAAGCCCAGATTCGTGGATTCTAGTCACTACTTCATGTTGCTTCCCAAAAAGAAAAATCTAAGAGTCTTCCACGTGCAGGAATTTTGTATTAATGAGGTCATATAAATAGTTACAAAGCATGCAAACATGTAAATAACTGGGACTAATTACTTGGGTCTCAGTGTTCACAAATGGAACAAAGCCCTAAATATCCAATGATTATGGCCTTAGTCATGCAAGAGATCTTCAGTCAAAAACTCACCAATACCAATATTGTCAGCATCATCCAATACAAAGGGCCAGTGATTTGCATATTCCTCAGTATCCAGTCCCCCATCACTTCTACATCATGTCAATGGGCCAAGTTTATTATCCAATTCCCAAACTTCTCATTTATTTTCTCCTTCTGTCCCATTAGTAGGTTGTATAATCATTGTAGCTTAGGACATAAACAATATTTTGGTATAAAGTACTTATAAGTACTTTATCTACATTATCTCATCTGATCCTCACAACAGTGCTATGAGAGCAAAACTACAAATATTATTTTCCTCACTTGATATATGAGGAAAGTAAGTTTCCCAGAGGTTAAGTGACTTGCTCATGGTCACACAACTGGTAGGTACATGAAGAAGGACTTAAGTTGCTCTTCACTCTAAGTCTAACAGTTTCCAATACATATACCAAGCTGTGATGACAATATTATATCACCCCTGATTCTGATCCTCTCTATTATCTTCACCCAAATTTCTTCACTGTGTTTTCCCTAACTTATTCCCTGGTTTTCTCACATGAGCTTATCTTCTCAATATCTCTTCTGGGTCCATTGTATGATGCAATACTTTTTTCTAATTTATTATAACCTCTCCTCTCTATGTGAATACACTTTAAATACAAATAATTGCAAGCAAATGTTAGCATCTTTCTTTGAAATAAAGATTTTCATCCTACTGTCTCCAGTATGGGCAAATGCACTCCATCAGTTGACCCAGATTAGTTCTTTACAGGATTTTTAAATCCTGGTCCTTTATTCATTTCCATTTCTACTCAGACTGTCTCCTTTCTACTTTTTTCCTAGACCTCTTGACTGAGATATTCTTTTCGAGCAAGATTCTAGTCTGGAATCCCATCCCACAAAGTCTCTGTGATACCTACAAAACCAACTGTGTTCCCTGGCCTTCGGATCTCCAGCTCCCCTCATTTGTGGTCCTTACTTCATGCGTGGTCACCAGAGACAATCAGTTTCACAACTTACTCCTTTCTTGAATATGTTCAACTTGTACAATATAGACAGAATACAAAGATGGAGGCTAACTCTATGCTTTCATTACTACAGAGAATGGCCAAGTCAGGAAACCCTATCCATGCAATTTGGTACTTCCTCTGCCACTTAGAGTTTTAGAGAAGTGCCTAAAAGTAGTGGTTCTCCCAAACAGGATCTGGGGACCATGACCTTTCCAGAGGGTCCATAAGATCAAACTATTTTCACAATAGTTCTAAAACATTTTCATTTCTAGTATTTATGTTTATATTTATCATAATTATTTTAATCAATTTTAACTGTCAACTTCCTTTAATGATCTCAAAATTCTCCCAGAAGCATAATTTTACACATATTTATAAAGCATGTATACGCATCATACATATATACATATATCATGAAAATCCATACTGGAACTAATCAATATTTTTTAAATTAAAGGATAGTGTAGCAAGCATATTATCAACAATACAAGGCTCCAAAATAATCCCAAGGGGTTCATGATAAAAAAATGTTATCTGCAGCCATAGAAGGAACTGTTGGTGTCTGAATGCAGATCAAAACATACCATTTTTCATTTTATTTTCTTCTTGAGATTTTTCTTCTATGTGTGATATGTGTCTTCTTTCACTGAATGAGGAACATGGAAATATGAAATGCATGATAGCACTGGTATAACATATTGTGTACCATCTCAGGGAGGGAGAATGGAAGGAAGGGAGGCTACAGCTGGGCTTTCATTGCTATAGAGAGCACCCAAGGCAGGAAATTCTACCCCTGCACAGTGGCACTTTCTCTGCGAAGTTTTAGAGAAGTACCTAAAGCATTTTTTTCAAAGCAGCATTTGGGGACCCTGAGCTTTCCAGGGCATCCATGAGGTCAACACTATTTTCACAATAGTTGTCAGATAAAAATTGTTTAAAATTTTTTCTTCATGTAATTGATAGTATTGCATAGTGGATAGAGAGTTAAATCCAAAATTTAACACATACTGCTAATACAACCTCAGACAAAGTCAATTAACTTCTCAGTGTCCAGTGTCCTAGGCAACTCTTTAAATCCATAAGTTGCAGAATAGGTGCCTACTTGCATCTGATAGAATGGGCTTCCTCATGTAAGAGTTCCCTTTGCCAATAAAATCACAAGTTAGAGGCAGTTAAATAACTTAGTGGACTGAATGTCAGGCCTGGAGTTGGAAGGACTTAGGTTCAAACTGGCCCCAGACATTTCCTAGATCGGGGTCAGCAACGTATGGCTCTTGAAAGAAAGGAAGAAAGAAAGAAAGAAAGAAAGAAAGAAAGAAAGAAAGAAAGAAAGAAAGAAAGAAAGAAAGAAAGAAAGAAAGAAAGAAAGAAAAAGNAGGAAGGAAGGAAGGAAGGAAGGAAGGAAGGAAGGAAGGAAGGAAGGAAGGAAGGAAGGAAGGAAGGAAGGAATCACAAGTCCAAATCTTATCCCTAAAAATCAATGAGATTATTTGAATAATGCAATGAAAGTTCAGTCCATTGACCAGAGTTAGGAGAGTCAGAAAAGGCCACTAACACATGAAGAATCAGCATCCCTCTCCCTTCTTTCTCTGTTTTATCCATTTATCTTTTATCTCCTTCTGGCCCATTCTCTGTTCCTGTCCTTCCCACCAAAGAGAGTTCCAGGAAAGTTGGATGGGAAGTTGATACCTTTGCTCTTTCCAAACATGCTGCCCTCTGGCTCTCCCTCTCCCAAGGTGATAAGAGTCCTTGCACAATCCAGATAAATCACCATCCCTCTATCCCTTCATTTCACTTCCGCCACCGCAAGCTTTGAAGTCCCAAAACAAACTGTTCCCAGGACCGAATGTTGTTATCTTCACAGCCCAGGTGACAGGATATATTATAAGTTTATGATTTCCAGAAACCAACCCACCCTGAAACAGTGATTTCTTATAATCCCTGTTCATACTTGGTTCATACTTGGATGGTAAACTTTGAAGAAAGATGCCAAGGTTAACAGGAAGACTTCTTCCAGCTTAACTTCATAGAATCACACAATTTTCTAGCTGGAAAGGACATTAGACATTCAAGTGTTACCTCCTACCCAAATCATCTCCTTTTATCTTCTCCTTGAAAATATTTTTGCTTTTACTACATATGTGTGTATACGTGTGCACATATACAAAAGATGTATATGAATATACACATCTATATACTTTATATGTACCTGTATGTGTGATATCCTCTTGATAAAATAGCTCTCTGAGTAGTTTGTTTTTACGACCCCCCCCCCAAGAGCTAATTCAGTGCCTTTCATGTAGTAATCATTTGATAGACTCAATTCAGACTTATTAAAGATCATGGTTGGGGAACATCTAGGAAAGGAATGGGTGATTACAAAGAGCCAGGAAAGCTTCATCAAGAAAAGGTCATGCCAGAATAACCATATTTCCTTTTCTGATAAGAGTTTTTAACTCGTAGAAAAGAGGAATTCCATTGATATAATTTACATAAATTTTAACAAAGCATTTGAGAGAGGTTCTTACACTATCTTATATAAAAGATGGGGAGATATGGGGGCAATTAGAGCTCTATGAAAATGGAGTGCACTACCTCAAGAGATATTAGGTTCTCCTTTATTAAAGATATTCAATCAAAGCCTAGATGATATCATCATTATCTTTTAATGGCTTCATTATCATAATGATGGAGATAGATTGATCAATGAAATTTGTATAGTACTTTAAACTTTGCAAAGTGTTTTACATATATTAATTCATTTGATCCTCACAACAACTCAGGAAGGTAGGTGCTCTTATTATCTCCATTTTACAGATGAGAAAACTGAGGCACAGGGAGGAATAAAATGGCTTGCCCAAGTCACACTACTGACAAGGGTATGAGGCAGGAATTGGACTTTGGCCTTCCTGATTTCAAGTCCTGCACATAACTACTGCACCATCACAGGCATGTTATAGTGAAAATCCCTCTTCAGGCATAGATTGGACTAGATATCATATTCAGTAATTCTATGATTTCTAACATCCAAGCCTAAGTGGCAGACTGATGGAGAGAGGATAAGCAATGTCCTTAGAGTTAGGAGAGAACTGGGCTAAAGTTACATCTCTGATATTAACTCATTTATTTTATGTCCTTCATTTGTAAAAAGAACCAATGACATCGCAGGGTGATGTCTCAACTTGAGTATGGGTTGGATTTAAGTGAAGCAGAGTTGAGCAAATTCATCAGCTTCACTCTCTCTCTTCCAGCATCATTGATGTCCGGTGACAAGATAAGAGTCAAGCTGATGGACGATGGCCCAGGATGCAGTAGATGACCAAGCTGTATGTGCTCCTCAGCACCTGTTTCAGCTGCCTTCATGGCCACTGGAACAAACTCTTCTCATGGGCCTCTTCTGCCAGAAGTCTTGAGGTAAACATTTCCTTAACTCACCAATGAGTTTGAGACCTATCAGTCACCTTCAACCTGGTTTAGCCCATCTGTCAAGACAATTTACTGATGTGTAGCTGCTGTGCATGCTGTGGCTTCTTGGAGCCACCGGTGAGAATTGGGTGAGAGTTGGCCACCAAAGGTAGATGAACATCTCTGAAAAGAGCTAAGCAAGTCCTCACCCCAGATGTGCTGGTCCTCCCAGAGCATCACCATATGCCCCTAGCTACAGGATCATGAAGTTGCTTTACCACTCTGAAATTCGCTTTCCTCATATGTAAAAAGATAATAAATGAAACTAGTGTGTATCCCACAGAGTTCAATCAATCCATCACTCAATCAATCCACAGACATTTATTAAGTGTCTATTATATGCTAGGAACTGTGCTAATCACTGGAGATACAGACTAATCTTTTTCGTTGTGGAGATAAATGAGGACAGATCTGTAAAGTATGGAAGAAGCCCTCCTCCACCATCTTGTTCCTTCCTTTGAACTCTTCATTTTGTAAACACTGAAGTACTTTAAAATTATTGGCCTATCATATCAGTAGTACTGCTAAATGTTGATAAATATATCCAAAAAAAGTATATGAAGTACCTTTTACTCCTGGAGCTTCTAAGGTTTTTGAGGATGCCTGAAGAGAGATTCATGCTTCAAGCTGTGGAGGAGATTTATGTTTCCAATTGGACTTGATGACCTCTGAGCTCTCTTCCAACTCTAAGACTAGCATTACAAATCATGGAACTGTACTTGGGCTATGTAAGATCAAGTACCAAAATGAAATGGTGTAAGTAGGAAGCATTATAAGAACTCAGGAAATGAGAGAAAAAATTCTCAGTGCAAGTAAGTCAGTAGTCAACAAGAATTTATGTGACAGGCCCTGTGCTAAGCATTGGGAGATAAAATACGAGCAAAAAGAAAGCCAATTCTTGCCCTCAAGGAGCCTAAATTCTACTGTAAGAAGATACATCATGCATAAATAAGAGCTAAAAAGTTGATGGACGTGATAACTAGATTAAGTATACATTATAAATAGATTAAATCTAAAAGATGGGCAGTGTAGACTTAATCTATTTATCACAATCCCCCCTGTGACCATTTGGGAGACTGGTCTCCCCAATTGATCATTTGACATAATCATCTTGTACCCCTAAAGTTCTAACCATAATAGTTAGAGATAAGAGATAAGTAGAAGAGATCGAAAGAGCAAAACCAATGTTTTGCAAGGCACATTGACAAAAAGCCAATTAGGGGGCAATCCCCTTTGGCATAAGGGTTTACAATTCAAATAATTGTTTTCAATCCCCTCAAGTTCAATTAGTTGCACCCCAAAGTTCATTTTGGATCATCTTGATTCAGTATAGATTTCTGCAGGCATCTTTTCTGGATCATCTTGATTCAGTGTAGGTTTCTGCAGGCAAATACTCCATTTTCTAGTTTCAAAGCATTAACAGACTTCTTTTCCTGAAAATTTTCTTGAACAAAATTTTAAGGCTTGGATTTTTATAAAAATACATGGAGGGGGGTTATATGGTGTCAAAGTTTGGAAAATATACCAGTGGATGGTCTGGATCCTCCTTCAAAACAGAGATTCCAGCAAAAACTCAGTAATAGGATAAAGGAGGCTATATGGGTAGAAGGAGAAGGCAAAGAGAGAGAAGGAAGATGATCTGGGTAAAAAATCCATAATTGAACCATACCTGAAGTTTAATCCTAGCTCAATAGCTTCCTTGCCATGTGACCTTGAACAAGTCTCTGCATCTTTTTGATTCTCAACTTCCTCATTAATAAAATGGTAATAATAACACAATAACAATAGGATTACCTATCTCATGGAGATTTCAGAAGGAAAACTATTTGTAATCTGCAAGCTGCTATATAAATGTAATCATTGATTAATGCATCCTCAGTCCATATTAGCCTTTTGGAGCCACAGGGAGTTGCATGAGAGGTGGACACCAAAGGTGTTTTGGCTGCTATACATTTTTAATTATGCAATCTGGAGCAGTGAGGGAGGGTTTTGCAGAATTCCTGGGCCTGGAGTCAGGCCTAAGTAGGGCATGTAGAAGTTGAACAGGTGTTATGTAGAGATTGCAGCATGGAATCCCTGCAAACAGGGTCAGCCTGGAATTCTGGGTGAGTTTGACCCTGTATTTTGCAGGGATTCCATGCTGCAATCTCTACATAACACAGGTAGTAAGAAAGAAATGAGCATTCTAAGTTTAGACCTAAGTTTGGAGTCCAAATTGAAGATGGCGTGTATGGGGAGTTATTGGGGGGCTACTCCAGTTCAATCTACAGGTTTGTCATTGAAGACTAGTAGAATGTAAAGTCAAGGTCTGGGGTCACATTCAGCTAAACTGGTAGCCTGATATTACAACTGTAAAAATCTGAAGTTTGGTTTGGTTTGGTTTTTTGGTAACAGAAAGTGGTAGAGTTGGAAGAGACTTTAAGGGATTGTCTGAAGAAAATTCTCACATTGGATATATAAAGAGATGGAGGTCTAAAAGAGTAAAGTGACTTTTCTAATGTCTTATTAAGAGTTAGCTGAAGAGCTAGCACTGGAACCCAAGTCTCTTGAACCCCAGCCCATCACTGATTCCTTAATATGCAGGTTTAAAAATTACTGTTGTGTACTTGAGGTCACTCATCTAGACTGAGCTGTGTCTACAAGTCAAAACAGTTAGTTGATACTATCCTACCATGTCCTATCACATGGACAGTCAAAAAATTGTTAAAAATCAAATTGTTAGGGGGGCAGCTAGGTAGCTCAGTGGATTGAGAGTCAGGCCTAGAGACGGGAGGTCCTAGGTTCAAATCCAGCCTCAGACACTTCCCAGCTATGTGACCCTGGGCAAGTCACTTGACCCCCATTGCCCACCCTTGCCACTCGTCCACCTAGGACCCAATACACAGAAGTTAAGGTTTTTTAAAAAATCAAATTGTTGGGGGCAGCTGGGTGGCTCAGTGAATTGAGAGCCAGGCCTAGAGATGGGAGATCCTAGGTTCAAATTTGGCCTCAGACACTTCCCAGCTGTGTGACCCTGGGCAAGTCACTTGACCCCCATTGCCTAGCCCTTACCACTCTTCTGCCTTGGAACCAATACACAGTATTGATTCCAAGATGGAAGGTAAGGGTTTTTAAAAACAAATTAAAAAATAAAGAAATTTTTTAAAAAGCAAATTGTTCTTTTTCTGAATGGCCAAATCAATTAAGTCAAAACAGTCTCACTGTTTGGCGCCTGATTTGTATGATTGTATCATCTAATGTAAGGGAAAGTGATTTGTGATATAACATTATATCAAGCATGAAAATGAATTCTCTTTTGAGTATTTGCCTATACATCACAACCCTTCATTTTTCCCAACTTAAATGAGATGACCTAAAAGGAAAAAACCTCTTCCTGAATGCTGACCTATTCAATCATTTATCCTTTAACTAATAATGAGTGGCTTTGTCATATTGTTATCACCCTTATTGCTGGGGTTGCTATCATGGGCAGAACACCTGCTCTTGGGAAAGAAGCACCACCTGAGAGCTGGAAGAATTCTAGCCTCAACTTCCAGAGCTTACTGTCAACTTCACAAAAGACATCCAACGCCTTTGACCTTTCTAATTGTGGATTTAACTATGCCTTCCATTGACTTCCCACTTCAAAATCCCTTCATCCCTGGCTGAATCTAGTTCTTACAGAATGGAGTACTGGGACACTAAGAAATGCCATATGCTAAGAGCATCCCATCCAAGGTCAGTAAGAATAAATAATGCTTTTCATAAAGCATCTGGCCTCCCTTTATCTTCATATAAGGGGGTCTGCATTTGAACAAGGTCTCGTGGCATAAGAGGTAAGACTCAAATTTCTGTTTCTGTTGCTCTTCTAATGGAATGCCCTATGGATGGGAAGTCAATACCTTTTCAAATGCCCATGTGAAGTGCCTAGAGAGGCCATTCCATTTCCTAAGAGATAGATGTTCATAAAAGTCTTGGGCTTTTTGAAAATAAGGCCAAGGACCCCTGAAAATAATTTTTAAAAACCACTCTGCTTAATCTTACAGAAATATCAAATTTGGGAATAGGAGGGGGGTCCACAAACAGATATCTAACCCATACACTAAAGAAATCCTCGCTATAGTATACTTGACAAGAAGGCATCCAGCGTCTCCTTGAAGACCTTCAAGGAATGAGAACTCACCATCAATCAAAGTAGAGATTTCCATATTAAAACAGCTCTAATCATTAGGTAGTTTTTCCCGCATGGAGTCTGTCCATGCCTCTTTACAACTTCTGTCCAATTGTTCCTTAAAATGTCTTGTGGGCTCAAATAGAACAAATTGAATTCATTGTTTAAGGTGGCTCAGAGAACTGGTCGTGAAGTCAAGTTCAAATCCAGCATCAGATATTTGATAGTTGTGTGATGCTAAGCAAGTCATTTAAACCTGTTTTTCTTAGTTTTTTTTTAATCCATAAACGGAGGTGGAGAAGAAAATGGCAAGCCATTCCAGTATCTTTGCCAAGAAAACCCCAATAAGGTCACAAAGAACTCTAGAAGTGATTGAACCAACTGACGAACAACCCCTCCTTCAAAGAGATGAAGAAGACTATTTGGACATCATAGATTGGACCAGAAGTTTCCCAAGTTCTCCATCTCCTGATACGTCATGTGGCTACTACCTAGAGTGAGGGCGTCGAACAGTCTGGCCTGTGTAGGAAAGCAGTGCATATAGCTAAGATCCTAAAGCAGTGATTCCCAAATTTTTTTGGCCTCCCGCCCCCTTTCCAGAAAAAATATTACTTAGCGCCCCCTGTCACATACTATCACCACCCCCTTACAGTTATTCACCGCCCCCAAATGCACCTGTGGCCATCACTGCTTCCCTGAATTGCTGCAGCACCCACCAGGGGGCGGTGGCGCCCACTTTGGGAATCACTGCCCTAAAGTGTCCAGTTTGATCAAATTCACTGGACCATGGCCGGGACTCTCCCTTCTCTCTGAGTAGGGTAGAGAGACGTAGACATCATCAGAAATAACCCATCCTCTCTCGGACAGGGCATGCTTCACCTTGGCAGGGATCATCTTGTCCCACAAATTAAGAGTTGGGGGGACTGACTCTGATAAAGTAAAGCTTCACAGAGTTAAATGCAAAATCCTGCACTTAAGTTTAAATAATCAAGTATACTAATACAGGGCAAAAGAGCCCGGGCTCCTTAGAATATAAACTCCTAAAGAGAAAGGAATATTTCATTTTTTTATTTGTATTCCCAGTGCCAATCAAAGTGTCTGGCAAACAGGAGACAATTAATAAAGGCTTCTTATGAATATTCTCTTACAACAAAAAAATGGAGACAGTTTTTGTGTGATAATACATGCATAACCTAGTTCAAATTGTTTACCGTCTCTAGGAAGGAGGAGGGAAGGGAGAGAAGGAAGCAATTTGGTTCTTAAAACTTCAGAAAACTTATGTGGAAAATTGTTTTTTCATGTAATTTATTAAAATAGAACATCTTTTAAAAATAAAAATAAATGCTTGTTCATTCATTAAAAGTCCTAGAAGTTTGGGGACAGCTAGGTGGCTCAGTGGTTGAAGTGCTGGGTGTGGAGTCAGAAAGACTCTTCTTCCCAAATTCAAATCTGGCCTCAGACACTTACTAGCTGTGTGATCCAGGGCAAGTCACTTAACCTTGTTTGCCTCGATTTCCTTATCTGTAAAATGAGATGGAAAAGGAAATAGGAAACTACTTCAGTATCTTTGCCAATAAAATCCAAATGGAGCCATGAAAAGTCAAACATAACTGAAATGGCTGAACAAATGTCCAATATGAATCATATTGTGATATACCAGCCAAAAAAAATAAAATCTAATGTGACTCTAGGGTGGAATGATAAAAAGTCTAGTTCTCACAGAGTAGGGGCATTCTCTTTGCTTCCTTGTTGCTAGTTAGTTCATTTAGTTCTCCTTTGTTGAAGCCTAGAGAATTTGAAGTGATAATAATAATTACTATTGTTATTGTTATTATTATATACAACTTGCTATGTGCCAGGAACTATGCAAAACACTTTATAATTATTATATCTTTTGATTCTCACAACAACCCTGGGCAGTAGGTACTGTTATTTCCCAACTTTAAAAATGAGGAAACTGAGGCAAACAGAGGTTCTATGACTTGCCCAGGGTCACATAGCTAATAATATTTTGTCCTGTTTTAAATGTTTACTAGCTTGTTTGCTCTTATTGATGGTTATTGAGGTATAATGAAATTTAATTTTCTCAAAAATAAAAAATCCAGGGCAGATGATAAACCTACATCATCTGCATTTCATCAGCCATATCTGAAGTGCTGTGTTCGGATCTGAGCAGAATAATTCTAGACTGCCTTTCATCCCATAGATCTTGAGATTCTGAGAAATATCTGCTTTCACAACTGAGCTCAAGCATCACCCCAATGAAGAAGGGTGATACTGATGCCCCTGGAGATACGAGTGCATTCCTGTTCCTAAATCACTTGCTATCTATTCCAATAATAATTATAGCTAGTGTATGTGCATATACATATATGTGTATGCATATATATCACCTACCATATGTCAGACCCTATACTAAGTACTTTACAATTATTATCTTACTGGAAGCCCACCACATCCCTAGAGGTAGGTGCTATTATAATTCCCATTTTATAGATAAGAAAACTGAGGCAAAGGAAGTTAACTAACTTGCTCAGGATCTTAGAATTTCTGAAAGCAAATTTGAATTCAGATCTTCCTGACTCCTGATACAGCGCTCAAACTACTGCACCATTTGGCTGACTCTACGTAGTCTACACTTATTGAACCTATTTACATGAGGCCAAAGACGGCTGCATTTTTTTTTTTTTGGCATGGTCAGATTCTAACACAGTGCCTGGCACCTAGTAGGCATTTATCAAATGCTTGATTTAATTCATGTTAGCTCCCTTAAGTCTTCTATTCAGTAGGCTAAGCAAACTCCAGCTGCTTCAACTGATGGGGGGGCCTTGCCCCATCCTGGCCCACCCTGGGCATCCTCTCCAGGTTATCAGGGTGACTCCAAAGACTAGGATTCAAAAGTGAAAGTGCCAGCTGGGGCGGAAAAGCCATCTGCTTTCAATGGGCTATTTTAAAAAATCAGCTACTTAATCAGGGCTGGGTATTTAATCTCTAACGGCCTACTTGAAAGAAATACTTTCCGGGAAATCACAGGCAAGGTAGTAAAGAAAATTGCCACTAAAACCTTAGGGGCTCCAACGGAAAGTCTACTATAGTAAAATGGTCGCTTACTTGAAACTCTGAAACTCTACCATAGTTAATCAAGGACTCAAATAGGATGCCTGGCAGAGTGGGAAAGGCACTGTGCTTAGACTTGGAAAATCAAGGTTCCAATCTTTGTTCTTCTATTTAATATCAGTTTGACTTTAACCCAGGCTTTGCCCTCAAGGCCTCAGTTTCCCCATCTGTAAAATGAATTGATTGTTCTGGATGCCCTTGAAGATCTCTTCCAGCTCTACCAAGATTGGATTCTAATCATACTTAGAATGAGAGGTAGAGTTGTGTAGGTGAAAGATAGGATAGTCTTCTTTTCCAGGGGAAGAACTAAAAGCAAAAGAGGAAGTTGTCCAAAAAAAAAAAAAGAAGAAGAAGGGAAAGGGTCAGATTCAGGCTTAATGTGAGAAAAAGACTTCCCTAAAATTAGAGCTATCCAAAGATGGAGCAAATTCCCTCAAAGAAATCATGAGTCCACCCTTACCACTCTTCCACCTATGAGCCAATACACAGAAGTTAAGGGTTAAAAAATAAAAAAGAAATAAAAATAAAAATAAAAAGAAATCATGAGCCTCCCTCTCATTAGACTAGTCTGAATGACACCTGTCCATATGTTGTGATAGGGATTCTTTTCCCCCACTAGATAAGCTATTGTTTGTTCTTCGTTTTTTATTTAATTTTATATTTGTAACATTTCAATGTAATTTTTATTAATCATTTTCTGACATTTGGCTATCCATGTTCTCTCCTTTCCTCCCTTCCCTTTTCTCAAGATAGTCAATAATATGATATGTATTATACATTGTAGTGCAAAAGGGTGCATATCAACCCTGCAAAGTCTTACTGCAGAGTTTCTGACAGTTGAAAAGGGTTTAGAATCCTGAAGTTAGTCAGTTGACCCTGGGGTCTCGAGGAGAGTAGAACTGAGCTCTATTCTTTGGATTGAAACCCTGGCCTATATTCTGCAGCTTTTCTCTTAAAATTTGTTAGTTTATTTCCTTTGAATCTCCCTAACCTCCCTTATTCCCCATCATCATTTCCCCTTCCTAAATTTCTTGGGGTTTGTAAGGAGAGTGGTTCTGAGTGTTAGTTTTCAAACTTGATAGATTTAGTTTCCCATAATCAAATAGGGCTTACCCTTGTTACAAATTATCTATTGAAGCTTCGTATCCAACTTTCCTAACCCTATAGGTTACAAAACCACTTGGGAGCTGAGTTAAGGCAACTCCTTTCTCAGTTTCACATTCCTGTCTCCCTCCCCCACCTGAAGCTTTCTCTAGGCGGCTGTTAGAATTACCTTGTACCCTCCATCCCTTCCAATCAAACCTAAAAATCAATAAACCCTGTTTGTCTCTTAATCAAACCTTTGGCTAGTTCTTTAGTTGATTGATAAGAGAGGGAGAAGGGGAGAAAGGAATAACATTCTCTCTGGGTCCTGAAGGGAATTGAAGGTGTCCATTTCGGAGGAAGTGTGATCTCAATACTTCCTCTGAAATATTTCTTTGTGAACCTGAAACTGACTAGAGGGCTTTCAAGCCATTCTTGGCTGGCCCTAACCTTTGTCTGTAAAAGTGACCTTCCTACTTGAAGGGCTCAGTCTGTTTCCCTTTAGTGTCTCTGTCTCAAACCTGTGTCTCAGTCTGTGTCTCCCAGGCTGTAGCTGCTTGCCCTAAATACCCCATCCTCTCCCTTTGTTCCACTATTGTATCCTCCTTATCCACTTTACTGCCTTAGGGATCCACAAAACCCTATCCACAGTGCCTTATTCCCTATTCACTCTAGCCTATTCCCATATTACAACCACTTTATTACCCCCATGCCTTAATCCCCTTATAACATCTGCCTTCATTCCCTTATTATCTCCAGCCTTTTGGTTTCATATCACCCTATTGCCTTACTTTCTTATTACAACATGTGCTATCATGCAACACATATTTCCATGTTTGTCATGTTGTAAAAGATGACTATGTGTGTCACTTATTCAAGAAAAAAAAATTCGTGAAGGGAGTGTCCTTCATTTTAGAAGAGGCCCAATGGCATCATAAGGTGATGTCTTGATTTGAACATAAATTGGAATTAAGTGAAGTAGAGTTGTACAATGTTGCCAGCCTCGCTCTCTCTTCCAGAATCATCCAAGTCTAATGGCAAGACAAAGGTCAAGATGGCTGGTGATGGCCTGGGAGGCAACATCTTTGATGGCTGACCAGGCTCTAAGCACTCCACACACCTGCTTTAGCCACCTTCCAATGGCCATTGCAACACATTGTTCTCATCTGCCATCCCACAGGGGAAAGTCTTCACAAGCTTAGGGTAGCCACTCTCTTAACTCATCAGAGGGCTTGAAGCTGTTGGCTACCCTCACCAGCTGAGATGGTTTTACTGAGTGTGGCCTCTGTTCATGCTATAGCTTCTTGGAGCCACAGGCAAGAGTTGGGTGACCCATAGTCATCAAAGGAAGATGAGCAGCCCTGAAAAGTACTGAGACAAACCTTCACACCAGAAATGCTAGTCCTTTATGAATACCCCTTACATCCTTCTAAATGGGCGAGAAGTCCTTTCTAATTCTCAAATGCTATGGTTCTATTATAATACATAGTGCTTTATAGAGAGAATTAAATAGACCTAAATTCAAATCCTGCCTCTGACACTCAATCTCTAGACCAGTGATTCCCAAAGTGGGCACCACCGCCCCCTGGTGGGTGCTGCAGCGATCCAGAGAGGCGGTGATGGCCAGAGGTATATTTATCTTTCCTATTAATTGCTATTAAATTTTTTAAAAAAATAATTTCCAGGGGGCTAAGTAATATTTTTTCTGGAAAGGGGGCGGTAGGCCAAAAAAGTTTGGGAACCACTGCTCTAGATGATCATGGGCAGCTTACTTAGCCATTTTGACCTTCGATTTTCCTATTTAGGATTATTTTAAGGTTCAAATGGGATAATGGATATAAACACTTTATGGATCTTAAAGTACAGTGTAAAGTACAAAAGTTAGACATTACTAAAATTTTAAATCTATAAACCAAAACAAAACTGCTAGAAGAAGAAAGAAGATGAGAAGAGGAATAAGAATAGAAGGAATAGAAAAGCAAGAAGAAAGAAGCAGAAGAAAAAAAGGAAGAAGAGGAAGAAGAAAGAATAATGGCAATGGTGACAACAACAACAACAATACCTCTTATGTTCCCCCCAGGAAACTGGAAATAATCCAGAAAGAAATGAAATTTTGCAGGAATCTCCTTTACTGACACAGGAAAACCCTACTCCTTGCCAAAATCAAATAAGTGGGCGCATTTAAAGGCTGATAACAAATATCAAAACTATAAGTGAACAACTTGTATCTGGTCATCTTGAAGTTCTAACATCCCTTGATCTTTCTCTTTCTCCATTTTTTATTACCCATTGTGGAGACATGAGCTAAAAGAGAATACAATTAAACAGATCCAGAACAAATTAGATAAATGGATCCCAAAATCCAATGACTGAAAAACCTCTTGATGTTTAAAGTTTTGTGTTTACAGAAACAGTGTCTGCTTACTGAGTTAATGACCTTGCAAACTTGGCCTGTGAAATGCATCCCCTTGGTCAGAGAGATGTTCATGTGGCCATAACCATGTGATAAAAGAAATTAATCTTTTTACCATAGGTACCATAGGTCAAATAGATGTCACTGGACAGTGACAGAGTCATAAAGCCTGGGTTGAAAAGCACCCAGCACAACTATAACACTATTCCATGACAACAAAGACAGAATGGGGCAAAGAATGGAGTGGGCTATCTCTAGACCTAGACTTTGATTCCAGGCAAAATTCTAGAAGCTATCATTAAAGGGATGGTTAGTTTACATCTAGAAAAGGAAAGACTAAATAATAACGAAGAGCCAGTGTAGTTTCATTGAGAACACATCCTGCCACACTAACTCCAATATTCTTTTTTAAATAAAGTTACTAGAATTATCTGATAAAAATTGTAAACAGCTTACATAAATTTTAGCAAAGCATTTGAAAAAGTTTTACATGAAATTCTGGTGGAATGAAATGGAAATTTGGACTAGAAGAGAGTACAATTAGTTGGATTCTGAACTGATTTAATGAATGGATCCAAAAATCCATTGGTTGAATGTCAACTTGGAAGGGGGCTTCTAGCAAAGGGAACTGGGGATCTGGCCTTCATCCTATGCTACTTAGCATTTTTATCAATAACTTTGATAAGGATATAGAAAAAATAGTAATTGACATTTATATAACACTTTAAAGATTGTATGATTCCCTAAACATCTTATCTCAATTGAAACTCATTAATAACTCTATGACATAGGTTCTAGAGAAATTATCTCCATTTTACAGATGAACAAACTGAGGCACAAAAAGGTTATGTGTTTGCCCAGAGTTATGTGGCTAGTAAGCATCAAGTGGGAGAGTTGAACCTATTTCTGTCTCCCTGTGGTTTCTATTGTTGTTATTATTTGTTGTTGTAATTAGCAAGACATAGTGTATTGAAAACTGGCCTCAAAGCTAGAAAGACTTGGGCTCAAGGTCCCCCTCTGATACATCATCATCATCATCATCATCATCATCATCATCATCATCATCAACAACAACAACAACAACAACAACAACAACAACAACAACAACACTAGAGCATTTTGAAGTTTGCAAGACACTTTACATATACAGCCTCCTTTGACCTTCCCAACTGCCCCAGGAGGGAAACACTATTATCATTATCCCTATTTTACAGAAAGTAAAACTAAGGTAGAGAGAGATTGGGTGATTTGTCCAGGGTCATATAGCTAGTATATGAGCTAAGACTTAAAATTAAGTCTTCCCAACTCTATGTCCAAAGTCCCTTACTCACTTCTATGTACTGGCGGCGTGAGCCAGGGCAAATCACTGTATCCCTCATGGATCTAAACAAGCCTCTGTCACTATAAGTTATAAAGAAGGTGCCTACCTGCTTGGGTAGAGAGTTTCCTCACACAGGAGTCTCCTAGAAATCACAGTTCCGGTGCCTATCTCTATTCTAATAATAATGATAAGACACACACAAAGTGCATTAAAATTATAAAACATTTTAATAGCAACCGAACTACAACGTAAGTGTTGAAGTACCATGAATCTCCTTTTTTTTGCAAATGATGAATCTCAATCTCAAAGAAAAGAAGACTTGCCCCAGAGGACACATGACTAGAACCAAAACTTAACCCCAGGTCTCCTCCAAGGATCAGCGCTCCCATTTCCACAACACCATTCTGATTCTCAACACTTATAATACATAAAACATTTTGCAAACATGACCATAACAACTTCCTCGAGAAGCAGCTGAATGTGTGGCAAGCACCAAAAGTCTTAAATTCTATGTGATGAAATTAGAAGAGAAAGGAAGAATAACTTGAGAGAGGCCACAGCAAAAACAAACAAACAAACAAACAAGTAAATAAATGGATGAATGAATAGAGTGAATTATTATGAATTATTATTAATATAAATAATTTTGTTAATAATAATAATAATAATGGAAAAGAAGACAGAAATCAAGAACAGGATCATGAACCAACAAATAAAAATCTCAATACAAGGTCGCTCTTTCAGCCATTGTAATGATCTGAGTGTTGTGAATATTATGCTTGTAGAAAGCAAATACCTTTATTTGAACACGAGGTTGTAAGAATGAGACACTAAGATAATGGAATTTTTCCCCCTTCTGATTTAGACTGATGGACAATTTTGAAAGTATTAGCAAAGCCTAGTGATGCAAATTAATTGAGTAATAGAGTGAGGGTTTGTTGATATTTTTAAACAGAATATGAAATGTATAATTGATTTAGTAAGAGCTGGCAAGTGATTCTAGAAGGTGAATTCAGTTTATTGAGTGGAAGAAAAAAGTGTTCAATTGTTCAAAAATGTCATCACATATGAAAGTGTGAAATTTCTCTATGAATCAGACGCTTTAGTCAGAATCAGAGATGGAGTTTTCATTATATTTCTGAAAGCTGGAACAAGGACTCCACTTAGCAATCTTTTCAAGGAACTGTTTCACACACACAAGTGCATACACTTACACACACACATATCTACTCTGTCCATGGTCTCCATTTTCCCACATCTATGCCTTTGCTCACAATATTTCCTATACCTGAATCGTCCCCTCCCTCTCTTCTCTGTCTTGCTACCAATGCTCCCATTTCTGCCTGCTGAAATTTACCCATCCATTAAGCCAGCAAAAAGCTACTGTCTCCATAAAATCTTCCTGATTCCTCTGGTCAGAAATGAGCTTTCCTTTCTCTTATCTGAAAGATAACTCTTTGTACCTGCTTTATGTTATTATTATTCTATTCTCTTAGACATTATAATGACTCTATTGATTGCATAGGGATGGATATTTAGCTACTCTTCATCTAGATTTTAATTGTGGATGAAGACCACATTTTAGTTGTCTATCTCCCACAGCACAGAGTATAATGCTCTGCTCAGAGAAATTCTTAATTAATGGCTTATGAAAGGGTACACCTACAAAGGTATGCATAAATGATACTTTATATATGGTATATGACCTCTATGTCAGGATGCCATAGCATAGATGAGACCTGATGTAAGTCTTATTTCTCTACTCACTACACTGATGTTCATAACACTTAGTTTCTATGGATTCCCAGAATCTATATGAATAAAGAGGAGAGACAGAGACAGAGACAAAGAGATGGATGAAGTGAGAGGAGGGAACACAAGAGAAGAGAAGAGAAGAGAAGAGAAGAGAAGAGAAGAGAAGAGAAGAGAAGAGAAGAGAAGTGGACAGGAGGACAGGAGAGGAGAGGACAGGAGAGGAGAGGAGACACTTAAAATAGTGGTGAAGAAAATGTTAATAATGTAGATTAAACTAAAAATTTGTCATGCATACATTGTTTACCAGAACACTAACTATATTTGGAATATGACTCTAGATTGTAGAATTTCCTTATTCAAAAGGAATAGGGTAAGTAAAATTGGGGGCCAGGTAGCAATGTGCATGTTTCTAGAACCCCTTACTACATTTCTCAGTGCCAAACTGGACTATTTTAGGGAATTAATTTTAAAATAATGTTCAAAATCCCACATTGAGAATACAGCCAAGAAGCAGAAAGGTATCAAAAAAGTCTAAGTGGTTCAAATAGGTGCCATCAAACCTATGCACTTCTCCCATAAGCTTTATCTTAGCCTGTCCTTCAAAGCAAGAACTCCAGAGCTTCCCCTTTCTGCTGTCCTTATACGGCTGACACCATGAGACTACTTTGGAAGGTGAGAGTGTGCTATAGTGTGTAAATAAAACCCCTTGGATGATATCCTAAGCTGACTCACACCATACTTGAGAGACAATTATGGGCATAGTGACTAGAATACTGGATTTGGAGTTAGAACTCGATTTAAATCCTGTTTAGTCAGTTACTATCTATGCAGACCTAAGTAAATCGAGTTTCTTGAATCAGTTTCCTCTTCTGTAAAATCAGAACAATAATATTATTTAACTGAACAAAATTATGAGAATCATTTTAATAATATTTTTTTCTCCAATTGCATGTAAAAACCATTTTTAACAATTTTTGAGTTCCAAATTCCCCTCTCCGAGTTGCTAAGCAATCTGATATAGATTTTACATGTAAGATCATGTGAAACATTTATGAGGATCTTTTTTACCAACTCCCTTATTTCAGCAAAAATGAAACACATGATATCACAATAAACCAAAAGTTGTTAACTTAAAAACAAAATGTAAGACCTAACTACAATGGAAGTATGTTTTCTATGACTCCATATATGTAATGGGTTTCATAATGTTTGCCTTATCAATGGGTGTGGAAGGGACTAGAGGGAAGGAAAGAATTTGGAAATCAAAATTATTTTAAATGAATTTTTTTTAATGGAAGGTAAGGAGTGGGGGAAGCTAAGTGTCTCATTGGATAGAGAGCCAGGCCTAGAGACGAGAGGTCCTGGGTTCAAATCTACCCTTAGATACTTCCTAGTTGCGTGACCCCAGGCAAGTCACTTAATCCCCATTGCCTACCTCTTGATACTCTTCTGTCTTGGAACCAATACACAGTATTAATTCTAAGATGTAAAGATAGGTTGTTTGTTTCTTTGTTTGTTTTTAATGCAAGGTAAGTAGCTAAGAATAAAACAAAGCATCAAATTCTCATGTCCCAACTTTTCTACCTCTCAGGGTACTGGGGACCATAGGCCATTTGTCACTGGTCTCATGCTGATTTTCTTTTAATTAATTCATTTCATTTTAAATAATTAATTTGTTTGTTACATTAAAGTTCCCAAGTGTCTCCTTCCCTCCCTCCCCTCCCTTCACTAGAGAAGGCATCATTTGATAAAAAGATATATGTATATATAAAACTACATCTTTCTTGTTTCTATTTTTTATTCTTTCTCTGGAGGTATACATACACAAGTTATTCTTCAAATAATATTTCTTACACTGCTTTTCAGTACTACATTGCAACTCAAGAAACAAGAAATTGGTATTGTAAGTTTGGATATCAAATGGATATTGTAGCCTATGTCTACCATATGTGAGACAGTAGGTGATGTGTTAGACAAACAAGAATCAGCCTTGCTCTCAAGGAACTCATGACACAAAGAAGAGTGAGATAAGGGCAAAGATGTCCAAGAAAAGAGCTTGAGAAATATGTTTTCCCCAAGATCCTGTGGGTAGCTAGGGAAAGTTGTGTCATCTGCTGCCTATTAGGCAATTAGAAAGAAAGACTGTTTTTACCCAGAGGGTAGAGAAGAGTTCAAGAATGAGATGGCACTTGAATTAGACCTTGAAGGAAGGGAAGGACTTTATCAGATAAAAGAGGCCAGGAGAATTTCAAGCCAGAGGGTTGTTAAAAGCAAAGATATGGAGATACAAAAGGAAAGAAGAGATGTTACAGTTACCATGGCTTTTATCTAGCATCCTTGAAGGAAAATAGTATGAAATGAGCCTAGAAACATAGAACTACGGAATTAGAGGAACAATGAGCCTTAGAGGTCATCTAGTCCAAATTCTTTATTGTATGGATAAAGAAACTGAGGAATAAAGTTTAACACAGGTATGAGTGAAGGGTTAAAATTTGCTCTAGGTCCTCTAACTTCACATCCAGTATTTTTTCCCCACTGTATTTTACTAGGAGCATAGTTGCCCTCTAAGTCATAAACTCCTGAGAGAAAATTCCTTCTCCAGCAACTTCAATTTGAACTGGACTCAACTCCTCTGATCTCCTTTTCATCTCTCTCCCACAGTGCTATCATTTCTTCTGTTCCAGTCATTTGGTGATGAATGTTCAATAACCATGTCTCCAAAAAATGCACAAAGCAAATTTTTAAGTATAATATGCATCAACAAAAACAATTAATTAAAGCCTGATTTGTAACATTTGCTGATTTTCCAAGGTGCAAATGACATTTCAAGTCTCAGGTTTTGTTCTAGCTATTGTATGCCTACATTGAAAATTATTGCTGAATTATGGAGGGCCTTATATGCCAAAATATGGTGAAATGTATACTTTATGATGGGCAAAAAGAGACAGTATGATATAGTGGATAGAGATCTGGTCTAGAATCCAGGAAGACTGGAATTCAAGTCTTGTTACTGGCAGATACTCAGCCCATGATTCCCCAGACTACTTCTTGACCCCAGTGATCTAGGCTCTGTCAAATCTTCCACCCCTATGGTCTCCTCCTCTTACTGGAGAATTTATCTCCAGAATCTCCATTTGAAGAAATAACTACAAAGGTCACTCTCCATTTCAAACCAGGCTCAACCCATGACTCCCTGAAATACTTTTCTATCTTGCCCCATTTCTCTTTCAGCTCCCTTTTATGTGTTGTCTTCCCCATAGAATATTAGCTCCTCAAGCACTGGAGTAAAATTTCTTTTAGCTTATATTTGTAGTCCTCATACTTGTTACCAACAAGTAACCCGGCACATAGTAAACACTTATAAATGCTTTTTTGTCTGTCTTTGTGGTCCCATATAAAACACCTAATCTCTCGGTGTTCTAGACTAGTGTTGCCTGTCAAATTCAAACAGAAACAAGTGCCACAAAACCATACATAAGAATCCCTGAGGCTGCATATCAACTTAGTTTTAAAATGCAAAATTAACTATTTCATTCTATCTTCATTTATTTTGTTATATGATACAGACTGCTTGTTCAGCTTTTTCAGTCATGTCTGATTCTTGGTGACCCCATTTTGAGTTTTCTTAGCAAAGATACTGGAAAGGTTTGCCTTTTCCTTCTCCAGAATGAGGAAAACATACAGATGAGGAAAACAGGCAAATAGGATTAAGTAACTTGCCCAGGGTCACACATCTAATACGTTTTGAGACTGGATTTGAAGTTAGGAATATGACTTCAGACCTAGCACTGTCCCACATATTTACATATGCTTGTGTATGTATATGTATATATATGCATATATATATACTTATAATATTGATTTATTTTGTTATTATGCATTTTAATCTGTTTGGGGCTGCATTGAACTCTTCCTGTCTTTCCCTGCCAATGTGTTTTATACTTCTATTCTCAACAACTCTCAAGGAATGTAAGTTGCAAAGAAGATGATGACCTGTTTTGAGAGCAGGAGTTTATCACCCAGAAGGTTTTCTTCAGGACCACACTCAATAATAACAGAACAATGACTGCAATTTCACCAGCATGAGGTGATTGATATAAATATTATTGATCCAATTTATAGATGCAGAAACTGAGACTCAGAGATAAAGCAACACAACAGAGGGGTCATAGAAGGATGTGTCAAAGTCAGGGCTCAAACCCTGGTCTCTCCTGACTCATGTTCAATGCTTTCTGCATTGTGGCTCTCATTCAACTGCAGGAAACAGGAGGGTATCCACATTTGCCTGTGATTTGCATGCAATTTATATAGCTCCACATGGCCAACTCTACTACTCTAAGATTACTTTGAATACAAAATGTTATTAGAGCTATCATTTGTTATTTTTCCTCATTCCTAATCCAATCCCCTCAGTCTCCTATCACTCTATAAAGGTTTAAGGTAGAGAGAGGGAGAAGAAAAACAATGAAAGTTATAAAAGATCTCCTCCTCAACTATTAATTCCAATTTAAAGAAAACTGATGTTCAGTGCAGAAGGATGAGCATTTGAAGATCTTTTTTCACTAAAAGTTTTAAAATCAGGGGAAATTGGCAGAGTAGAAAAAGTAAAGTCTTAACGTTGAGAGACTTAGGTTTGGATACTGCCTTGGAAACTACATACTACCTGTGTTAATGATGAATAATAAGTCACCCAATTTCTCATAACCTCAGTTTCCTCATCTATAAGATGGGGATGATAATGATTGTACTATCAAGTTCATAATGAGGAAAGCACTTTTCAAATTTCAAATGTTCTGTAGATATTAGTATAGCCCTAATGTCAATCTTTCCATCCCTTGCTCTTGCTGTATAATTCAATTTACCAATCTTATGTCATCACCTTTCTTTTTTCTCCTCCTCCTCTTCCTTTTACTCCTTCTCCTCTTCTTCTACTTTCTCCTTCTCCTTCTCCTCTTCCTTCTCCTCCTCCTCCTCTACTTTCTCCCCCTCCTTCTTATCTTCCTCTTTCTCCTCCTCCCTCTCCTCCTCCCCCCATCACCACTACCACCATCATCTTCTTCATCATCATCATCATCATCATCTAGGACTTGTTTGGGGAAGCTGAGTGGTACAGTGGGTAAAGAAGACATGTCTTACTAAATTCAAATTCAGTCTCAGACACTTAAACAGGGTCACATAGTGACCCTGGGAAAGTTACTTAAATCTGTCTTATTTTCCTCATCTGTAAAAATGAACTGGAAAAAGAAATAACAAACCAAACTCATGAGTCTTTCTCCTCTTTCATCTTCCTCATCATCATGGAAGAAGGGAGGAATTAATAGATATCTCTGTAAGTTGATGATCACAGTTTATACTGACCTAGAGCTCATGCCAGAACTGGAGGAATAAGCAATAATGAAACTATAGTCAGATCCAGCTTTGTGCTACTGCTTACTTGAATTGTATCAACTAAGCTTACTCACAATTTGACATCCCTAAAGAAGGGGTAACAAGCAGCTGGTAACAGGTACATATAACCCTGAGAGCTATAACTAGCAAATTTGAACCAGGGTAAAAAAACATGAAATATACATCCAGTTTAGTTGTTTGAAGAATAGAAACAGGGCACCAGAGAGTAGATGACCTTGGGGGTGGTTTATACTGGCAGCTTCCTGTTTTACCTAATTATTGTTGTTAAATGCTTAGCTCTGTTGTTTTATGCTGTGGAAGGATTGCAAGTGTTATTCTTGCATCTAAATTCAGCACCCTGGACAAAACTCAATCATCCTACCCAAGTTCCCATTCTAATAATATCCATTGAAAATCAACTTAAAAGTCAAGGGATATGTGTGTACATGTTTTCACATGTGTTCATGAAACAAAGAAAGGAATATTTTCTTGAGTCCATGTCACCTTATTTTCCAGTAGCTTTGTGTAGCTTCCACTCCAAACTCCCTGAATGCTGGGACTTTCATGTATCCTGATGATTTACAAAGGAATTGGGTGAGGGAGAGGGGCAAGGAAAAGAGTAGTGAAGAAAGCATTAACACAGGGTTAAATAATGTCCAGGAAGGAGCTCAGCTTCCATATAGCCCTCCTGCAAATAATAAATGTGATTTTTTTAAAAAACCATTTAGCTGAAGAATAATAAGGTTTATGTAGCTAATCAGTCAATAGTGTGAGGAATGCTGCTGACTTCAGGGTCTGTGCCCAGCCAGTCTTGGCTTGTTAATCCCTCCACTCCCAGCTGTATGCATTTCAGTGCTCCCAAATGAGCAATTAGGGCTTGGGATGGGATGGGCCAACACAAAGCAAAATTCAAGAAGAATTTGAAAAATACCTAATGACTTTGATTCCCATGAAATGGGATTCAAGAATTTATCAAGTACTGACTATGTACCTAGGCATCATTGTGTAGCAGACAAAAAGTCAGCTGTGAAACCATAAAGACCTGAGTTCAAGTCTTATATCTGACATATACTGGTTAAGTGACTCTGAGCCAGGCATCTAATCACTCATTGCCCGGATAATCTTTTCGAACTAGAAATTGCAGAGAACTTATTGATCTATATTGCTGGAGGTAATTTCCTCAGCTTATAGTTCCCTTCCAATGAAATCACAGACTCCAGTTCTAGAACTGAGATTTTTTTTAAACTTAGCAACAGGGGTAACTAAATAGCACAATGGATAGAATGCCACATTTGGAGTTGGGGGGACTTGGGTTCACATCTGACTTTCAATATATTTCCTAGCTGTGTGACCCTGGGCAAGTCGCTTAACCTAGCCCTTGTTTTCCCTTGTGTCTTAAAATTGAAACTAGGACAGAAGGGAAAGAAAGAAAGAAAGAAAGAAAGAAAGAAAGAAAGAAAGAAAGAAAGAAAGAAAGAAAGAGGGATGAGGAAACTGGGTGTTGTCACCGTCAACCTTTTACTCAATGCCTAAGGCATCATCCACTATCAAAGTACAAGTAATCTTATTCCCAGAAACTACCAAAAGGAGAGGAAGGTGTGGGAAACAGTACTTCTTAGAACCATGGAAAGACCAGCCAGTTATGAAAATTCATCATGCAAATTAACATCATCAAGCAAACAAATCAGTAAACCAATAAAATGGGATTCCATATAAAAGATATATAAGCAAGGGGATGTTGGAACCAGCTTTGAACCGGGAATTGATTGTTAAATTTTTAGTATGAGCATTTATACCCCAGAAATTGGCAAAACTACAAAGCAGGGTTGGATTTATCATTTTGTTGATTGTTTAGACTTAATAAAATGCTACCAAAAAATGGCAACGAGGTGGCTCTGCAGATAGAGAGCTGATCTTGGAGAAAGGAAGGCCTGAGTTCAAATATGACCTCAGATCATTTCATGTGTCTTGGACAAGTCACTTAACCTCTTTTCCTTCAGTTTCATCACCTGTAAAATGGAGATAATAGAAAATATCTGTCAGGGTTATGAAAATAAAATAAGATATTTATGAAGCACTTAGCACAGTCCTTGGTACATGGTAGTGTGTATATATATACATATATATTCACACACATATATGTTAAGCATTATTATTATTACTACTATTATTATTATTTAAAGTATGTCACAAATGTATGTTTTTCTCAGAGATCTGGCTGTTCAAAATTTACCAGCACACCTCTGTTACAAGGCTTGTAAAAAATATTAGAGATCTTAGTCCTTGTGCCAAGGAGTACAAAACCCCTTGGCATACAATGGGCCTTTTGAGTATCTAAAAAGCATACAATAGACCCAAAAAATAGTTGTCAAATTAGATCAAATGAGTAAAAATATCAAGATATCAAGAATAGTTCCCACAATAAGCAATCCTGACAGTCTGCTAAGATCTGAGTTCACAAGACTATAGATTTAGACCTTATAATGATCATAAAGATCACTTAGTCCAAATGAAGAAGCTGAGGCCAAAGCCACACAAGTGGTCATCAAGGCAGGATATGAGCCCCTGGTCTTTCTTTCAACTGTCCTATTTTGGTCTACTCAAGTCTCTAATGATTGGCAGAATTATCAAGAGGTAACATGGCATAGTAGATAGAAACTACTAGAGATTAGAAGTCCTGGGTTCAAATATGACCTCAGATACTTCCCAGCTGTATGACTCGGGGCAAGTCAAAAAAATTGCCTAGCCCTTACTGCTCTTCTGCTTTGAAATGAATACATATTGATTCTAAGGTGGAAGACAAGGTTTAAAAAAATACATAGGTTCAAATCCTGCCTCTGACACATACTGCTTCTGTGACCCTGGAAAAATCTCTTTCATCCCTGACTTCCTGAAATGGCTTTCTGAAACTATAAATTACATTAAAGGGGCTAATATGTTTTGGAAGAAAGAGTTTCTCCCCAACAAATCCATATATATATGAAATCAAGTCCAGTAAAAAAAGTGATAATTTATTGTGTATACTCCAGCAGACTTGCATTTGTAATGTAATCTTTTACAATATTCTTGATTATGTCCACCATGATGTATATTAAAAGGAAGGTTTATGATGTATTGGGTAGAGAAGCCAAAAGGATTTTAAATATACTCAAATTTATCACATGTTCTATTGTTGCTGTGCTTGTAAATATCAAATATATCAAAAGAATTTATATTCCTTTAAAATAACAAGTTTAACTCTGTCACGTGGGAGCAGACAGATCACTCACATGGTACACAGTGGATAGAATGGTGGGTTTGAAGTCAGGAAGATTCATCTTCCCGAGTTCAAATCTAGCCTCAGACACTTCTTAGCTGTGTGACCCTGGGCAAGTCACTTTATCCGGTTTGCCTGAGTTTTATCATCTATAAAATGAGCTGGAGAAGGAAATGGCAAAAACTACCCCAATGCATTCCAGTATCTCTGCCAAGAAAACCCCAAAGGAGATCACAAAGAGTCAGACACAACCAAAGAACAACCAAAATAAATTCTCACATCCCTACTCAAGAAGCTTTAGTTGCTCCCTATAGGTAAAATGGAAATTCTACTGTCTGGCATTTAAAGTCCTCATAAATTAACTCAAATATATGTTTCCAGGATGAATTCATTTTAACCTCCATAAGACTCACTCAGCAGCCAAATGGACTCCCTTTAAAACATTCCATCTCCTGATTAAGTATTCCTTCTTCCTTGACTTGCAAAAATCTCTAGTTTTCTTCAAAGAACAGCTCAAGTGCCACCTCCTACAAGATTCTCCATTCTTCTTCTACCCCTAATTATATTCATTTTGCATACTTCTTGTATACTTATCCACATAGAATATTATATAGAGACACCTCCTTAAAGTCTCCTCTAGGAAGTACACCAGTAAAAGTCATTTTTGACCATAGAGTTATCAAGCTCCCAGAGCATGTAAATGGATGGGGAAAGAAAGTATTTGGGTTTGACAAGAGCATACATTTCAAATTCAACTCAAATAGGCCTATGATCTCATCAAGGGAGTATCCCCTCCGAAGACATGGATCATGATCTCTACATGCCTAACTTTCCATCCTGGGCACCTCTTGTCTGTGTCCTCCCCAATACTCTGGAGCCACTGGTCATTTTCTCTTCACCTTACCAGGATGCCAACTGGACATGTACATTTCTCTCTGACTCTCTACACACAACCAACATATATTCTTTTGGAGCAAATTTGCTTATTTGATGCATTTTATATGACTGCTGACTTAAAAATCTTTATTTGCTATACATGGCAGCCTGCTCACAATCACCATGTACCTCTCCATTGTCCAATGGGCGATCTTTAACTAGTGTTATTCAAGAACTATAGTATCCCATGCCTTGAATTCATAAAATAACACCAGAAGAACAGTGATATTAAAAAGAAAGATCTATTTTTTTTAGAGAGAATCTTTGCAATTTCCCAAAGGCAATCCTGCTCACTCTCCTTTTGTTTAGTCCTAAACCTAACCCATTTTGCAGCTTTTGCAGCATCTCTCTCTCTCTCTCTCTCTCTCTCTCTCTCTCACACACACACACACACACACACACACACACACACACACACACACACATATATNCTCTCACACACACACACACACACACACACACACACACACACACACACACACACACATATATATGCTGATGGATGAGCTCTCTAGGTTGATCATAAACTTGCTTGTCATTTGTCATCCACTTAGTTTTTCCTATGTGGATACAGACACCAAATGCTATTATTGTCCTCTCAGTTATGATTTGGGGTGATTATTAGGTCCAAAATTTTTTCCCACTCTTTTTGTAAATTCCATTTCAGATACTTTGAACTCCTTGGTACCTTCAGCCCTAAATCATAGAATCATATATTTCAAGTTAAAATGGACCTTCAACATCATCTAGTCAAAACTTTCCCCCCTGCATTTTTACAGATGAGCAAACAAAGCCTAAAGAACTGAAAACACTTGTCCAAGATCATATAGGTAGTAAGGAACAGAGCCAGGATTGTAACCAACAAAATACAGGATTATTCCAGTACACAAAACTGCCATAGGAGAGCAGTCGAAGATGATAACGTAAAGAGAGATTGGAGCCTGATTATGGAAGGCATTGATTTCCAAGCTAAGAAAGGGTTTTATTCAATAGAAACTAGGGAGCCATGAAAGGTTTTTCATACAATGGAGTGACATAAGAATTGTGCATCTAGAAGAGTAGTCTATCAACAATGTGAAGGATAAATTATTATTGTCAGTATTATTATTAGCAATATTGATAATATTAATATGGAACTATAAAATTAATGTGGAACTCTGATAAACCTAGATCTAGAATTAGAATGATATATGGATTTAGATCTTTCTAGATCCAGATCTATATGTAAAACTTCATTTGATCCTTATAACAACCCTGGAAGGTACATGTTTTTATCCCCATTTTGCAGATGAGGAAACTGAGCCTGAGAAGTTAATTTATTTGCCATGGTCACAGAGCTAGTAAGTGTCTAAGGCAGGATTTTAACCTGGGTATTCTTAACTCTGAAGCCAAAGATCCAATAATTATGGCAATTAGCTGCCTCAGATGAGATTAGATTTGAAGGGCATCTCTCTAATCGATCACTTAGCCACATTTATTGAGAGCCTGTTACATGCCAGGCACCTTGCTAAGTGCTAGAATACAAATGCAAAAACTAAACCTTCCTTTCTCTTGAAGATGTTAACTTTCCATAAGGTGAGATGGCAGGTAAAACATAGGATTTTTGTCTCTCTGGAAAGGAGTACAAATGCTTCAAAAACAAAAAACAAAAATCATCCTCTTGCTTGTTAACCCTCCAACTTGAAACTCCATCAAACAACAAGTACACTGCAATGCAGCAGAAAGCGATACCCTGGTGCCAAAGATGTCCCACCAAAGAAACGTGACAACTTGTTTTAGGACTTTCCACACGGGTCTAGTCATCCCTGAGGCTGTTAACCAAGCATGAGTATCCAGGATGCTCTGAAAGACTTAAGTGGACCGATTCCATTTTTTTCCCCTGGTTTCCTCACTACATGACTCAACTGTTTGCTGTTCTCATCTTTTTTTTTATTCTCTTCACTGTGAAGATCCAAGAAGATGGCATGGCCATAGCATCTAGAACATCCACTCGTGCTTTTCTGTTCCGCACTGCATGGGACAATTTATAGAACATGAAGATAACTGAGCCCCTTGTCTGTAAGTTTACTTCTGTCTAGCAGATGCTGGATGAACAAACAAGGCCATGCTTGCTATTCTAACTATGGCTTAAGTGCAAAGGTATGCAAGTCTGCTGACTCCAAATCAAACACTGTTTCTATTACCCCCTGACACTTCTAAGAAGTCATTGTTTGGGGAACTGGGGTGTAGGTCATGTTATATGGACAAACTGGGCAATTGGGACAATCATCCAGAGAATTTCAATGAAAAGAAAAACCCATAACTCTCAATTTTATTAATCATATGTTCTAATCAAAAGGGTTTACATTGTTTTTCACCTGAATTATCCAGATAAATGCTTCAATTCTCCTCTGTATTATACTCACAAAGCCATTCTAGCCAGTTGCCTTAGAGCAGGAATAACATGTGTCCTCGGCATTTTGTTCTATTTTATTGTCTCATTAAACCTTTAACAATGCACTTTATACAATCCCCATTTCCAATATAGATCCCCTACCAGTCATTGTTACAATTAGCACATTTATAGGGCTGGCAAAGATGACACCTTGGTGGAGAGTTAGAATGAGTTGTCTAGTTCAAATCTGGCCTCAGACACTTCCCAGCTGTGTGACCCTGGGCAAGTCCCTTGACCCCCATTGCCTACCCTTACCACTCTTCTGCCTTGGAACCAATACACAGTATTGACTCTGAGACAGAAGGTAAGGGTTTAAAAAAAAAAGAATGAGTTGTCTAGCTTCCTTATGGTTCTAGATACTAGACAGAATTGTGGGAGAAATGTGGCCAATCGTCCCCCTGTCCCAAGTCCTGCAGCCTAGTCCAACCCTTCATCCAAGCAGTACTTCCATTAAATTTTCTTGGTATATCTGTCATTCCATTACTTGGATACCTCAAGGGACTATGATTTTATCCATATGGACATTCCCTTTACCAACTTACATCCAAAGCCTTTCAAACCCTGGTATGTGGTTCTCGTGATAATCCATCTTCTGGTGGTCAACTTTGTAGATAAGATTTTCTAAAGTTAATTGCCAGGAGACATGGTATAGTGGACAGAGTGCTAGGCTTGGGGGTCAAGTAGGAATGGATTCAGATCCTCTTTCAAAAACTGGCTATATCAGGTTAGGTAAGTCACAACTTCTCAGAGCCTTAATTTTGAACCCATTTTGCCCTGTCTTCTCCAGAGATGTTCCTATCTATAAGCTCTACTCTCTCATTCTCCCTATTACTCACAAACATATTCATGTCTCCCCATCCTCAATAAGCCCTTAATTCATCCATCCTCAAAAGCTCTCCTACCATGTCTAGTTACGCCCGGGTGTCCTACCATGAGTTGCTTAATTTTGATTTCTCAGTTTCCTTATCTAAAAAAATGGAGTCAATAGTTTCTGCAGCACCTACCCCCATGTGGTCATTGTGAGGAACAGATGAATACGTTTGTAATCAATTTTGCAAACTTTAAAGTACCAGGTAAGGCTGAGTAATTATTAAGAGGGAGGCAGACATTAGGTAAGCCTTTGATAAAAATATTACAGTTAGAAAGGCCTGTTGCCCAATCTCTTCATTTTACAAAAGGGTAAACTAAGGCCTAGAATGGTTTAAGTGGATTGTCAAAGATTGTACTGCTAATTATTGGCAGAGCCAGAGATTGTACCCAAGTCTCCTGGCCCCTCATCCTGGGTTCTTCCTACTATACAAAACTGGGTCCAGTTAGAGATGGAGAACTACCTTAAGTTTGGCAAAAGCCAAGAGTAGGTGGTGAATCAATGGTTGTGTTTATACCCATTGATAAATACATGAATTTCACATTAATTAATAATAATAATATGGTAACAGAGGAACAAATAGTATGTCATTTGGACTCTCATATTTTTCTAATAACCATTTGTTCTGCTTTTGAGATAACTTGAGTTTAATCTTCATCAAAGGCCATGCTCTTGGTTTCATTGTCCCAGGTTTCCTTGACCTCCTGTAACTCTCATTCAAGACCTGTTGGGAAAGTCGCATGTCTCAAGACAAGAGAATTAGGCTAATTCTTCTTTGTGGGAAGGAAGAAAGTTTGTTTCATGAATGTTTCCCACCTAAGTCTGACCTTCCCCAGACTCATCCACTCACACATCTGAATCGGCAGCAGAGAATTTAAGGAGACTAGCCAGGCTTTGTGAGCAGAGGTGACTGTTTATTTGGAGGGTTTATGCAGGCTAAGCCAGGATGGTGTTTTAATCATTGAAGTCATCCATCTTTCTTGTGTAAATAAACAGTAGGGGAAAGGGTAGGAGTCCATACAATTTTAATGAACGAAATCCCCATCCTTTGTCAAGAGAAAACAAGATGTAGCTCAGAGAAGCCAGGAAGCTAATTTTCTCATGATATCTCTGCTCCATTCCTCTGGGAGAAGTGGTTTCCAAATTAGAAAATAAAAATGATGCTCTGAATATATTTTTACTATCGTCTTATGTGCTATTGTCTTTGATCTTGTTTTTTCTAGGGCCAGAGCATTTAGCCTCTGCATTAAGTCACTGCTGGAATCTTCCAAAGATGCAGGCTTACATGAAGCCTAAAAAGCAAAACTTGTTGAATATTATCTTGGTTAAAGAACAAATTATAGGAAAAATAACATAGATATTAAAGAAAACAAAAACAGAAAGATATCTCTAAGGAAAGAAGCTCTGTTCAAGGCGGCATCTACTTTTTAACTATTCTTTTCATGAGAAAGCCCATGGATTTAGGGATGGATGAAGAAGTTGTGGCACATAAATGTAATGGAATATGATGCAAGAATATTAGTTCAGAGAAGCATGAAAATTATGTATGTGCTGAGTAAAGGAAGCATGAAAAAATAGGAAATGTTGGAAAGTGAAATAAACACAATTAGGAAAATAATATGCACAACAACTTGTCAGTCAGTCAATAAACGTTTATTAAGTGCCTACTATGTGCCAGGCTCTATGCTAGTAATGGAAATACAAAGAAAAGCAAATGATAGCTCCTGCTTCTAAAGAGTTCACAATTGAAGGGCAGTGACAGTATATAAACTATGTACAGATGAGCTATATACTAGATAAATTGGAAATAATCAAGAGAAGGAAGGCAGTAGAATTAAGAGGGATGGGGAAAGGCTTCCTGTAGAAAGTGGGACTTTAGCTAGAACTAGAAGGAAGCCAGAAGGCAGAGGAAGAAGTGGAGAAATCCAGCCACTGGAGGACCACCAGTGAAAATGTCTGGAGTGTCTTGTGTGAGGCACATGGAGAAGGCCAGTGTCACTAGACTACAGATTTTGTGGTAGGGAATAAGGTGAAAGAATACTGGTTGGTAGGCAAGGGAGAAAGGGGTAGAGATTGGGAAGGGCTTTGCATATCAAAGGACTATAACAATGTCAGCGGCAAGAACAATAGAACCAAAACAGAATGTTACAAAATTTTAATGAGCAAATTTGACCCCAAAGAAGACATGAAAAGAAAGTAGTTTCCCTTTAATTCTTTGTACAATAGGAGACTCTGGTACATTGCATATAATGTTAGACTTTTTTGATGTATTGTTAGTTTTGCTGAACCTTTTTAAATTTTTTTTATTCTTTGGAATAAGGGATTGTTCTCTCATAGTAAATGGTTATACATTGGGAAATAAAGATAACATAAAAACAAAAGAGATACATAAGAATTTTGCTCAAAAAAAATATACAGGCTGGAGACAGTTATGTGGCTAAGTGGAATGAGATCTAGGCCTAGAGATGGGAGGGAGAACCTGTGTTCAAGTCTGACCCCAGATACTTCCTAGCTGTGTTACCCTGGGCAAGTCACTATCCCCATTGCCTAGCCCTTACCACTCTTCTGCCTTGGTACTAATATACAATATTGGTTCTAAAATGGTGGTAAGGGTTTAAAAAAAATGCATGCCACCATTTGGCAGGAAATACCATCAAATGAATCCAAGCAAAAAATTAATTGTTTCTTTTATTTTTCCTCTTTTTTGAGTTTGACTATCTCTTTCTCTTCCAGGCTAGAAGTACAGCAGCCATTTATATGCTTAATTCCTTTGTTAATGAGCATAAACCTCTGTTTCCAATTTGGGCCAGATTGACCCTTCTTAGGCAACCTGGTCACCCAACTCTTGATAGAGGACCATATTGGCTCCAGACTAGTGTGGTCATGTTTTAGCCTTTCGCAGATCGAAACTCCTGAACTCAAGACATCCACCATCCTCAGCCTTCTCCAGGAGCAGAGATTACAGGTGTACACCTCCACACATAGCTCTGTTGCTTCAAAGCAAACAGATAAATTCAGCCTAAAAGCTGATTGGAAACCTAGGACTCGGGAGATATGTGTTCTACACATCGCTGCAAGTGGGACCTCATGGCTTTGGGCCCTCCCCTTCTCTAAGCTTCTATTTCTCCTTCTGTCAAATGAATGAATTATAGTAGATCATCTCTAAGCTCCCCTCCTGCCCTGACATTCTTTGTTCTCTTCTATGGTCTCAGGTCACTTTCAGCTATAATATCCTATGTTCTAAAGTTACTTCCCAGGCAGTGGTAATACAGTGGAAAGAACACCAAGCCTAGAGTCAGAAGGACTAATCTACCTGAGTTCAAATCCAGACTCAGACACTTCCTACCTAGGTGACCCTGGGCAACCCCATTTAACCCCATTTGCCTCAGTTTCCTCAATCTGTCAAAAGAGCTGGAAAAGGAAATGGCAAATTGCTCTAGTATCTCTACCAAGAAAACCCCAAATGGTGTCGTGAAGAGTCAGAAACAAGTGAAAAGACTGAACAACAAAGTGCCTTCCTTCCAGTCTTCTGAGCTCTAACATTCTTTCCTCTAACATTTCATGTTCTAAAATTCAATGTTCAAAGATCCCTTCCAGCTGAAAAAAAATTCATTATTCTATTCAGTGCAACTTGCTGATTGTTTTCAAAATAATGGGTAATTTGACACATATTTATATCAGTCTCTATGTACAAATCCCATTCCTGCAGATCTCATTGACAATCTAAAAATAGAATGGTCAAGTTGGCTCCAGGATTCCTTGTATTTTTCCAAAAGAGGGTGGAATTTTTCCTGTGCCCCCAGTAGGAGTCTATCTCTGGTGAATCGGTTTAGATTAGTTTCTCAAGAGAATGAAGTGTATTTTACTGCCAGAAGGATACTTCATCATCGGTAGTAAATATTCATCTGCATGTATCGTGCACTTGAGTTGCATGAATGATGAATCCCAGCTCCAGAAATGAATGGGAAACTTAGTAAGACAAATGTCACCTCTCAGTGTTGTTCTTACAGATAAATTGCAGTTAGATTTCCACCGAGTCGGTAATTTCACGCCTTACAACCGTCACCAGTTCAAGCTGCCCAGAGGAGCTGGCCCAGGAAAGCCAAGGCACCACCCAATGGGGGCACTTTCCACAGACCTCTCTAGGAGACAGTCAGCAAACAGGCTCCTTCTCAGCTCAGTTCAGCTCCAAATGAGAATCACAATTTTGCTAAATACAATGCTTTAGGAAATCTGGCCTGATAAAAACATTTCGGTCAGAACATCAGCCAGATTGTCTTAGATATTAGGACTTTGGATGCTAGCAAGCAGTATTTGTTTCTTCTACGGCAGTGATTCCCAAAGTGGGTGCCACTGTCCCCTGGTGGGTGCTGCAGTGATCCAGGAAGGTGGTGATGGTCACAGGTGCATTTATCTTTCCTATTAATTGTTATTAAAATTTTAAAAATTAATTTCCAGGGCACTAAGTAATATTTTTTCTGGAAAGGGGGCAGTAGGCCAAAAAAGTTTGGGAACCACCATTCTACAGCAACAAGGGGCGAGGTACTGATGCTTCACTTTGTGGCTTCGGACCAGCCCCTCCCCTGATTTTGGCCTCATTCCTCCAAGCTCCAAAACAGATTTTATGGGACCTAATTGTCTGCCTTCCTCAACTAAAACTGGAAGCCCAAATATATAGCATGTTTTGTATAAATCTATGCAGAAGCAGAAGGTTCCTCAGTAATAATAGCTGACAGTGTTCTAAGGTGAACAGCATCTTTTGTACATGTTCTATTTGTGCCAGAGAAGTAAATCTACAATTCTCAGAATCCTCATTATACAAATGAGGACAGGCAAGTTCGCAGAGGGTTAAATATGTCACGCATCACTCCACAGTAAGTAATGGAGGTGGGGAATGAACCCAGCTCTTCCTGATTTCAAGTCCAGCATTCTATAGATTATTTAGTCCAATATATTCATTTTACAAACATGGGGATTAAAATCCAAAAAAAGGGAGTAGGTTTTCCATGATCATAGGGATTGGGGCTGGGGGGAACACAGAACTAAAATGACCTCCAAAACAAGGCCCTTTCCATTATTTCTTTTTTTAAAAAACATTTATCTTCCATCTTAGAATCAATACTATGTATTAATTCTAAGGCAGAAGAGTGGTAAGGACTAGGCCATGGGAGTGAAGTGACTTGCCCAGGGTCACACAGCTAGGAATGGTCTGCGGCCAGATTTGAACCTAGGACTTCCTGTCTCTGGACCTAGCTCTCAATCCACTAGGCCACCTGTTGGTCCCCTTTCTATTAGCTCTTTTTGCCTCCTTTCTGAGCCAGCCCCCTACTTAACACATCAGTAGCTCCACAACATCCCTCAAGTATGACCCTGACTGCTTGAAAATACTCTCCCCCTTCGCCAATTAATGAAACTCACTTTCACTTGAAATAGATTATTCTATTTTTCAGCAGCTCTGCTTGGTAGGCTTTTTATAACAAGGTGAAATCCAAAATCTTCCCTTCTTTATCTTTTACCCATCAATCCTAGTTTTACCTTCTAGAGCAGGTGTCAGCAACGTATGGCTCTCGAGCCATATCTGGCTCCATCTCCTGAAGGGCCAGTCTGGGCAGAGCCCCAGGATGTGCCCCAGGGGGCCCTTCAGCCCCCACCCCATATTCCAGTGCCTTCCACCTTCATCCTCCTCCTTCCGTAGGCATTTATGGTTCTCACGGCCAAAAAGGTTGCCAACCGTTGTTCTAGAGCCAAAGAGAATAATAGTCAACCTTCTTCAACATGATCATCTTTAATATTAAAGCTATCTTCTCCCCCACCACAAAATCTCCTCAGATCCAAGTCAAATATGCCTAATTCCTTGAATCAGTTTTCATATGATATGATTTCCAGGCCCCTCACCATCCTGGCCACCCTCCTCTGAATACTTACTAGCTTATCAGTCTCCTTCTCTAATAAATGGTTGCCTGAACTAAACACAATTCTCCAGGCGTGCCAAAACTTTGTCAAAACAAAATATGATGGAATTATTGTTTCCCTTGTTCTGAACCTCTTTCACTTGAATTATCTCAAGAAGACCCTGAAGAGGGGACGGGGACGGTTAGGTGACTCAGTGGATTGAGAGCCAGGTCTAGAAATGAGGCAAAGTTGAAGAAAGTCATTAGCCTCACTCTCTTGCAGAGTCATCCAAGTCTAGTGGCAAGATAAAGTCAAGACAAGTTGTGATGGCCCTCTAAATATCTGAGGACAGCAGTCATGTCCCCTACCCAAAGTTTCTCTTCAAGCTAATTCCTGATTGTGTCATCAATAAACACTTGTAGGGGCAGCTAGGGGGCTCTATGGATAGAAACAAGAGGTCCTGGGTTCAAATCTGACCCCAGACATTTTCCTGGCTATATGACCCTGGGAAAGTCACTTAACCCCCATGATCTAGCCCTAACCACTCTTTTGTTTGGAACCAATACACTATATTGATTCTAAGACAGAAGGTAAGGTTTGCTTTTTTTTTTAAGCAAATTTGATGAGCATGCCATTAGTCCATTGTTGAATGGTATTCTTTTTGGCTCCAGAAGACTGATTGGTTGTTGTCCTCGGTATCTAAGAGGACTAAAATGGTATCACTAGGGGTGATGTCTTTTGACTTGAGCATAAATTAGATTTAGTTGAAGCAGAGTGGTACAAAATCATTCACTCTCTTCCAGACCCATCAAAGACCAGTAACAAGACAAAAGGCAAGACAACTGGTGATGGCTCAGGATGCAGTGGATGACCCTGGGTTCTCCAATGTTTAACCAAGTTCTAAGCCCTCCACAGAGCCCACTTCCACTGAACAAATTGTTCTCCTCCATCCCTGCCTCCCAGGAGAAACCTTCACATGAAATCTAAATGCCTTCCTAACTCACCAACAGATCTGAAGCCTATCAGCTACCCAGAACCTGGCTTAACCCATTTGCCAAGACCATTTCACTGCATGTTGCCACTGCATATGCTACAGCTTCTTGGAGCTACATGTGAGACCGAGGTAGCAGGCAGACAACTAAAGGAAGAAAGCAGCTCTGAAAAGGGTCCAGCAAGCCCTCACAGCAGAGGTGCTAGCCTTCCCTGAAAAACCCTGTACTACAGAAAAAAATAAGATTGATGGGTGAAAGATACAAAGATAGAGCTTGAATTTTCCCTTTTTTTGTGGTAGATAAAACTACTAAGGCAAACAGGACCAATGAAAGATCTCCTTGAATTCCGCTGGAATCCTCCCTCTGGATCACACAGCAATATTAACTGAGTATAGAGCTTGCACACAACAGGCTCTTCATAAATATGCTATGTCCTGCTATATAGTATAATCACCATTCTTTGAATTTCATTACTTCTTCACTTTTGACTCTATCTAACTGTCCTATTACAGATGTCAGTGACAGCTGAGGGCCAATGGCCCCACACGGATGTGAATAAAGAAAAACGAATTCTTTCTCTTATCTAAAACTTTATTTAAAAGGAAGAAAAAACAACTTTAGCCTCTTGAAATTAACTAGACACCTGCTACCCTCCCTCCTTGGCACGGGATTGGTCCTTATATAGACCAATCCTACGCCTGGAAGTGAGGGGGGGGGGCTCTGCCCCTCCCTAGCATGGGATTGGTCCAATTCGAGGCCAATCCCACGCCAGGAAGTAAGGGGGAGGGACCCCTGGGACATGCTGGGGGATGCAGTTTCCCAGACCACAATATTTTAAAACCCACAGATGTAAGTCTGGAAAGTAGACTACCTTTGTCCAGTAGTCATTGGGCAAGTAGCAGTCACAGGCTCAGGCTGGGACAATCCACATAGAGATAATAGGATCAGTCAGAAGGACTTAGAGATCATTCAGCCCAACTTCATCATGGTACAGGTGATGAAATTGAGCATGGCTGAAAGTGTCAAGAAAGAGTGAGTCAATTGGACTTAGAATCGTGAAAATGAGTTCAAATCTCTTCTGACACACTACCCTTGTGACCTTGGATAAGTCACTTAATCATTAGTTAACAGTTTCCTTACCCATAAATGTCAGGAGTGGAATTCAATGGCTTCTAAGGTCTCTTCCAGCTTTAAATCTATGCTGTAGACCAACAGTTCTAAAAGTGTGGCCCTAGATGGCCCTTCAGGGCATCCATAAAATGGACCAAGGTGGTGCAGTAGATAGAGTGCTGAGCCTGGAATCAGTATCATCCTCCTGAGCTCAAATCCAGCCTCAGACACTGACTAGCTACATAACCCTGGGCAAGACACTCAACCCTGTTTGCCTCATTTGCCTCATCTATAAAATGAGCTGGAGAAAGAAGCGGCAAACCACTCCAGTATCTTTGCCAAGAACATCCCTAATGGGGTCACAATGAGTCAGACAAGACTGAAAAGCAACTAAACAACAACAAATGAAGTTAAAACTCTTTTTTATGAAACACTAAGATGTTTCATTTCTAATATGTCAAATGCTGATAGGATTAACCCACATAAACCAAAGTTCTTTAGGGTTATCTAGTCTAGATGTTAGAAGTCATATAGTCAAATTCCCTCTTTTTCTTTTCTTTCTTTCTTTTCTTTTCAGAAAAGGAAGATGAATTTTAAAGAGACTAAGTGATTCACCCAGGGTCACATAGGGAGTAAATGGTAGAAGTGGAATTCAAACCCAGGTCCTCTGATTCCAAATTCAGGACTCTCCATTTTGTCCACAACAAGAGTTCTATACTCATTACTCCTTTCTTTGTGTACCTATGGATGTCTATTGACTAAATATTGACATAAGGTGGTGAGGAGTCAAATAACAGACATGACAGTTACCTTAATACCCCCTGTAAGTATAATCTGATAAACATCAGTGGGCTCTAAAACACCAGCCGGAGCTCAGAACATTTCTAGGAGCCGGCAGGAAAATGTCAAGAACAAAATGTAAATATTGTCAGCATTTGTAATAAATGATAGTTAATAAAACCTGAAAAGATTACACCTCGGGAACTTAACTTCCTGTGTTTCCCATTATTTAATAATTTATTGTATGAAATCCATTGACCTTTTAGTGCCTTTTTTTGGTAGTGGAAGCTAGACTGTTAATTATAGCTTAGCTTTTTTTTATTGAGCAGCATTAGCATACAAATAGGCCATCAATAACCAATTACAATCTTCATCTAGAAAAAGCAAAGCTCTTCCAAGCCCTTATAGAGACTCCTCTTGCTCTGAGACACTGAGCAGTCACAAACACTTATGGATGGCTGACATGTGACCAGACTTTGCCATGCCTGAGGGAAGCTGTAGGAAACATCTTGCTGGGTAAGGGAGATTATAGGATCATTGATTTAGAGCTGAGAGGGATCGTAGACATCAAACCAACTCTTTCATTTTGTAGGAGAAACCAAGACCCAGAAAGGGACTACGGAATCATAGAAATGAAAGCCAAAAGGGGCTTGGAAAGCCATCTAACCCGAAACCATCCCCACCAGCACATAAATCCTCATTTTACACAAGAGGAAGCTGAATTCCAGAAAGAGGGCCTTGTCCAAATTACTACAACAGCCAAGCCAAACCCAGGTCTTCTTACTTCAAGACCAATGCTCTTTCCACTACAATGAAAGAACTAGCAAAGGGGAAAGAATTTGTCTATAAAGTGCATAGGAAGTCAAGAAGAATAAATATTGTTAAGGACAAAAAAATCTGGGGGTAGGGAGGAATGAAGCAGTAATCTGCTAGAGTGGAAAACTGGATTTGAAAGAAGATGGCCAGGGCACCTAGGTGGCTCAGTGGATAGAGAGCTAGGCCTAGAGACAGGTGGTGTTGGGTTCAAATCTGATCTCAGACACTTCCTAGATATGTGACCTGGAGCAAATCACTTAATCCCAATTGTCTAGTCTTTACAGTTCTTCTGCCTTGGAACAAATACTTAATATTGATTCTAAAACAGAAAATAAAAGTTTGGAAGAAGGAAGAAAAGGCGGAGAGAGAGAGAGAGAGAGAGAGAGAGAGAGAGAGAGAGAGAGAGAGAGAGGGAGGAAAGAAGGACATCTGGATTTTGATCATCTCTTTCTACCTTTATGACCAAGGGCCAACCACTTTGCCTCTCTATCTCCAATTTATCCTCTGCCTATCTTATTTGTACATAACTCTTTGGGTGTTGTCTTCCCCAACTCCATCAGAACAAGGACTAGTTTGCTGGTTGAAAATAGATTTTTAGGGACAGCTAGGTGGCTCAATGGATAGAGAGCCAAACCTAGAAACAACAGGACTTGCCTTCAAAACTATCCTTAAACACTTCCTGGCTGTGTGACCCTGAGCAAATCACTTAACCCCAACTGCCTAGACTTTACTGCTCTTTTGCCTTAGAACTTATACTTATTATCAATTCTAAAACAGAAGGTAAGGTTTTCAAAAAAAGAGAAAGAGAAAAGTATATTGTTAACCTTAAACCACAAAAAAATGCATGTTATTACTTAATTCTTACTACTAGTGATCATTCCTTTCATGAATAGGTTGAACTAGGTAGCCACTGAGGTCCCTTGTAACTCTCAAATTCTGCATGGTTCTGTATATCAATATTTGCATTAAAATCTTAAATTTTAAAAATTGTTTACATTATATTCATACCTCTGTCAAAGGACTGATTAAAGGAATAGTGAGTAGAAGATGGATCATCATAGAATGAACAAATTTTAGAGCTATATAAAGCATCACCATGCAAATCTATAAACTCCATAAAAGAGACCACAGAAGTCATTGAGTCCCATCAAGTCAAATCAAATCAATAATTACCTATTAAGCAACTAATATGTCCAAGTATTGTGCTATGAATTTGGAAATAGAGAAAAACCAAAAGAAAAGAAAAAAAGAAAGAAAATTGCTACCTGTTCTCAAAGAGCACCTAGTTTAATGGGGGAGATAACACCTGAACAACTATGTACAAACAAGCTATAAAAAGGATAAATTAGGCACAATTAACAGAGGGAAGGCCATAGAACTAAAATAAATCAGGAATGGCTTTTGCAGATGATAAAACTTTAGCGGAGACTTGAAGGAAGCCAGAGAAGCCAAGAGGCAGAGGTGAGGAGAAAGAGTGTTCCAAGCCTGGAAGACAGTCAGTGAAAATACCATTGAGAGATGGAGTGTTTTGTGTGAAGAACACGGAGGCCAGTGACACTGGATGGAAGAATATGTGGATCCTTTACCTCAGTGATTCCCAAAGTGGGTACCACCGCCCCCTGGTGGGTGCTGCAGCGATCCAGGGAAGCAGTGATAGCCACTAACAAATGGTGATGGTGCATTTATCTTTCCTATTAATTGCTATTAAAATAAAAAAAATTTAATTTCCAGGGAGCTAAGTGATATTTTTTCTGAAAAGGGGGCGGTAGGCCAAAAACGTTTAAGAATCACTGCTCTACCGGAACTCTAATTATTTCTTACCTGCCTTCAAAAGTAGTCATTAATACCCCATGACAATGAGAATAACCAAAGGCTCCATTCACTCTTCACCTCACAAACCTCTAAGCCTTTTCTTACCATGTGTTCTTAATACATGGAATACTTTGCATCCCCTTCTTATTGAAAATTCACCCATATTTTAAGTCCCAAGTCAAATGTTGTTTTTTCTAGGATACCTTCCTTGCACCTTCCAGTCAGTATGTAGTCCTGAACCCAACATATAACCTAGCATTTTGTTTACCTTTCTTGTGTACTTGCCATATTATTTCATGACACCTCAGTTTACCACAAAATGTAATGTATTTAGAATCAAAAGAAGTGGATTCAGTTTTGGCTATGATCCTAAATCATTTGATCTCTCAAAAAGTTTTTCTCCTCCAGAAAATAAGGAGACAGGACTAGAGGACCTCTACAGTCTCTTTTGTCTCTAAATCCTATGAACTATGAGTTGAGGTATCACAATGGATGAAGTGTTGGCCCTAAATTCAGGAAAATCTTAATTCAAATCCATCCTAGGACATTAATTAGCTGTCTAACCCTGGGCAAGTCACTTAAATTTTTTCTGCCTCAATTTCCTCTACTGTTAAAAAATGGAGTTAGCAATCATACCTACTCCTCAAGCCTATTATAAGGATCAATGATATATTTGAAAAACAATCCATATGCTTTAAACTACTATATAAATATATATTTTTATATATAGTATAAATCTGTGATTCCCAAAGTGGGTGCCACCGCCCCCTGGTGGGTGCTGCAGTGATCCAGGGGAGTGGTGATGGCCACAGGTGCATTTGGGGGTAGTGAATAACTGTAAGGGGGTGGTGATAGTATGTGACAGGGGGCGCTAAATAATTTTTTTCTGGAAAGGGAGAGGTAGGCCAAAAAAGTTTGGGAACCACTGGTATAGATTTTAAATATACTATATATGCTAGCTATTATTATTAATATGATTATAAAATATACAAAATTTTATATACCTAAGCTCGTCTCAGTTTCACAACAATCCCTTGAGGTAGGTATTCTGCATACTGATATTATTCACCTTTTACAGATGAGTAAACTGAGGCCCTAACAATTAGAGTGAATTGTGCATAGTGCCACATTGCCAAAGAAGGAATTTGAAATCAGTTCTTATCAACTCCAAGTTCAGCAATCTCTCCACACTCCATGCTGCCTCAATGCCAGTGATATAATCATTACCATAGTAATTATCTTTTCATCATCATCATTATTATTGGGAAAACACCCAGCAAAAGGGAGGAAGTGAAGATTTTCTAGATTCCAGGATGAATGGTTTCTGCCTTTTTTTTTTTGAGAGTTCACCATTTCCTTCTTTAATACAAGATCTGTGATTTAGCTAACACATCAAGGATCTTGACAGGCTGAAGCATTGGCTTGAATGTAAATAAGACCTTATGCTCGTTACTTTTTAAATTATCACAGATATACTAAGCTGCTCACCTAGTGCATCCCCCAGTGGAATAGAAGTTCCTTGAGAGCAGGGACTACTTTTCCATTTTGTCTTTGTATCCCTGGTGTCCATACAGTGCCTGCCCCATAGTGGGCACTTCCCAGGCATTTGTTCCATCCCGTGGATTGGGGAGAAGTGCATGTTGGATGCACCTGTCTCACAGAGACAGTGCCTTAAAGCAAATATTTCAGTTTGCACAAATAACGGCATCACATCCACACATCCTTCTGACAGGAGAGAGATTCCCAGTTAAGCCAGCCCCAGGAATGATTAATTATTGTAACTGCAGAGAGGTAATCTAAGAGAAGGCAGATGGCTTACACGGAATACATAGAATCACCTGCTATGAAATTAATTCCATATCTTGGAGGGCTTTGGGCTTCGAATACCATTCAAAAGATGAATGTGAGGGCGTGGGTGAGTGTGTACAAGTGCGTGGGTGTGGGGACGTGTGTGGACACCGTGAAAAAACCCCTAAATAAATGGATGTGAAGTCATGACGTCTCTTCTTTATGGCCTCCATTTAATAGTTATCAGTTATAGAAAATGACAGAAAAACTTAAAGCATCAATCAAGCCATTAATTCTTAAGATTATGCTAATGAGTTGACTGGGATGTTTGTTTCCCGTAACAGCTTATCCGCCGGGAACGAAGCTCAGACTGCACTCTGGGAAGGTTTCAGCTTCCCCGGCTTCCCATCCAGAGGCATCAGCATAATAGTTTGACTCTTAAAAGGGCATCCTGCACTTCATCTTGGGTAAAATGAGTGTTTACCCATCCAGATCGCAAAAACACCCGCAGTCTGCCCGACAAGCTGAAAATAAAACAGGAAATATGGGGAGCGGAGAGAGGGGGCAGGAGACGTGTGAAATCCCAGTTAACACTCCCTCTTAGCTTTGTGCTGGGAAGAAAGACTGTGCAAAGCTACAAATCAAATAGAAGAGATTCAAGTCAGGGGTGAAAACAGAAGCACTAAATTAGCATCTGCAGCAGGAGGAGCAGCAGCAGCATTGAAAAGGCTCTGGCTTACGCTTGTGGGAGGAAATGATGAGGATAGAATAGTTTGGTGATAGCCCTATGGAAAAGAAATCTTTTCTGAAGCTGGTCAGAAACTAGAAATAATGGACCTTCAAACCATAGAAATAAGAGTTGGGAGATGATAGAAACGGAGACAGGGATGGAGATGGACAGAGACAGAAAGAGAGACAGAGATAGAAACAGTCAGATAGATGGAGACAGAGAACTAGAGAGGGGAGAGGGAGAGAGAGAGAGAGAGAGAGAGAGAGAGAGAGAGAGAGAGAGAGAGAGAGAGAGAGAGAATTCTTATACCATATTAGCAAAGTCAAGAAAACAAATTTCTACACAGGCCATATGAAAAAATGTGCTTCCGTTTTGCATAATAGTTCATCATGCAGTAGACAAAATTTATCTTTGTCAGGTCTCTAGACTCATGGTTAATCATTAAGTTGAATAGACTTCTTAAGTCTTCTAGAATGTTTTATTTGTACAATATCATAACAAATTATTCTTCTGTTTCTCACTTCATTCTGCAACAGATCATAAAAGTCTTCTTAGGTTTTTCTGAAATGGTTTCACTTAATTTCTTGTAGTTCAAACCATATTCCTTTACATGCATATACAGTAACTTGTTCAACCATTCCCTAATTGTTGAGTAGTCCCTTTGTTTCTAATTCTTGCCAACATGAAAAGAATTGCTCTAAATAGTTTTGTATATGTAGAACATTTTGCTCTTTCTTTTATTATGTTTTTAAGTGGATAAAGTAAATATTCCAAAGGAAACCAATTATGTTGACAGTTATAAAAAAATTACATTTATGAACTCCTGGTAAAAAATCCCTAGATTGAACAATTATATCAGTCTCTTCCTGCGTTGATTCCAGAGATTTTTATGAATAATAGGTGAAGGGAAGGCATCTAGAAAGTTTATTGTCAACTATGAATTTTTCTTTTACTAGACTTATAGCCAAAGATGCCGTTGTATGAAGACAGTACAAGGAGGAGATATATTACTTGTCATATATCAACCTATTCTGTTTATTTGGCATATTTTTAATGATTAGGAAATGGAACCCAAATGCTTCCACACTTTGTGTTGTTATTGAGTTGTATCCAAATCTTTGTGACTTCATTTGGGATTTTCTTGGCAAAAATGCTGGAGTGGTTTGTCATTTCCTTCTCTAGCTCATTTTACCAATGAGGAAACTGATGCAAAAAAGGGCTAAGTGATTTGCCCAGGGTCATATGGCTAGTAGGTGTCTGAAGTTAGATTTGAACTCTGGTCGTCCTTTCTCTGGGCCTGGCACTCTATCCACTGCACCTTCTATCTGCTTTTCCATTCTTTATATGTTTTCCATATAAGCTGAATTAGAAATCTGAGGATTCTAGGTAAGTAGGTTGTTAAAGGCACAGCTCTAAGGTCACTATATTCTTAGTTCAGGTTTGATTTTGAGACCAAGGAGGCATTTTGGGAAGTTAACTTGACCCCTCCCCCAAAAAGTAAGTGTACATAGCAATGATATAGTGACACTTCTCTTCAGCTTTAATAGGCAACCTCCCTCTCCTCTGAGAAACAGGTCCATGGGACATGGTGACTTTCTTGGTCTTAGGCAGCCACCAGCTCAGAGAGGCTGGGAGGATGATTGGGACTTTTATTGCCCCTAGAACAGGAAGCTGTGCTGCAGAAGCTGGCACTATCAGCTGGGAGGAAAATACTGGTCCGATTACATAGTGGGGATCAGCCTTGGGGACTAAGCAGAACACGCATTGAACTGGGGCCAACCTGCAGAGGAAACGCTGACCCTGGAAAGAGGGTGGGACAAGTTAGGAATCTCACTTTCAGAGATTGCAAGCTAAACCCATGCATTTCTTTCTTTTCTCACGAGTAAAGTCAATGATCTAGGGATTCAGGGTCAGCTGCGAAACCAACGCTGCTGGTTCACTCTGCATGATTTCATTCTTATTTGGCTCTCACTTCTGCCCCTCAGTGGGGCCCAGCTGAACTCTACTTAGCTAACATCCTTGAGATTAGGTGTTGGGAAAGGCTAAAGTCAGAAGAAAGGGAGGAGACAGAACTTTTGAGATTCCCTTTGGCAGTCTGGTGAAGTCTATGGAAAAATGTTTCGAAATACAAAACATGAGTACATGAGATTACAAAAGATACCAATTTAGTTATAAATTAGATATTTTTTTAAAGTTCACAGACCTCAGATTAAGAATCCCAAAAAGAGAGTTTTGATATCCCTTCTATCTTTAGATCTAGGTTCTCATGTCCTTATCTAGATAGAAACCAAGAAGGCAATGCTGAAGAGTATCCAAAAATACAGAAAGAATAAAATAATTGATTCACTTTTTGACACCTCAAAATACTAAATAGCTCTACAATCATCTAAAGAGCCCTAAGAAGAGACCTCCCAAAAGGAACGAGCTTGATGGTTGTGCCACCATCAAACTCTTATTGTACTATGTCAGCTAGGAAGCCTGAGGATATAGCCACTTTGATAGTCACATGGCTCTCAAAGACCAATAAGCATCAGATTCAGCAAACTGTAAAAATACTATATGATAAAGATATGGGCTATGCTTATCTGGCCCAATGGAAAGTAGTCCTGTGTCTTCTTTTCCCCAGGTGTGATGCTATGAGAGTTGCCAACAAAATTGGATTCCACTAAGCCATGTACATCTAGCCGGGGGCATAAATGGAAATGATTTGTGAAAAATTTGTCATTTTTTTTTCAAAAATAATCATCCGTGGTTTTCCAATGGAGTATTTTCTTTTATGAAATGTATTTTAAATTCTTTTCTTTTAATTTAAAAAAAAAACTTTGCCTTCCATCTTAGAAGCAATAGTGTATATTAGTTATAAGGCAGAAAAGCAAGAAGGGCTAGGCAATAAGGTTAAGTGGCTTACTTACCCAGGGTCACACATGCCTGAGGCTGAATTTGAACCAAGGACCTCCCATTTTGGGGCCTGGCTCTCAATCCACTGAGCCACCTCATTGACTCTTTGTGTGTACTTTCTAGAAAAATAAGGGAACTTTTTATATCTATTTCCAAATAGATGCAAATTGTCTGTGACTTCCACTAAGAAAATATCACCAGGAAAAAAAAATCTATGAAAGAATCTCAACATTCCCCTCCCTTGGAGTTTTAAACCCAGGACTCTTACTTCATCCATGCTAAAATCCAAAGAAAACATTAAACAAGTCACTCTGAGTGAAATTTCCATGGTGTCCACAGGATTCAAAGATTTGCCACTATTATAATCTTTCATGCTCCTATCAGCAAAGATACTTGAAAATAAACATATTCCAGACCGCTTAAATAATGTGTAATAGGGCAGATAGTTTATGGTTGGCCATCTACTGTAAGTAAATCACACCATTTAGGTTACAATTGCATGTGAGAGTAATTTAATTATGGAGATATTAAAAAGCTTGAACTATCACCATGGAAGCATGTCAACTTGGAGAAAATAACCCATTAATACTTTGTTTTTCTTACTCGAGATTTCTGTGGTTAAAGGAGATAGGTTAGTCATATAATGAGAATGAGATATAGTGAGATCACCAAGGCTATTTCATTGGTAACTCCTCTGCTACCCCCTACTCCCTCTACCTTCCCAGACAAGAAATTCACCAGAGAAAGGTCTCTGATACAGTGGGTGGGTCCATAATAGAGAACTGATGGAATGGTATGAATAAAAGTTGTGGAAGGTAGTGTGTAATGGATAAAGCACTATCCTTGTAAACAGGAAAACCAGGGTTTAAACCCTGTTTCTGATGTGTCAGTATATGTG
>NC_058130.1:676741100-676786120 GCF_016433145.1 Gracilinanus agilis
AGACAGAGATAGAGAGAGAGAGAGAGAGAGAGAGAGAGAGAGAGAGAGAGAGAGAGAGAGAGAGAGAGAGAGAGAAAGATAATAGAAGAGAAATGGAGATGATAGAGGTGGAGATAGAGATAAGAGAGATATAAACGGGTGAGAGACAAAGGTAGAGATGGTGCAGGTGGGAGAGACAGAGAGACAAAGAGAGACAGAGACAGAGAGAGACAGAGAGAGAGTAATTTTAGAGGGAAAGATAATAGAAGGGAAATGGAGATGATAGAGGTGGAAATGGAGATAAGAGAGATATAGATAAAGAAGCAGGTGAGAGACAAAGGTAGAGATGGTGCAGATGGGAGAGAGAGACAGAGAGTAATTGAGAAAAAGAGAGGGGAGATAATAGAAGAGAAATGGAGATGGTGTGGAGACGGAGATAAAAGAGATATAAAGAAGCAGATGAGAGACAAAGGTAGAGATGGTGCAGGTGGGAGGGACAGAGAGACAGAGAGAGATAGAAATTATGTGAATGTGAATTAGAAGAGATAGAAGATGAAAAACGGATGATATAGATGCAGATAGAGGGATAATGGCTATCTTCCTCTGCCTGGGCTCAAGTCCTACTTTTGATAATATACTGACTGTGTGACCTTGGTGTGGGGAAGAAATGTAAATCATTTAACTGTTCAGTACAACCCCCCAAGCAACTCTCCAACACAGTAAGTTGCAGAGAATGTGCTGATCAGAATTGGTAATGGGAGTTTCTCTTCCACACTTCCCTCTGCCATTGAAATCACAGGTCAAAAACTCTGTGAGTGTGTGTGTGTGTGTGTGTGTGTGTGTGTGTGTGTGTGTGATGTGTGAGAGACACAGAACAAATAAAAAAGGAACCATCTTTAATAGGGGAAAAGCTCTTATCACACAACCCTAATGATAGCTCTGATGGCTCCAACTCTGTGGACTAGACTTGAAAGGTTTCTTGCTCCAAAATTATGCAGTAGCTGAACCTGCTCTGCCCTGGATCAACCAGGAATGTCTCCATCCATCCATATGATATAGCATCCAGGAAGTGGCTGTGGAAGTCTGGTCCTTCTCTGCCTGACTTTCCTGAGCTCTCAGAGACTGAGCCCTTTATGACCATTAAGCCCCAGGACACCGGGTTTCTCAACATCATGACCCCACCCAAGACCAGATAATCAAATATCTATACTCCAAACAGAAGCCATATGGAGGGAATCTTCTCTTGAATTTGGAGTCAGAAGATCTTGTTTCAAATCCAGCTCTGCCCCAATTACCTGTGTGACATTAATCAAGTTTCTTCATTTTTCTGGATCCCGGTTTCCTCATCTGTAGAATGAAGGAACTGGACCAGACTGCCTCTAAGATCCCTTCTAGCTTTATATCTATGACCAACGGTCCAATAGCCATGCTTCATCCCTCACCATTGTAGGATAAAGTAAAGAAAATCAAGTGCATTTGGATTCAGTAGAGTTAAGAGCCCTCTATGCTATGATTCTTACATACCTTCACAGTTTATCTCATACTTCACCTCCCCTGTGCTAATTACTGTTCCCCAAATATAGGCAATATTTGCCTCCATTTGCCTCCAAAGAAACTTCCTAAAATGAATCCAACTGGTTCTGTTTTAGAGAAATGGTACCTAAACCCAAACCTTAAAAGAAGGTTAGGAGAGCAAAAAGAAGAGCAAGTGCTGAGACAAAACAGGAACCAAATCAATAAGGCTCTACCAGAAACTATTAAGCCCCTGCTATATGCTAATCACTGGTGATGCACAGACAAATATGAGATTTTGTCTGCCCTCAAAGAGCTTACCTTCTAGTGGAGGGAAACAATATGTACACAGATAAGTAAACAAAATGCTTACAAAGTTAACACAGATTTAGGAAAAGAGTACACAAATAGTTGGAATGGGGAGGTTGGGAATTACACTATTTGTCTGAATCCATGCTGCCCCTCTATCGTTTAAAAAAGAATTGCACGGGGGCATCTGGGTGGCTCAGTAGATTGAAAGTCAGGACTAGCAATGGGAAGTCCTGGGTTCAAATCTAGCATCAGACACTTCCTAGCTAGTTGACCCTGGGCAAGTCACTTAACCCCCATTGCCTAACCCTTACCACTCTTCCACCTTAGAACCAATACAGAATATTGATTTTAAGATGGAAGGAAAGGGTTTTAAAAAATAATAATAACTGCACGGGGGGGGGGCAGCTAGATGACTCAGTGAATTGAGAGCCAGGCCTAGAGATGGGAGTTCCTGGATTCAAATCTAGCCTCAAACACTTATTAGCTGTGCGACCATGGGAAAATCACTTAACCCTTTTTTACTTAGCCCATACCTCTCTTCTGCCTTAGAACCAATACATATTATTGATTCTAAAACAGAAGGTAAGATTTTTTAAAGAAATACATTTTTAAAAATAATATTTACACATTAAAATTGTCAATTTGGGCCCATAATAAGAGATGAAGAAATATGCCTTTCTCTTTTCTTTAGAGAGGGTGGGGACCATGAGTACAGAATGGTGAGAATACTACCAGATATGGTTGGTTTTGTACACTGGTTTTGCTTAATTTTCTATCTTCGTCCCAAGGCAAGGTTCATGGGCTGGGTAGAGGTAGTTTGCTAGGAATGTCAAGGACATAAAAACAAAAGAAATCAATGCAATGTTAATTCTAAAAAAGAAAAATACAGAAAATTAACATATAGGAAAAATGTAATTGCTGTAGAATGGATTGGAAGTACATTGGGTTAGAAGTTCTAAGGAATTGCTAAGTAGAGGAGTCCTGAGACCAGTTGTAGCCCCCAGTCAAAAGCAGCAGTCAGTATTAGTACCTTCACTGAGCCATATTAAGGAAGGGGGGAAATATAAGAGAAGCCGGTGAAGGCTGAGATAAATTTCAAACCCAAACCCCATTTTTGACCAAAAGATGCTAGAGGCAAAACAGAAAAAAAGAAGTTAGAGTGTTATTATTGATTATTGGTCCACTCAGGGACCAGATTGTACAAGCTAGATTTGAGGAGGCTGGGAAATGGGGAATGAAGGTCTACAGAGGGATATAAAGCAGAGCCTATAATGAACCACTTTTGCAAGTGCTAAATCAGTTGGCAATAAGCAATTCAACTGTTTAAAAAACTGAGAAATCAGTGTTACTGGAGTAGTCAGAGAGGGTCTTCATGAAGAAGTAACACTTGATCTAAGCCTTGAAGGATAGGTGAAATTTGAATAGGCAAAGAAGTACACTTTGTTCTAAGCACTTATTATTGTCCCTAGAATTTCCCACTTGACAAGCAAATCAATTCCCATGGCCCCAAGTATTACCTCTGCAAATACATATAGCCCCACTTTGACCCCTGAGTTACAATTTCACATCCCAGCTGCCTTCTAGGTATCTTCACTAGATGTATGCCCTACCTGCATCCCAAACTTGCTTATAACTGAACTCATCATCTTCTTTCTAAAATCTCCCACATCCTCCTCCACCCATTTTTAGGTCACTATTTCTTTTCAGGGTACCCTTATCTTCCCTGTTAGCCAGACTCAGAAGCCCCTCATCGTCCCCTAGCATCCACAGTCATTACAAAGTCCTATTGATTTCATTTACACAAGCTTTTTCACATCTAACCCCTCCTATCTCTTCTCCCTACTACCAGCCCTCTGTAATAGATATTTCAGGCACCATTATATTCATTTTATAGAAGAGGAAACTGAGTCTTAGGAAAGTAAAGGGGCTTGACTGCTCTTACAAAGCCAGTAAGTGTCAAAGTCAGGATTCAAACAACAGAATTAGGAAATCATCAGATTCCAACATCAGAAGGAAACTGGTGGGGTGAGGGGTTCAGTCCAATCCTACCTGGAAAATGGGATGTTGTAGAATGTTCAGGGAAATCTAGTATCTCTGGTGTGAGGACTTTTGAGGGCTGCTTTCTCCTTTGGTGTCCAACTGCTACCAAGCTCTACCAGTGGCTCCAAGCACAGTGATCACACTCCAGTAGACCATCTTGGTAGATAGGCTAAACCATGTTGGGAATAACCGGCAGGTCTCACCTGTCACTCGTTGGTGAGCTGGAAGGCTGTCTGCCCCTGGCAAGTGAAGACTTCCCCCTGTAAAAGAAGCAAATTAGAACAATTTGTAAATTTATTGGTAAAAATTTGGATCAGGTAAAAGGGAGTTGGAAAGTAGATGAGGTAAGCTAAGATCTTGAATAACTAATTTCACTAAACTATTTTAGGAAAAGACTGTAAGGTCTTCTTATGGTGCAGTAGTAAAGAATGCCTTGAGGGCAATCTCAACTCTGATACTCTTGGTTGCTGACCCAGGGCTGCTAAGCCCTGGGCCAGATGGTGATGTCTTGATGATAGAAATTGTCTCTTGTTTTCAGTAAGGATTGTTGGGTCTGCCAATGAGCTGTTGAAATTGGCTAGCTATGGCAGTTGTTCCTACTTAACTAAAGAATCTACCCAGACCACCCTTTAACCACCCAGGGCCCACTTTTGCACCCTTTCCTCCCTAACCCTGAAGATCAGAGTCAGAAGTGAAGTCAGGGGTCTGGGGATCCCCTTTTATACCCTCACTTCAACTGTCACTCTGGCACCTGACCTGGGTCCTCTGCCAGGTTCTGTGTTCTATATTGGCAACTGCCAGCTTGCAACCCATGAAAACATGTTTACAGGATTTTATCCATAACATCCAACACCTATGAAAGTGGCTGAAGCAGGTGTTATGGAGCACTTAGAGTTTGGTAAGACATTGAAGATTCCAAAGTCAATCCATTGCATCCTGAGCCACCAGCAGTCATCCTGACTTCTTACCATTGGACTTTTTTTTAAAACCCTTAACTTCTGTGTATTGGCTCCTAGGTGGAAGAGTGGTAAGGGTGGACAATGGGGGTCAAGTGACTTTGCCCAGGGTCACACAGCTGGGAAGTGTTTGAGGCCGGATTTGAACCTAGGACCTCCCGCCTCTAGGCCTGACTCTCAATCCACTGAACTACCCAGCTGCCCCCTACCATTGGACTTTGATGACTGGAAGAGAGAGAGTGAGACTTTGTATAACTCTGCCTCGCTTCATGCCAATTTGTGCTGCAGTCAAAAGACATCACCAATGATATTATTCTGGTCCTCTGGATACAAAGGACAACAACCAACACCTGAAAAATAATTCCTCCCATGATACATCATCCTGGTCCAGCCTTTGTTTGAAGACAACCAATAAGACAGGACTCACCACCTTTGATGGTGACTCATTCACCTTTTGGATATTTCTGGAAGTTAGGAAATTTTTCCTTAGGTCAAGCCAAAATTTGTTTATTTGCCACTTCAACCCATTGCTGCCCGCTCTGTCCTCTGGAGCTAAGCAGAACAAAGCTAACTCCTCTTTCACATGACAATTCTTCAAATTCTTTTTTCCAAGGTAAACACCTCTGGTTCCTCCTAACAGGAACATCCCTTGTCCCTTCCTGGACGGGAGGAACCAGGGTACACACATTGCCAGAAAGTATAGAAGAGGACCTTAAGAGCCTATAGAAAATGACCACACCAATGCAACTATCAATAATATGTAAATAAGTCTGGATTGATGACACATGTTAAAACCAGCGGAAATGCTCATTGGCTATGGAGGGCGGTGAAGGGGGTGAAGGGGAAAGTAAGAACATGAATTATGTAAAAAAAAAAAAAAGAGCCTATATAGAGCATGAAGGCATTGAACACTTGGGATGCAATTCACCAAGGAATCCAACAAGGAAGAGTGGGAATAGAAGACAGACTTCATCTACTTCCCAGCATTGCTGAAGGCTAAGTCTAGGATGGAACTAAATTACACTGGTCTTTTGGGGCCATGTAGCAGACACCATTCAGAAGACCTAAATCTCAGCTCCATCACGTATTAATTGTCTGTTCCAGGACAAGTCAGTTCACCTTTCCAAGCCTTAATCTCCTCCAATAACTGGGGACACCAATGGGAACCCCAATGGGAACACCAATAACTGCCTTACCTATTTCCCCAGGTTATTATGAAGATCAACTGAGCTACCATTATGTCAAGTAATTTGTAAACCATAAATCTCAGTAAATATCAGGTCCTATTATTTGATTGAGGTTGCTTAAAATATAGGGTGACCTTGGGAATCATCAGTTCTTTGGAAATATTTATTAGAAAAAGGGGAGGCTAGCGAGAATTTTATTACATGTAACACCTCTCTTGTCTGCCACATGTTCTTGGCTCATTAATTAAACTCCTAATTAATTAATGAAAGCCAATTTTAGTCTATCCATTAGTTTTTACATCATTTAGCATTTTTATCCTATTTTGGTATTGATGATTCTAACCCTTACATAATAGATAGCATTCACAGAACATGTTAAGCTTCACAAAACATTTAACATTTATGATCACATTTGATCCTCCGGCTCTGTGAAAAGGGTGCTATCATTGTTTTTATTATTATTACTGTTCTAATTATTAAGTGACTTGCCCAGAGTCACTGAGCTAGTAAGTTCCTGGACTAGGATTTGAACTCACCTCTTCCTAACTCCACCTCTGGCACTCTAACTCCTACACAATCTAGCTACCACAATATTCCATAGAAGGAGCATACCCAGACTGGGAGTTCAGAGCCCTGAATTCTAATCCTGACACATTCATTTATTGGTCATTTGACATAACAATAATAACTCATATTTATTATGTACTTGAAGGCTGACATCATGCTTTTATTCCAACTCAGTAAGGTAAGTAATACAAGTAATATTAGCCCTACTCAACAGATGAGGAAGCTGAGGCTCTGAGAGGTAATGACTAGCCTAGGGTCACAGAGTTTGTAAAGGTTAGAATCAATCAAAGCCCAAGTTTCTTGACTCCAAGTCTAGTGTTCTTCCCGTCACATCCAGCAAGTCTCTTAATTGCTTGTTCCAAACCACATGTAAAACTTGAAGCAAGTCCCTTCCCCTCACTGAGAATTAAGTTTTCTCAACAATAAAATAAGGGGGTTGGACTAGATAGTCTCTAAGATACCTTCTTCCTCTAAAGTTGTGATGCCATAACCTCTCTCTTGTTCAGTCTTTTTTCATTCACATCTGACTCTTTGTGACATCTGATTTGGATTTTTCTTGACAAAGATACTAGAGTGGTTTCCCATTTCCTTCTCCGTCATTTTACAGATAAAGAAACTGAGGAAAACAAGTGGCATGTTTGAATCTCTCCAGTGACTGGGAAACAGCACATCAGGAAGCAGGGCTATGCACTCTTTTGTTTCTTTTTATTTTAAAATATAATGAACACAGCCAATTTTATTCTAATCTAAATTCACACTATTTCGGTTTCTCTTTAGAACTAAATATTTTGTACAATGTGTTTATTTAAGTGGGAATTTTTCAATGTCTTCCTCTTCCAGAGTATTTTAGTAGAAACCAGAGTCTTGAGTAACCCAGTTAGGAGCCTCCAATCTACTATTCTGATTAATTTTTTTTCTTAATATTCATAGCCAATCTGGCTTCACAAAGAAAGGTTTTTGGTGCTTTTGAATTCTTGTTGTTCATTGTTACCCATAACCATATAGCCCAATTTGGATTTGAATTCAGGTCTTCCTGAGTCCAAGCCTGGCATTCTATCCAATGTGCCACCTAGCTGCTGCCACTTATGACCTCTCTAGGACTCAGTTTTCTTAACTGTCACATAGGAATAAAATTGTAGGCAATGGCATAGGAAAAGAGTGCTAGCTGAAGAGATAAATGACCTACTAGGTTCAAAGCCCAGTTCCTAAATGGGCAAAAGTACACTATCATCATCTGCTATAATGTCCCTTCTAGGGCATCTAGGTAGCACAGTGGGTGGAGGGCTGGGCCTGGAGTCAAGAAGACCTCTCTTCCTGAGTTCAAATCCAGCCTCAGATACTTACTAGATGTTTGACCCTGGGCACATTACTTAACCCTGTTTGCCTCAGTTTCTCCATCTGTAGAATGAGGTGGAGAAGGAAGTAGAAAACCACTTCAGTAGTATCTTTGGCAAGAAAATCCCAAATGGGGTCACAAAGACTTGAATATGACCAAACAACATAAGGTCCCTTCCAGTTCTAAGCCTATGGTCCTCTCTCCTGAACATTATCCCTCTCTCCTGAATATTATCCTTCTCACCTGAATATTATCCCTCTCACCTGAATATTATCCCTCTCTCCTGAATATTATCCCTCTCTCCTGAATATTATCCCTCTCACCTGAATATTATCCCTCTCGGGGGTCTTTTCATTAGCACACGTTAGCATAGCACTTTGCAGTTTCAAGAGCAGAAGTCTCAACCTAATTTATCCTCTGACTCCGAATTTAGCCTTTTTCAATGCACTCTGGCGTCTACTTTTTATTACTGATTTTTTTAAACCCTTACCTCACCTTACTTACTGGGTATTGGTTCCAAAGCAGAAGAGTGGTAAGGGCTAGGCAATGGGAGTTAAGTGACTTGCCCAGGGTCACCCAGTTAGGAAGGGTCTGAGGTAAGATTTGAACCCAGGACCTCCTTTCTCAATCCACTGAGATCAGTCTCAATCCACTAGCTGCTACTGGGTTGTTGTTGTTTTTTTAATGCCACCCAAAAAGGTCACAGGATCATAGATTGAGAGCTCAAAAGGAGCTTTGAGAACATCTAATCCAACTCCCTCATTTTACAGGAAAGGAAACTGAGACCCAGAGAGAAGTGATTTGCCCCCGTATTTGTGCTAACGACCTATGTAAAAATGAACAAGACATTTCTCATCTGCGGGCCTCAGTTTCCCCTTCTGTGGGGTTGAACCATCCCCCTCTACGTCTAAACCTACGAGCCTGTGAAGACCCACCTGCCGGGGCTCTTCAGAGGCCAAGGGGGAGAGAATAGATTTGAAAGCACCTCAGAAGCTGTGCAAGTCCCACACAAACGGGAGGTATTATCGTGACCCGGGCCATAAAAGAATTCATCCAAGCTACTGATAAATGGTGCCTCTGTTTTTTGCGTCGCCATAGTTTCCAAGTAGACGAGTAATTGCTGTTGGCAGATAAGTCTCCGGCAGTTGCCCAAACCCAAAGTATTTAAAAAAGAGCGCAGCTTTGCCAAGTCCTAATGATTAAAAAGGCCCCATAAAAATAAACAAGTGTTCGATACAATTCTGCCCCGTCCTACCGGGCCTCCCTCCCACCCTGTGACTGTCATTTGCAGCTCTGTGGCTTGTTATAAAGCAATTACCCTTTAAATCCCCTCTAATCCCAGGTGATCATTTTCAGATTTAATTGTCTCTGCTCCTTTGAACGTCCCTTCCTTCCAATACGGCCAATTAACGAGGGGCTGGCAAGCCTCTGATGCCTGGGGAACGAGGAGCCCCTCAGAGGGGGGACTCTGTACCCCGGCTTCTCCAGCCAGTGCAGGGCCTGTCTCTTGGGGTTCGAACCCTTTCTAAAGCCTGGGGTGAGGCGAGAGAGAGATCCCGAGCGTTGAGAAGGATGGAGATGCCCCATGGAAGTGCCCGAGAAAAAGAAGTACCGAGTCATGGGCACGAGGACAAGCTTGAAATTTTAGCTGCAAATGGAAGGCCTAGGAAAGCTCGGGCACGAGAAGGTTCTGCCGGGGAGCCCCTCAAGGATGTAGGAGGAAAGTGGGAGGTGGCCCCGAGTTCCAGGTGTTGGAATCTGAGACGAGCCAAGACCTTGGTGCTGGAAGAGGCATAAGTTTGTGCCAACCGCCGTGGAGTCCTTCTCAGGCACAAGCCACTTCCTCCTTCCCCTGCATTCCACTCAGAATGTCCATGACCTCCAGCTAAGGCTTTTCCTAGCCTGCTTACACACCTACCTTTAAACTTATGCCTCTTACAGTGCCTTCTAAAGCCAGAAAAACATAGCAAGAACCTTAGAGCTCACTAAGCAATAAGAACCCCAAGTAGGAATTTCCTCTACAACATTCTCAATCAAACAATCAATCAACAAGCCTATAGTGGGCAACTGAGTAGCTCAGTGGATTGAGAGCCAGACCTAGAGATGGAAGGTCCTAGATTCAAATCTGACCTCAGACACTTCCCAGCTGTGTGACCCTGGGCAAGTCACTTGACCCCCATTGCCCACCCTTACCACTCTTCTGCCTTGGAGCCAATATACAGTATTGACTCCAAAACAGAAGATATGGGTTATTAAAAAAAAAAACACACACACACACAAGACTATATTAAGTGGGGCAACTGGGTGGCCCAGTGGATAGAGGGCCAGGTCTAAAGATGGGAGATCCTAGGTTCAAATTTGGCCTTGGATACTTAGCTATGTGACCCTAGACAAGTCATTTAACCTCAATTGCTTAGCCCTTACCACTCTTCAGTCTTGGAACCAATACTTTGTATCAATACTAAGATCAAAAGTAATGGTTTGGAGTCTTTTGTTGTCTGTTTTTTTGTTTTTTTAAAGACTATATTATTTAGCATGTGTCAGGCAGTGTGCTAGGAAATGGAGATACTGAACAAGAATAAAAATAAGTGGCTGCCCTCAAAGAACATACAAATTCCACAGAAAGGAAACATGTGCATATTTAAGTATATAGAGGTAGTACTCCACCAAAACGTCCTCTCTTACATACAAAACATACACAGAATGTATACAAAATAAATACATAAATATAATAAATTAAATAATAAATATAAATAAAATAAATTTTAAAAGTAAAAAATTGGAGGGAAGGGTGGCAACAGATGGGGAAAGGGCAATTGGGAAAGGCCTCATGTAAATGGTGGTCAAACACTTCATCTGAACTTTGTAGGAAACTAGGGCAGCTAGGTCGTACAGAAGATAGGGCACCAGGCCTGGAATCAGGAAGATATGAATTCAAATCTAGCCTCAGACATTTATTAGCTATATGATCCTGGGCAAGTCACTTCACCTCTATTTGCCTCGGTTCCTCATCTATAAAATGGGGACACAGTAAACAAGGAAATGGCAAATTACTCCAGTATTTTTGCCAAGAAAATTTTATGGTCCATGGGGTCACATAGAGTCAGGCATGACCAAATCACAACCTCAAAGGAATTCTAAGAGGTGAGGAGGGAGTGAATTCTAGACAAGGGGTACCATCATTGCAAAGACACCAAAATGGAAGATTCTGTGTTGTTGCCTGAGGGGCCCAATTTGGCTGAACTGTAGAGATCATGGAGAGGAATAATAAAAATGGAAAGGAAGAACCAGGATATGAAGATTTTGAATGCCAGACCCAAGAGTTTGGCCTTATAAGCCATAGAAAGCCACTCTAGAGTTTATTGATAGTGACGGGATAGAGTCAGAGCTGTGCTTTAAGGAAATCTCTTGGCCAACTGGAGACAAGTGGTCCAACAAGTGGCCTGTTTGAACACCTCCAGAGACTGGGAATCATCACTTCAGGAAAGAGGGCTCAGCACTCTTTTATTCCTGATGATTTCTAGAGTGGAAATACCTTTCTCTCTATCCTATTTTTTCCCTACCTATCTAAATCGTACCTAGCTTTCTCTAATAGTTTAAAAAAAACCTCTAGTTTTTGTTTTAGGGGGATGGGAGAGGCATATCTCCTTAAACCTCATGTATCCCGGTGTGCAACAGGTTAAACCTGTTCTAGATATATACCCTCCCTTTTCTGGAAACTTTGAGGCTTGGAACCTTCCATGCAAGAACTTTCTATACCTCGGGCAACCTCATGAATAGGTAGTTAGGTAGTTCCCTGCCTGAGACATCAGAGGTGAGAAAACAATCTTGGGCACTTGTGCAGGGATATCCTAAAGCCAGATTCCCAAGAACTGATTGCTGAATTTTCAGAGGGAACATTTATTCCTAGGAAATCAATAAATACTTCAAATCAGGCTTTAATTGATTATTTTGTTGATGATCTGGATTTAAGTAAATGATAAGAAAAAATGTAAATAATGCAGAGCAAACTTAAAAGTATGTCATGGGTGCATTCCTCCCCACCAAAGCTAGTTGTTAAACATTTGCCAGTCTATGTCTCCCCAAAGGAGACCCCACCTGTTGCCTATAAAAGTCCCTTCCCACCTTTACTCTCCCACCATTCCACCATTGTTGCCAGGGTGTTGAGTTTCTTTAGCCTAGCCTATCAATTCATAAACATTTATTAAATGCCTACAAGTGCCAGGTGCTGTGCTAAGTATTGGGCACAGAAGATTAAAGTCCCCTAAAGGAACTTACAATCTCTGAACCTTGGGATCCCAGCCTTAGGGTGGAGAAGGGGTCAGAAACTTCCATGTTGTGTGAGGGACAGGACTAGGAGTTCACTAAGAAGTGATGAGAGCCTGGCATCACTCCAATGCCAAGCCTACGGGCAGGCCTTTTGAAGACTCATCAGTTCCTTTATTCTCAAGCTTTGGCTCTAAAAACATGACACCTGAGGTCTGGCAACCCTTCTTCTACTAAATGATAGACAGTTGTATCTTTGTCTCTCTAGAGATCCTGGCATTTGATGCTTTGCCCTGAATCTCCCTTCCTTTCCCTTGCCTTTCTTCAGGCCCCTCCTTGGGTGTCTTAAGGAAGTCCTTATGCCTAGGGAAAGAACATTGACTTGGGAACAAGAAAACCTGGGTTCAAATTGCAGCTTTGTCACTTACTAGGTATGTGACTTTGGATAAGTCAGTGCCTCAACTATAAAATGAGACCTCAAAGGTTCTTTATAGCCCAGAATCTACAGTTCTATTTTTCTTTGCTGTGTGAGTTAAAATGTACCTATGAAAAAATGTAGTTGTTTTGGCACTATTAGCCAGTCTGCCTCTTCCATGAAGTGACTAGGATGGCCTGGGATAGACCATATCAAGTCCATTCATTTGCTGTGTTTTTTTTTTCTTTTTAAAAATATTTTATTTTACCAGTTACATGTAACAACAATTTTTTTATTTTTCTTTTGAATATTTTCCCATAGTTAGATGTTTCATGTTCTTTCCCTCTCCTCCAAACCTCCCTAACCCCACTTAGCCAACACACAATTCCACTGGGTTTTACATGTATCATTAATTAAGACCTAATTCTATATTATTGATGGTTGTACTAGAGTTCTCGTTTAGCATCTACATCCCCAATCACATTCTCATCAGCCTATGTGTTCAAACAGTTGTTTTTCTCCCACAGTTCTTCCTCTGAATATGATTAATCCCTCAGCCTTGCTCTGGATCCTTGCATTGCTGCTAGTATAAAAGTCTGTTACATTCGATTGTGCCACAGTGTATCTGTCTCTATGTACTATGTTCTCCTGGTTCTGTTCCTTTCGCTCTGCATCAATTACTGGAGGTCATTCCAGTTCACATGGAATTCCTCCAGTTCATTATTCCTTTGAGCACAATAGTATTTCATCACCAGCATATACCACAATTTGTTCAGCCATTTCCCAATCGAAGGACATTCTCTCATTTTCCAATTTTTTGCCACCACAAAGAGCGTGGTTATAAATATTTTTGTACAAGTCTTTTTCCTTGTTATCTCTTCGGGGTATAAACCAAGCAGTGCTATGGCTAGATCAAAAGGCAGACAGTCTTTTAGCACTCTTTGGGCATAGTTCCAAATTGCCATCCAGAATGGTTGGATCAGTTCACAACTCCACCAGCAATGCATTAATGTCCCAACTTTGCCACATCCCCTCCAGCATTCATTACTCTCCCTTGTTGTCATTTTAGTCAAACTGCTAGGTGTGAAGTGATACCTCACAGTTGTTTTGATTTGCATTTCTCTAATTATTAGAGATTCAGAACACTTTCTCATGTGCTTATTGATAGTTTTGATTTCTTTATCTGAAAATTGCCTATTTAAATCCCTTGCCCATTTATCGATTGGGAGATAGTCAAGTCCATTCATTTGTAAGGATGCTTGATCCCCACCAATCACCATGACAACCTCTTCCAATCAACACACTGAACTTAGAGCATCTATAGCCTTTAGTCTGAAGGACACCTCCCAGGGCAGTACACGTGAATCTTAGCCTCTTGCTCAGAGACTATGGGGCTCCTCTAACTAGTCCCCAGTGACTAGGATTTATGGAGTCCATGTGACTTATCCAAGACAAGCATAGATTTAAAGCTAGAAAAAAACAGACTTTAGAGGTTGTCAAATTCAATCCTTTCATTTTGTTTTCAACTCTTAGCTTCTGTTTTAGTATCAATTCCAAGACAGAAGAGTGGCAAGGGTTAAGCAATCAGAATTAAGTGGCTTGTCCAAAGTCACCCGTTTGTTTTATAAATAAAAAAAAAAAAACTAAGGCCTAATGAAGTTAAGTAATTTGCTCAGGATCACACAGTTACAAAGTGATGGAAGTAGAATTTGAACCCAGGTCTTCCTAAGGAGGTCCAAGCCCAGAACTCTCTTCACTTCACTATTAGTAGAGCCATTTAGCATTCAAATTCAAGTCCCTAGACTTCTAATCAGATATGCTAGAGCCTGTTCATACCAGCTTGGGGAGGGGAATATTGTTAATTTTCAACACAAACATTAATATCTCAGAAATCAACAAATACTTTAATTCAGGGCTTGATTTATTATTTTGTCAATTGTCTAAACTGAAAGTGATGGAGAAAATGTTAATAATGTAAGAGAAACTAAAAAGTGTGATTTGGGGACATAGCTAATATGAAAATTTGTTTCTCTTAGATAATCATATTTGTTATCATTTATTAAATATTTATAAAAATCATGTATTTTATATTATGTTCTATATAAAAATAAATGGTGACAAAAATGTCTTAATGTACATTTTTTCAGAGTTGATTGTTAAATATTTACCAGCATACCCCTGTTCCTAACCCAGGATTCTTTCTATTTTTCCCCTTGAAGACTAAGACCATGTCTTCCATATTCCTCACTGCCCAGTCCAGCACTGGATGCATAATAAGTGTCAAAAGAGCTAGCACAAAGTAGATGCTTAATAAATACTGACTAAATTGTCCCCGATATGGTAATAACCACTGACTTGGTTACTTTTGTTCATCCAAATAGACACTTGTCGGTGCAATCTTCTCCAAGCTCTTAGTAAAGACAGTTGGGAAAGTCCCTTTTGTTCTCCCACAGTTGAGTCTACGAACAATACCAATATTTTTTAAAGTACTTTACATATAATTTTTCACTTGATGCTCAGAACAACCCTTTTTCTATAGGTATTAATATCCTCATCTTATAGGAAAAGAAATCAAAGTTCAATAAGGTTAAATTACTTTTCTCTGACCACCAGCAAGTAACCAGTGAAAATACATTTGAACCCAGATCTCTTCCAATTCTATGTCCAGTATGCTTTCCACTATTCAACACTGTTTCCTACCATATGCCTGAGGAACCAGCAGATCTATAGCAAAGAATTTTGGCACCCAGGACAAATAACAAAACTAAGACTAGTCAAATATTGAGCAAGTAAAGAAAGAGGAAAGAAGGAAGAAAGGGGGGGAAATGGAGGAGGAGGATGAGAAGGAAGAGGAGGAGGAAGAAGGAGAGGAGAAGGAGGAGGAACAAACAAAAGGAAGGGGAAAGGGAGGAAAAGAGAAGCTTATCCCAGGCTATGATTTAGGAGTTACCCATTTTCATCACCTGTTCTTACTAAGTACATGTTAAATTCTGTTGTTTCTACAGTACTAAAGACCTTCATATTTTGTCAACACCTTCTAAATTCAACATCCTGTGTCCCCCATCAAATGGGGAATGGCTGAAAATATTGTGGCATATGATGGTGATGGAATACTACTGTGCTGTAAGAAATGATGAACAGAGTGATTTCAGAAAGAGCTGGAGAGACCTACGTGAACTGATGCAGAGTGAAATAAGCAGAACCAGAAGAACATTGTACATAGTAACAGCAATATTGTGGAAGGATCAACTGAGATAGACTTAGCTACTCTCAGCAATACAGTGATCCAATACAATTCTGAAGGACTTAAAACAAAGAATGCTCTCCACCTCCAGAGAAAGAACTGTTGGAGTCAGATGCAGATGAAAACACACAATTTTTCAGTTGTTTATTTGGTTTATGTTTTGGGGTTTGGGTTTTATAAGATTACTCATAAAAATGGACAACATGGAGATTTTCTATGCATGATAATATATACAACATACATATATGCATGTACACATACACAATACATAATACATATAATATATAATAATGTGATCTACATAATAATACACGTATAATACAGATAAAATTGCCTGCCAGCACAGGGAAGGGAAAAAGGAGATAAGCTTGATCATATAACTTAGGGGAACTTGTGTGGAAATTTGTTATAACATATAACTGGTAATAAATAAATAAAATTTTAAATAAATAAATGAATTTAGCATCCTAGGGCAAAGTCCCAGTCTTCCCACTTTAGTTATACCTCTGGTAACTGGACTTCTTAAGTACATGACATTGGGTACTTAATCTCTTCCTAAGCCTCAGTTACTTTATTTGTGAAATAAATGGAATTGCAAAGGGCTAGATGATTTCTAAACTCTTGTTACTGCTCTAACAATCCAGGTTTCTAGGGCTGGGTAAATGATATCTGAGATACAATAAAAAGAATTGAGGTATTTAGTCTGGTGAATCACACTATCAGAGCTTGAAAAGGAGCTGAGAAGCCATCTAATTCAACCCATATCTGAATAATTATCCCCTCTCCAAACCCTGGACAAGTGGCCATCCAGCTTTTGATCAAACATTTGTAGCAAAGGAAAATTTAATACATACTGATATGGTTCCTTCCACTTTTGGACAACTCTGATCATTAGGAAGTTTTTTCTTCCATCAAAACGAAATCTAAGTCTATCAAACCTTTCTGTAACTTCAAAGGAAAAGAAAACTTCTTAAGAATAAAGCAGAGGAAGGAGGTGGGGTCATAATAGCACGTTTCATGGATGTCCCCTAGAAAAGAAGTTCAGTATGATCAGCTTGGCCCTAGATTTTATCTCAGTGTAAGAAAAATCTTCCTAACAACTCAGGCTTTTAGTTTCTACACATTCCATTCCTGCTGCCTCTGCGATTGACCTAATAATGCCTGAATCTACTCACAGCTGCTAAGTGGAGCAAACTGCCTTAGGAGGTAATAGTTTCTCCCTTATCAGAAATCTTCCAAGAAGAGGCTGAGTGATCAGGGATTAAGATATAATAGAAGAGATTCCTGCTCAAATTAGGATGCAGCTAGATGCCTCCCACGGTTCCCTCCGACTCTGAAATTTTGTGGTTCTGAGAATTGCTTATTAGCAGTTAACTTCAATCAGGATAAGATAGGTGGCACAGTGGATAGAGTGCTGGGTCTGGAGTCAAATAGATTCCTCCTTCCCAAGTTCAAATCTGGTCTTAGACACTTAGGAGCTGTGTGACCCTGGGCAAGTCACTTAACCCTGCTTGGCTCAGGTTCGTCTTCTATAAAATGAGATGGAGAAGGAAATGGCAAATCACTCCAATATCTTTACCAAGAAAACCCTAAATGGTGTCACAAAGAGACAGAAATGACTGAACAACACCAAGATGGGTGTTAAGCAAGATATTTTCTACAGACTTGAGATATTCCAAACATTATTCACATCCTGAAACGTAAGTGTCTACCTATTCTGACTTGTTAAAAATGAATTTGCTTTGCCCTAAGCCAAAAGAAGACCCTCTTTGATCCATACCTGAACAACACATAATACTGTAACATGGCACCAGGAGCAGAGTGAGCATGGCACTACCCCTTCATGTATCATATTAAGCCATGTTTTAGGTCCCCATTCTCAACAGTAATTTATTCATTCAACAAGAATTTATTGTCTATTATCTACACAGCCAGGTGAAAGCTTCTACCAGAATATAAACTCCTCTACCTGGTATTTAGAATTCTTCTCAACTTGGCCCCAGTCTATCTTTCCAGCCTTCCACCACATCACTTCCTTCCATTCATATGGCTGTCTAGCTACACTGGTCTTGCCATCCCTCAGACACAGTATTCCATCTTGCATCTCGTACCTTTGTACTGATTGTTCCTTATAAATGAATGAATGAATGAATAAATGAATGAATGAGTGATATAGTGAATGAATGAAGCATTTATTAAGCACCAAGTATATGCAAAGCACTGAGGATACAAAAAGAAAAGTAAGACAACTTCTGTTCTCGGGAAGCTCACCTTCTAAAGAGGGAGAAAACATGTAGGGAAAGTTTCAGCTGCAAATCAGATGGAAAGGTCCCAGGGTCCTTGGGATGTGGTCACAAAGCAGAGATCAGAGAAGAGTGTTGGTCCATCATTTCTGACTCTTTGTAACCCGTTTTAGGGTTTTTTCTTGGCAACGATACTAGAGTGGTTTGTCATTTCCTTATCCAGTTCATTTCACAGATGAGAAAAAGTGAGAAAAACAAGGTTAAATGACATGCCCAGGGTCACACAGGAAGAATTTGAGACCATGAATTTGAGTCTTTTTGATCCCAAGCCTATTGTGCCACCTATCTGCTGCTCCACACTAAAGAATCTGCCTCTTCCTTAATGCCATTTCCACTAATAAAATCAAATAATGTCTGATACTGAGCCTAAACTATTAAAAGCTTCATGGATTTTCACTAAAACACCCATCTCTAGGAATTCCATTTCCTTAAAGGCTCAGTTCAGGCTCCATCATCTATGTGAGTCCTTCCTTGGTCCACCTGGATGGTGTCATCCCATTCCAGATCATCTTGTATCAATTTTGCCTATAACTGGCTGGACTGCAAACTCTTCAAGGGCTGGCACGTAGTAGGTGTTAGTACCTGCCTGTTGGTACTAATAGTAGCAGACATTTATATAGCACTTTACATTTCATCCTCACAAAACCACTGAAAAATGGGTATATTATTACTCCCATTTTATAGAGGGAGAAAACCAAAGACAGACAGGTTCAATGGCATGGCCAGCTAATAAATGACTGAGACAGAATACAAAACCAAGGCTTCAAGGACAATGAAGTAGTAGAATGGATAGAGCACCAGATCTAGAATCAAGAGCATCTGGGTTCAAATCTGGCCTGAGGCACTTTCTACCTGTGTGACTTGGGGCAGTCACTTAACTGATTACAAAACCCTTGCCACTCTTCTATCATAGAATTATACCAAGTCTTAGTAAGGGTATTAAAAAAAAAAAAAAACAGGGCTTCCTGACTCAAGGTCCAGGTTCCAAACCAAGGTCCAAACCACTATACCAGCGTTGGCAAAGGTTTTGAAGTTCATGTGGCTAAATTGCAACTTTGAGCTGTCTGTGAGCCCCTTGCCTTACCCCAGAGAGCAGAGGGAAGAAGTTCTTGCTTTGGGCAATTGGACAGAAGGATGGGACATGTAAAAATGGCGCTGGGAAGAGGGGGAACAAAGCATCTCTCCCCATGCCAGTACTTTGCCATCGCTGTACTATCCCATTCTGCCTTTTAAGAAGTGGAGGATACAGACTGGCCTCTTAGAATATCTAAGCTAGAAGGGATCTCTGAGATCATCTAGTCAATCCAGTGGTCTCAGACTCAAGTCACATATTTACTTTAATAACCCACCTAGATTACTTATCTAAATCTTTATCTTTTCAAAAGTTCCCATTTATATAATACTTTAAGTTTGGCCAAATGGTTCCCTCACAACAACCTTGTAAGGCAGAAAGTTTTATTATCTCTATTTTACCACTGAGGAAAATAAAAATAAAATGACTTGCCCTGGGTCACACAGCTATTAATGGTCAAAGCCAGGATTATAAACCGGGTCTTCTGACTTCAAAGACCAGGGGTTCTTCTCACTATCCCATAATCCCTTTAAAAGCTCTATATTCTGCAGAAGGGACCTTGTAAAACCTTGGCACACTCGCTCGAGGCATGAGGCAGAAGGTAATTAGGCTCAGAGCCCCCTGAGTAACAAGTGAATTCACTTCCCCAATCAGGGCATAACCCAAGGTGGCCCCAGTGCTACTCCAGGCGTGCAGCGATCCATTCTGGACACTGAGTGGAAGTCACCAAAAATAGTTTTCTCGGGGAACTACCTCACCAGCTTGGGAGCATGTTATGAAATATGCCCAAGGGGGAGATTTGAAAATTATTGTGCAACTTGGACACTCACCAAACTCAGACTGTGTGAAGTGGCTCAAGTGGAAACAGAGGCTGAGCAGAAGTTTGTCTCACTCAACAAAGTGAGCCCTTCCTCTATAAAAATAAATAAGAATCAGTCAAGACTGAGAATAACCACAGTATAATCTAAGGCAATTTTTATGTCCGTGTGTGTGCCTGTGTATGTGTATATGTATATTATAAATATAGGTATATAAAGGATTGATATAAATATGATATATAGAAACCTATGTGACATGTGGATATATTTTATATGTGTGTAATGTTATATGTGCATACACGTGTATATATTGTCATCTGTTGTGTGTACCCATGTATATGTGTGTTGTATGTTCTAGTAGGGAAAGGTCTTGAGGTCAGAAAGACATGAAGTCATTCATGCATGACACATAGAAGCTATTCAGTGTCCCCAGGCAATGCCCTAAAACTAAAAGAGGCAGTTGGGTAGAGCACTGGGTCTGGAATCAAAAAGATCTGAATTCAAATGTAGCCTCAGATACTTACTAGCTGTGTAACCCTGGGTAATTTGACCTGTTTGCCTTAATCCACTAGCAGAAGAAATGGCAAACTACTCCAGTATCTTTGCCAAAAAAGAAAAACAAAACACACACACATTGGCAGTATTGGAGTGCTACAGTCCATAAGGTCATGAAGAGTCAGACAGGACATTTAAAAACTTTTTGACAATCATTTTTTTATTTTTTTATTTAAAGTTCCATGTTTTCTTCCTTCTTAAGAAGTCAAATAATTTGATATCAATTACACATGTGAAGTCATTCTGCTCAAAATCTTGATCAAGTTGAACTCAATTGACTGCCTGTTCCAAAGCATGTTACAAGGTTACAAATGCGTGTTACAAAAATTTTCTATTTTTTCATCCACTTTGTTTTTCCCATTGTCTATAGTTAAATTGTTTTTTCAAAAATAATAATTGTCCCCCCAGAACAGAAATAAGAACAACAGGGAGCACAGCAGATAAAATAATGGGCATGAAGTCAGGAAGACTCCTCTTCCTGAGTTCAAATCCAGCCTCAGACACTTATTTACTGTGTGGCATTGGGCAAGTCACAATCCTATTTGCCTCAGGTTCGTCATCTGTCAAATAAGTTGGAGAAGGAAATAGCAAACCATTCAGTTTGTATGCCAAGAGTGAAACACAACTGCAACAACTGAACAATGAAAATATAAAGATAGAGCAATATTTTTTAAATTTATAACAATTACTGTTATCTGAAAAGAAAAATGGGCTATCTCAGGAGTTGTGAGTTTGTACTAAAGACCTTCCAGTAAAAGATAAATGATTCTTCCCCAAGGATGGTACAAAGGAAAATGCTGTTTAGTTATGTTCAGGACTAAATGGCTTAAAAGATCTCTTTCATCTCTGAGTTTCTGTGTTTCTCTGGTTATGTGCTTCCCTGAAAAAGTGATTTGAATCTAAGGTAGGCAGCTAGGAGTGCAGTGGATAGAGCCCTGGACTCAGAACCAAAATGCAATCCAGCCTGGGACACTTACTAGCTGTCAAGCCTGGGCAAGTCAGCTAACCTCAGTTTCCTCATCTATAAAATGAAAGAGTTGGACTCGACAAGCCTTCCTTTTAGTGTCCTTATAGTTCTAAATCTACAATACTACTAAGTAATCTCTAAAATCTCTTTCATCTCTGAAATTCCGTTACTTTCTCTGATTTGCTATATCTATTTCCTCTCTCTGGGCTTCAGTTTCTTCTTCTGGGAAATGAGAGATTGAAGCGAGTCGATCTCCAGGATCCCTTTTAGCTCAAACATTCTGCGTTCTAAGACTCTACCTCCCTGTTACACAGGAGGCCTGGGATGAGGGTTGCTGTTATTCTTGTCCCCAATGTCTGAATTATAATTAGGGTCTACCCTCATTTGACAAGGAAAGCCAGGCTCTAAGGTAATTACCCCAGGCAGGGTTTCTGTCAGTCTCCAACATGAACATCTATCTTGGCTGCCTACTTTTTTTTTTTAATTTGCCATAGCCGTATTTATTTTAGCTCCTCACAAAGGAAATGCTAATTGTTCTCAGATGTACCCTCTAGGCCCCTTCACAAAGTGGAATTGATGGAACTGGACTCACCCTAAGGTTTTCGTCCAGAAAAATAAATAAATAAATAAGTAAATAAATAAATAAATAAATAAATGTGATGGGCCTGAAAAGTTGGAAGGAAATGAATAAACTAGTCTGCGTGCTCATTAAGAGACGATTCATTTGAAGTCTCCAAATATACGTGAAAAATTGTCAGCTGAGGGGAGAAACATAAGCCAATGGGATTAAGAAAAGGAAGACAAAAAATAGAAATAAAAAGCCCTGCACTCCAAGTGTGCCTGGCAGAGACCAGCTAAGCTCTCAGGATGCCCCAATCACCCACAGAGCCCTCCCAAGCAATGGTATTCCACAATTCCATTAGCACAAAAAAAAATTGAGAGAATTGCTGAAGAGAGAAAGATTTGCTGGCACACAGAAACAGAATGTCAGTCAGAAGAGATCTCAGAGGCTAACTCTCCATTAGACATGGTGACCCAGTGCCAGCCACTACCTTGGAGGGCAGCCTATATCACATCTGTACAACTCTGATTATAAGGAAGATTTTCCTCTACTTTCCCCAGTTTCCCCTATAGAGAGCTTGTTTGTATGTGTTGTCTCCCTAATTTGACTGTAAGCTCTGTGAAAATAGGGACTGCAGCTGGGTGGCTCAGTGGATTGAGGACCAGGGCTAGAGATAAGAGGTCCTGGGTTCAAATCTGATCTTGGATACTTCCTAGCTGTGTGACTCTAGTCAAATCACTTAACCCCCATCACCTAGCCTTATTGCTCTTCTGATTTTGAACCAATGCATAGTATTAATTCTTTTTTTTTTCAGATGATTATAGACTTTAACCTAGAATATTTTTCCATGGTTACATGATTCAGGATTTTTCCCACTCATCTTCCCTCTCTTGCTCCTGGAGCTAACAAGCAATTCTATCGTGTTATACATTTATCATTGTTCAAAACCTATTTCCACATTATTCATATTTGTAATAGTGATCTTTTAACATCAAAACTCTAATCATATCCCCATTGAATTATGTGATTGATCATATGTTTTTCTTCTGCATTTCTGCTCCCACAGTTCTTTCTCTAGATGTGGATAGCATCCTTTCTCATAAGTTCCTCTGGAGTGTCCTATATCATTGCATTGCTACTAGCAGAAAAGTCTATTGGAGACTTCCAGGGTAGAGCCAAGATGGTGGAGTAATCCAGAGCGGCTCTGTGCCACCATGAGAATGCTCTTCAACCAAGATTAAAATATCACCACAAAACAAATACAGGAGTGAAAGAACAACAAGAAGACAGAGTGAAACAACTTTCAAGGAAAGAAAAACTCAAAAGTTAGGCAAAGAACTTCTGGGGCACTGAGGTGAGAGAAAAACAAAGTCAACAAGAAATTGTAGGAAGGAGGGAAGAGCAAACCAAAAGCAAGTCACACCCCTATGCCCCACATTTGCTTTCCAAGGTTCAGGAACCTATGACCAAGCCAACATCTAGACCCTGAGATCCTGCCTGGTCAAATAGTGGTACAAACCAACTCATATCCCTTGAAATTTCAAATCTGTAGAGAAGTCTGGAGCCCCCAGCCCAGGGAATTCTAGTCTGGGCTTAAGACAAGGTATTAGTTCACACTTTGGGGTGATTGATAGTGCTAAGTAATAAGTACTGATCTTTTTTGCCTAAAGCTCAAGGTGGAGCTCCAAGACAGGACAATCAAGGGTGCGCCTAATCAGATCAAGTACACAGCCCCTAACCTGATCAAGATGAGAGTGAAATCAAAAGCTTACACCTAAGCCTGAAATAAGTCTTTAAGCTATTAGGATCTCAAGGGTCAAATGAATCATCAGGGAGAGGGGGCTCTCAGAGCTTTCAGTCCTCAGACCATCACATTATCCACACACACACACCCCCAAGCCTACCTATAATTAGATAGGAAAAATGAGCAAACAACCAAATAAAGCATCTAACTCTAAAGAATTTTTATGGAGACAAAGAATAAGGTACAGACACAGAAGGGGACAGTGAAAGGAAAGGAAACACATGCAAAGTCCAAAAGAAAAATATGGATTTGACACAGATTCTGGAAGAACTGAAAAAAGACTTCAAAAATCAATTAAGAGAGGCAGAGGAAAAATGGGAATGAGAAATGAAAGGGATGCAAGAAGAAATGGGCAAATTGAAAAAGGAGAACCAAAAACTGACAAAGGAAAATCAGGACTTCAAAATAAGAATTGACCTTCTAGAAACTAATGATTTCATGAGAACTCAAGAAACAACAAAGCAGAATCAAAAGAATGAAAAAACAGAGGAAAATATGAAATATCTTGTTGATAAAACAAATGACCTAGAAAATAGATCTAGGAGAGACAATTTGAGAATTATTTAACTACCTGAAAGCCATGATCAAGAAAAAACCTGATCCTCAAACAAGAAAATAAAATTGAATTTGAAAGAATTCATAAATCACCTCCATAAAGAAATCCTCAAATGACAATTTCCAGGAATATAATAGCTAAATTCAAGAGCCATCAAGGAAAAAATACTTCAAGCAGCCAGAAAGAAACCATTCAAATACCATGGAGCAGCAATCAGTATCACACATGACCCAGCAGCTTCTACATTAAAGGATCAAAAGGCATGGAATATGATATTCAGGAAGGCAAAAGATTTGAGTTTATAACCCAGAGTCACCTATACAGAAAAACTAAGTATGTTCTTTCAGGTGAAAAAATGGTCATTCAATAAGACAAATTTCCTAGCATTCCTGAGGAATAAGCCAGACCTAAACAAAAAATTTGAAGTCCAAACACAATGCACAAGAGAAGCCAAAAAAAAGGTAAATAAGAAAGAGAAAATTTAAGGGACTCATTAAGATCAAAACGTTTATATGTCTACATTGAAAGATTTATGTAACTCTCAAAAATTACTCTTAAAAAAGAAAATAAAAAAAGAAAAAGAAGATAGAAGGAATTTACTCAGAAAGAGGGTGAAGAAGTAAGCTAATTATGATGATATGATATATGATGATATATGAAAATGTGATGATAAGGAACAATATGTATGTATGACATGATATGTATACATATGAATGACATTTTAAAAAGTCAATGAAGGGCTGAAAGAGAGGGTAGCACTGAGAGAAAAGTGAAAGGAGAGATAGAATGGGGTAAATTATATATCAAAGAGGTATGAAAAATCATTATAGAGAGGGGACGATAAGGTGGTGACAGGCTATGCTTAAACTTTACTCTCATTGTTACTGGCTCAGAGAGGGGAAAACAAGTATACTAAGTGGAGTATAGAATCTATCTTACCCTAATCTGTGGAGTATAGAATTCTATCTTACACCACAGAGAAGTAGAAAGAAGAATAAGACAAGTGAAGAGGGAAACTATTGGAGGGAGGGGGGAGTAGAAGGGGAGATGACAAAAAGGAAAATACTGGTGAGGAGGAACAGAGAGAAATGGATTTAAAGGGGATAATATGATGGAGGGCAATACACAGTTAGTAATCATAACACTGAATATGAATGGGATGGATTCACCCATAAAATGGAAGCAGATAGCAGAGTAGATTAAAAAACCAGAATCTAGAATATGTTGTTTACAAGAAACACATTTGAGGCAGGGTGATACACACAGATTCAAGGTAAAAGCCATTCTCCAATTGACAAATGGTCAAGGGACATGAATAGACAGTTTTAACATGAAGAAATCAAAAGTATCAATAAGCACATGAAAAGGTGTTCTAAATCCTTCCTGATTAGAGAAATGCAAATAAAAACAATTCTGAGGTACCACCTTACACCTAGTGGACTGTTCAATATGGCAGCAAAGAAAAGTGATAAATGTTGGAGGGACAAAATCAGGACACTAATATGCTGCTGGTGGAGTTGAAAATTTATCCAACCGTTCTGGAGGGCAATTTGAAATCATGCACAAAGGGCTTTAAAAGAATGCTTGCCCTTTGATCCAACCATAGCACTGCTGGGTTTGTACCCCAAAGAGATAATAGGGAAAAATACTTGTACAAAAATATTTATAGCTGCACTTTTTGTGGTGGCAAAATATTGGAAAATAAGTGTGTCCATCAATTGAGGCTGAATAGATTGTGGTAGCTGATGGTGATGAAATATTATTGTGCTGACAGGAATAATGAACTGGAAGATTTCTATGGGAACTGAAAAAACCTCCAGGAAGTGATGCAGAGTGAAATGAGCAGAACCAGGAGAACATTGTACACAGAGATTGATACATTGCATGCCTGATTTGAACCCAGGACCTCCTATCTCTAGACCTCTATTTAGCCATCTAGCTGCCCTTGATTAGTTGATTATTAACTACCTTCTTCTTATCGGTCCTACTCCTGCCTCTGGAGCCAAGCAGAAAGAGTCCAGTCTTGTTTTATATACTGCAACCCTTCAGATACTTGAAAATTGGCATCCTGTCACCCTTAATACTTTTCCAGGTGAAGCAGTCCTAACGTGTATGAAATTGGCACCTCTATTGTTTCCCTCTTTATCAATGTCCTTCCTAAAATATGTCATAGACCTATGATCTAATCCAAAGAATTAGAGCAAGAAAGACCTGACAATCAGAGTAGTCAAGTAGCTTTGTCTCTCTGGGCATGTCATCTCATCTGTAGAATTAGGGTGATGTATATAATATATAAAAATATTGATTCAAAAAAGAGTATCTACTTTGGAATCAAAGAAAGTGGATTCAAATCCTGCCTCTAACACTCTTTTCTTTAATCCTTAACTTCTGTCTTGAAATCAATACTGTGTATTGGTTCTAAGACAGATGAACAGTAAGAACTAAGCTATGGGAGTTAAGTGACTTGTCTAGTGTCACACAGCTAGGAAGGATCTGAGACCAGATTTGAACGCAGGATCTCTGGCTTTCAAGCCACCTAGCTGTCCTACCTCCAACACTCTTTGTATGACCTTGGACAAGTCACTTAAATTGAGTCCCTGGGTCTCCGTTTCATCATGTATGAAGTAAGGGGAGTGGTGCAGATGACTTCTGAGGCCACTTCCAGCTTTCTGTGATCAAAGTCCTGTGCTTAGGTTCTAGTGATACAGTGATATAGAATAACCCCTTCCTCAAGGAGTTGATGTTCTATTAGAAGAGGCAGTATAGACAAAGACTTCTAAATATAAGATAATTCCTGAGGGAAGGGAACACTAATTGAGGAGAAAAGAAATCATCTCAAATGACCACTAAATTCCTTTTAGCCCAGAGGCTCCATGACCTACCAGCACAATGAAGAAAACCCTAATGAGTCACTCCCTGAGCAAGCAGCATCACTGTGTCCTGAAGCCATCCTTTTTAAAACACACGTGCTCTTATGTAAACCCTGAGAGGGGAAATAGCATGTAGTTAGCAGCCACAGTAACTGGTATGAAAAGACGTGAATCTGTTTTAAACTAACCAAATGTTTCTCTGGAAGAAGCGTCAGGAAAGCTACTGATACTGTTAATGTGACAGACAGAGGCAGAGGGAGGATTCCGGGTGAGCAAGGCACAAAGAATATGATTGGAAAAATCAAAGAGACTAGAAGGAGACAAAGGCAGGAACCAAGGAGAGCTATGCATATAATCTGAAATAAACAACCATGGAGACCTTCCAGTCCAATCCTACCCATCTTGCAGATGAAGAAACTGAGGGCCAGGGGAGTCAACCTGCAGGGAATTGTGCAGAGGAAATATTTCAAAAGTTCCTTTTTTTCCATCTCAATTCCAAAATACAGTCATCATCACAGATCTAGTCTAACCATCTGATTTTACAGATGAGGAAACTGAGGACCAGGGGAATAAATCAACTTGCAGGAAATTGTGCAAAAGAAATATTTCAAAAGTCTTTTTTATCTCAATTCTAAAATGCAATCATCATCATAGATTTAATCTAGCCATCTCATTTTACAGTTGAAGAAATGGAGGTCCAGAGAGGTTGAGTTACTCTCCTAAGTCTGGGCAGGCTCAGAGTACTCTTTAGCCCACCATCTTGGCTACCAGAAGTGGTAGCCCCAAGTCAAATGGGTTGTAAGGGAAAGAGCCAGGATTTGCAACTTAGTTGTCCTACTTCAAACCCAAAGCTCTATCTACTACATGATATTGCCTCAGTCAGTCAATAAGCATTTCCTAACTGCCTACCATATGCCAGGAATTGGGCTGAACACTGAGGATATAGTCCCTGCTCTCAAGGAATTCACAGGCTAGTGAGGGAGACAGCATGAAGACAGCCATGCACAAACAAGGCAGAAACGACAAGCTGAAAATAATAAATAGAAGGAAAGCACAAGAATTATAAAAGATTATGAAATACTTCCTGGAGAAGGTTGAAGGAAGTTAGGGAATCCAGGAGATGAAGATGAAGAGAGAAAGTATTCTAGAAATAGGAGACAGCCAGGAAAAACACCCAGAGTCAGGAGATGGAGTATTTTGCTCAAGAAACAACAAAGAAGTCAATGTCACTGAATCAGAGAAAGGGGTGGGAAGAGGGAAAGTGATGCAGGAATAAAGTGTAAGAAGACCTGAAGGGGTAGATTATGAAGGACTTGGAGGTGATAGATAACCACTGGGATTTATTGAGTGGGGTGGGCAGTGGTCATGGTCATACCTGACCATTAAAAAAACTCATTTTGGCAGCTGAGTGGAGGATGAACTGAAATGAGGAAAGACCTATAGCAGCAAGACTAAACACCAGGCTATTCCTATAGTTTAGGTGTGAGATGTTGAGGGTCTGCACTAGGGAAATGGCAAACAACTCCAGAATCTTTGCCAAGAAAGCCTCATACTGGGTCATGAATAGTCAGACACAAGTAAACAACAGATTGGATATGGAAGGGGGGGGGGGAGAGAGACAGAGACAGAGAGAGACAGAGACAGAGACAGAAAGGACATAGGTTGTAAGCTTGAGGAATTGGGAGGATGTTGGTGCCCTCACTGGTAGTAAATAAATTAGGGGAGGAAGGCATTTTAAAAACAAAATTTCATCCATTTGTCCAGTGAAAAGTAATTTATTTTAATAGACACTGAAGTAGGATGCAAAGCACATTGGACTAGGAGTCCGGACTTTGGTTCAAGTCCTATCCCTGTCACAAACTTCAGATGTGGTCTTGGGCAAGTATTTCCCATCTCTCTGGGTCTTGGTTTCTTCAGCTATAAAGTGGGGGAATTCGTTGGTCTTTGAGTCAGTAAACATTTATTATGTGTCTAATAGGTGCCAGGCACCATACTAAGTCTGAGGGTACATAAAGAGACAAAAGACAGTCTCTGTCCTCAAGGAACTTATATTCTAATGAGAGAAGACACCAGACAAGAGAAAACTAGAAAGGGGGAGGGGGAAGAGTAGAAAAGAAAATACCTGGCATAGGAGCATGTTAGAGAAGTCCAGAGGAATGCAGCTGGGTGGGAAATGAATGGATTATATAATCTCTAAGGCCCATCCAAGTCCCAGTATTCTAGGACTGTATGGTTACATACTGAAAACTGGTGTAGCCATAATGTAAATATCAATAATATGGAAATAGGTCTTGATCAATGACACATGTAAAACCCAGTGGAATTGCTCGTTGGTGACAGGAGGGGGGTGGGAGGAAGGGAGGGAAAGAACACAAATCAGGTAATTATGGGAAAATATCCTAAATGAATTAATTAAATGAAATTTTTCAAAAAAAAAAAAAAGAAAGAAAACTGATGTAGGAGGAAAAGATCTTCTAGCTGAAGATCTATCTGGGTAACCCACCACAGAACAGAAGGTGGCTCCTGAGAAGCTCCCTGCCAAGGAGACTTCCAATTCGGTTCAATTTAACAAGTGCTTATTAAATGCCAATTGTATGCCATCAATGCCATCATCGAATATTATTTAAAGAGGCTTCCTTGGTGCCTGGAAGTCTTGAGTTCACACACTGACTCTGATATCTACTGGATGCGTGGCCCTGAGCTAATCAATAAACACGTCAGTAGTCCCAAGCAATTCTGGGGCTGAGCTGTTATTGCTAAAAGAAATTTTCTCACCAGAAGCTCCTTACTCTGATGAAATCAGACTAGAATACAAGAAGTTGGATACAAAAAAAAAAAGCTATGGATGGATAGAAAAATAAACACACATACATGTATATAATACATATATTCACTCCATGTTGAATATATATGTATAATGTATATATATGTGTATATACATTCAATGTTAGTCATATCTGACTCTTTATGACCCCTTATGGAGTTTTCTTGGCAAAGATGCTGGAGTGGTTTGCCATTTCCTTTTCTAGCTCATTTTACAGATGAGGAAACTGAGACAAATAGGTTTAAGTGACTTACCCAGGGTCACACAGCTGGTAAGCATGTAAGACCGAAATAGAACTCAGGCTTCCCTGACTCCAGGCACAGCACTCTATTCTCTACACCATCTAGCTGCATGCATATCTTTTATATGTGTATGTATATATTTGTATATATTTTGATGTATATATGTAGCATACATGTTTATATAGATGTGAGCATTCTACATATGCAGGTGTGTGTCCATATACATGTGTGTGCATTTATACATACATGTGTACATGTGTGTGCCAGCCATGAATAAATATCAAGACAAAAAATTAGAAACTCAGAAGGCCACATGGCACAGTGGATAGAAAGGTGGCTTCTAAGAGTCAAGGTGGCCTGGGTTCAAATCCCACTTTTGGACAAAATAAATTCATGACCTTTGGCAAATCATTAGTCTCTCCAACCTAGGCAACATGCTAAGACTATTCAAAGTACAACCAACCATTCATTGTAGATCTGTCTTAATAAAGGATATATAAAGGAACCCGGTGTTCCATGCAAAAGTCTGGATCACCACCCACACCACCAACATCACACACACAAAAAAAGAAGAAACCTAGAAACAGTCCCTTCCCTCAGAGAGCTTATAGTCTAATGAAGGGAAATGATACATCCACAAATAAGTTAGTACAAAGTTGATAGAGCAGAAAGGGCCCTAGCTCTAGTCAGAGTACATATTTTTGTATATCTGTTTTCTTTTCTTCTTTTTTTTGAAACTCAGCTTTTATTTTAGAATCAATACTGTGTATTGGTTCCAAGACAGAAGAATGGTAAGGGTTAAGCAATGGGGGTTAAGTGACTTGCCCAGGGCCACACAGCTAGGAAGTGGGTGAGTCTAGATTTGAACCCAGGACCTCCTATCTCCAGACCTGGCTCTCAACCCACTGAGTCACCCAATTGCCCTCTCTAATTGTTTTCTTCTTGTTGTCTTCATTCATCCTTCATTCTTTTTTTTTCCTCCTCCCACCTCTCTTTTTTTCCTTTCTTCATTTTATTTTAATAACAAATTTCATCCTTCATTTTTAAAAGGATCAGTGGCATCACGGGGTGATAGCCTAACTTGCATGTAAATTGGATTTAAGTGAGGCAGAGTTACACAAAGTCATCAGCTTCACTCTCTCTTCCAGAGGCATCAATGTCCAATGGTAAGACAAAGCCAAGACAATTGACAATGGCCCAGGATGCAGTGGATGACCTTTGGGTCTTCAATATCTGAACAAGCCCTAATTACTGTTAAAAAGGGATTTTCTTAATATCTCCCTCCGTCTCTTTAAGTGGCTAGAGAGCAGGATTTCTAAGTAGATCAGAACTGACAGGGGTCAGTGAGTCAGAGGTGAAGATTCCGTTACCAGGGAGACCAGGACTGAAGAGAGGAAGTTGTGGGGACAGTTGGTCAGTGAGGAGATAAAGGAAGCTGTTGCTGACAGTTGGGGTCTTATGCCTCTGGGATCTCTAGAGAGCAGGAAGTCTGTCTCTGAGGCAAGGGACTACCAGCACTTGGTTACTGACAGTTGGGCTATTGTAGAAAACTGATTGAAGTTCTGAGTGAATGATGGTTCTCTAATATTTTAGGGAATTGGGGAGTTAGTGAATAATTTATAGAGTAGGTTAGATAGGCCTGGGGTGCCAAGCAGAAGAAACTGTCCTCAGAAGACATTTAGAGATAGTTTTAGGAAATTTTAGATATTAAGAATTCTAGATATATTCATAAGGTATAAGATTTATAATCTCTTTCCTCTTTTCTATCTTTACTTCTTTCTTAAATTAAACAAAGTTTCTGTTAAACTGCTCTTCTCATGTTGTCAAATTCCTTAGTCTAACCCTTACAATGCTGCACCTGCTTCAACAACCTAGAATGAATTAGTCTCATCTGCCCGTTCCCCCAAGGGAAGCCTTCACACACTTCAGGTAGACACCCCCCAACTCATCAATGGCATCAGTGTCACCATTGATCCCCAGCTCGGTAGTTTCTTCTAGAGTCCCTGCCCAAGGTCAGTCATTACCCCCATGAGGTTCAAGAACCAATTTAGTATAGACAACCACCTCCAGTTCACCCAGAGTCCCCCTAAACTGGAGAATCTTATCCCACCACATTGTTCACTGGATTTGGTTTCCCTCTAAATTCTTGTTCTCTGACTTGCATCTATTGATTCATTTAAAAGAACAAATAAACCTGTCCCTAAGCCTCATCTAATCAGGAAGCCCCCCAGGCTGTCTCTATAGATAGCCCTCACACAAGCTCTCCTGTGATCAGACAACAGCAGTGTGCTGGCAAATGTTTAACAATCATTTCTCTACCCAAAAAAGCATACCCATGCCACACTGTTAAATTTAATCTATATTATTAACATTTTCCCAATTACTTTCTTAAATCTAGATAACTGACAAAACAATAAATCAAGCCCCATTTGTAGTGTTAGCCAATTTCCTGGGTGTAAATTTTCACGCTGAAAATTTAACAATCTGTTCTTGGAAGCCAGTTTGAGTGGGATCCCAAGACACTCCTGCAACAGCCTCCTTGGTATCATATCCCCTCTTCCCTTCTTTTCAGGTGGTGGCAGGGAGAAAGGAGAAATAAGATTAATAAAATACAATTTCCTATTCAAGTCAATAAATATGTATTAAGTATCTACTATGTGTCAATGACTACACTAAGCAGTCACCTCAAAAACTTGCCTCAAATCCAAAGACATCTTGATTCATTACAACCCACTCTCCCTCCAGCATAGCAAAACTTGGAGAACATAGCTTGTCCTTAAGAAGCTTTGCACTAGTCCTAGAACACTATATGGGGCCTAAATCTCAGTCCTTGCTACTTCAACTCATTGTTTCTAGTTTTTCCCTCCAAAGTCAAATCAGATAAATCTAACCTTCTTGCTGGACAGCAAGGTGGCACAATGAATAGAGTGCCAGACCTGGAATCAGGAAGACTCCTCTTCTTGAAATCAAATCTGGTTTCAGTTACTTACTAGCTATTTGACTGAACAGGTCTCTTAATTCTGTTTGCCTCAGTTTCCCCACCTGTAAAATGAGCTGGAGAAGGAAATGGCAAACCACTAATATTTGTGCCAAGGAAATCCCAAAATGAGATCACAGAGTCAGACATGCCTAAAAATGACTGAATAATGACAACCCTTCTTGTGACAACCTTTCAAATGCTTAAAGATAGGCAGCCACCATATTCTCCCTCACCCCCAAATCTTCTCTTCTCCTGGCTAACCTTCCCCTGCTCTCTTGACTGATCCCCAGAAGACAGTTTGGGGTCCTTTCACTATTCTTGGTCTCAGCACAGTATCTGGTACACCTAGTAAGTGCTTATTTCTTTACTCCTCCCCTTTCTTCCTTCCTATCTTCCTTTCTATCTTCTTTTCCCTTTTTAAAGACAGGTCTAGCCTCAGAAATGTCCTAGCTATGAGACCCTGGGCAAGTCACTTCACCCTGGTTGCCTAGCCCTCACTGCTAGATACTAAGGCAAAAAGTAAGTGTTAAAAATAAATAAATAAATAAATAAATAAATAAATAAACAAACAAACAAACAAACAAACAAATAAATGAATGAATGAATGAATAGATAGATGGATGGATAGAAGGGTGGCTGAATGAATAAATAAATAAATAAATAAATGAATAAATAAATAAAGCTAAATTTCAGCTTACCTAAAGGTGATACTCAAAACTAGATATAGTACTGCAGACCATAATCAGGGCAGATGACAGCAGGACTGCCACAGTCCTCATTCTGGGGAAAGAGACTTTTGTGCTCCCCTGTGTCCTAGCTGAATGGTTGCTGACATAGTTTCTTCATCCTTCTGTGCCACTGTCCCACGTTAATTTTTTTAACCAAGGCTTCTGATTTTAAAAAAAGGAAAAAAGATCCAGAGGGTAATCAAGCATTTATCCAGTGACCTTTAGGAGAACCCACACTTTTGCCTGATTTCTCTGCTGCCCCTGGAAACTCTTGTGAGTGACCTGGAATCCTGGGAATTTATTTGACCTGTTTTAGGTCATGCATTGTAAGGCAAGGAGGAGGACAAAGAAGGAAAGGAAAATCTAATCAACCCTCTCTTTCTCCTTAAAAATAATAATTAAAATTGGCAGCGTTTTTAAAGTTCTCAAAGCATTTCACATGCATTATCTCTATTAGGCTTCACAGCCATCCTAGAAAGAAGGCCCTATCCTTGGTTTGCAGGTAAGGAAACTGAGGCTCAGAAAAGTCAATGATTTGCCCAAGGTCACACGGGGAGCAGGGCTAGAACTGAACCCTAGTCTTCCTGATTCTATGATGTCACACTGCTGTCTCATTTCATAAACCTATGAGATCCCACCAGAATTAAACCTTGCTTTTCTAGAAAAGAATCCTGGGCTCTTTTAGATTTAGACCTGAAAGAGGCCTTAGAAGCCAAAGAGCTATCTATTCATGAAAGTGACTTCTAGGAGCAGCCATGCCCCTTGTCAATAATACCTCTCCAAAGGCCTGTCACAAAACCTAAAATTCCCAACATTAATCATTCTGATTAAGGCATTTTCTCCAGGAGGGGCCTTAGACCCCTCCTGGGACCATGTGGGAGAATACTGAGGTCCCTATATCATTATCTAAGATCTTAATAACCCTTTACCCTTATGTAACTGCTTTCATCTGCTCCTCTATAAACCTTAATTAATTAAGCCTCACAGCTCCTTTGTAAAGAAAGGTAATATTACCCTGATATTTGGCCAAACCCATGAAGATTGAGGCACAGAGAACCTCCATGCCCGGCTTGTCCGTTTCCTGCTAAACTACTATGTCAGCGATGTGAATGTGCCAGACAATAATAATACTTCTGGTTGAACTGTGAAACAGCAGGAGTACTGATGTCAACCATTCAGCTGTCTGTCGATCAGCTGTCAAGCTATGCAGTTAGGGTGTAGAGCCATTTAATGGAAACACCAATCCACTGCTGAATATTCTTTCTCTACACCCCCCCCCAGTCAATTTGCCTGCTACCAGTGTTGACACAACATTAGTGCCATGGTAACCTGTAGAGGAGCCTGCCCATATTCACACGATGAAGCCTAGAAAAGCTGGAAGACAGATTGTGGGGTATCTGACTCCATCCCTCCCTTCCTCACACCCACCAGCCTACCGTAGCCTTGCGCACTTGGGTTGGGGCAGGGGAAAGAACACTCGTCTACAAGACAATGGGCTCAGTCTGGGGGCTGATGGAACATTTTAGAGTTGGAAGGGACCTTGACATCCATGTCATCTGACCCATTCCTTCAGAAGAATCCGCTTTACAATATATCCAACAAATAGTCACTCAGGCTCTGTTTGAAGACCTCCAGTGAGAAAGAACCTCTACCTCCTGAGGCATCCCATTTACACATGTGGATAACTATAATTGTTAGAGAGGTTTTTCTGACATCAGACTTAAATCTGACTCTTTATAACTTCCACTCATTGTTCCTGGTTCTGCCCTCTGGGGCCAAACAGAAAAAGTCTATTTTCCCTCCCACAAGACGGTCTTTCAGATACTCGTACATAACCATTATGTCTCCAGCATTCTCTTCTCCAGGCAAATATCTCCACCTAATTTCGACAAACCTTCTTATGGCTCAGACTCAAGGACTGTCACCATCTTGGTTGCCCTCCTCTGAACCCCCTCTAGCTTGTCAAAGTCTTTCCTGAACTGTGACTTTCAGAACTGAACACAATATTCCAGATAGAATCTGATCAGGGAACCAAGCATGAGTGTGCTGCTAAACATTTAACAGCTCTCCCCCACAAAAAAAAAATAATCTGCATGACACACTCTTAAGTTTAATTTGCATTATTAACATTTTCTCCATCACTTTATTAAACCTAAACATCAAAATGATAAATCAATCACTGATCTGTAGACTTTGCCAATTTCTAAGGTGTAAATGTTCACACAGAATATTTTATTAAATTGCTCTGTTCCAGCAAAGCATGAGACTTTCCCCTTTTTAATGTAGCCCAATCACATGCACTTTTTTGTCTGCTATTTCAAACAATTGATTCAAATTAAGTTTGTAATTCACTAAAACTCCCATATCTTGTTCAAATGAAATGGCATCTAAACCTACTTCTATAGTTGTATCTTTATGAAATAGATTTTTTGAGTCCACTGTTGACTTCATATTTGTCCCTAATTAAATTTACCTCATTAGATTTAGCCCAATGTTCTAGCTTGTAAAGATCATTTGGGATCCTGACTTTATCAACCAGTATTTTAGCTATCCCATCTCATGGATTTGTCAACAAATTTGATTGTCAACCAAAAGCATACATTTTTACCCAAGTTATTGATAAAAGCATAGGTCCTAGTACAGATCCTAGGGGTACCTCACTAGGGACCTCCTGTAAATATCTCACTGAAGAATTAAAGATTACTCTAAGAGTCTGGCTATTCTGCAAGTTTCAAATTCTGCAAGTCTCAAAAATAGTAATTATACTATTTTTTTTGGCCTACATTGCTTCATCCTTTCCACAAGAATAGCATGAAATACTTTACACACACTTTGCCAAAAATTTCAGTATTCAGTAGCTATAGAATTCCCTGACCTGCAACTTTAGGAATACTATTTAAAAAAAATAAAAATAGTTTGGCCTATTTTTGGGTAAGCCACACTGCCTGTGACCACTGATATCTTGCCATGAAACTTTAGTTCCTCAGCTATTGGTCATCTTAAACCACCACCACCCCAGCCATCATTGTCATCCCCCTTCCACCAGAATCTTGAACTCTGCCTCTGAGATATTAATAGATGAGATTTCACCTTATCTTGTCTGGAACCTGACTGCCGTGCTTCTTCTTGACCATCTTCACATCATGACACTCCTCCCCTTTGTAATTCCCCTTTATGTAACATCTTCTCCCATTAGAATGTAAGCTCCCTGAGGGAAGGGATTGTCTTGCTTGCTTGTACTTGTATCCCAAGCATTTGACATAACACCTGTCACAAAGTAAGCATTTAATACATGCTTTTTTTCTGCCTATCTGGTTTATTTTCCCTAAGGAAGAAATTTATTAACTCCTTTAACAAGACTCAAAGATCAAATCATGGGATCTTGGACCTGAAATAGATCTTACATTATTCCAGCCTCCTGCACAATGCAAAACAACAAATAATAATTCACAATTCTACAATGTTTAAAGGTTTACACAACTTCCTTCACAGCACTCCTATGAAATAAGTAGTTCATACATTATTATCCTATCCTACAAATGAAAAAAAGGGTCAGGAAATTGAGTGGGGACATAATTTGCCCAGGTTCCCATAGTTCATAAATGTCATCAGCCAAGATTTAAAGCCAGGTCTCCCCAGACTCCAGGCCCATCCAGCACTCCTCTTAGAGCATGGGGCTTCTCTATCAGATGATCATCCATCTTGAATCTGAGTATTTCCAACAATAGGGAGCTTCCTGTCTTTCAAGGCAACTCATTTCAGTTTAGGGTGGCTCTCATTGTATAAAACATTCATTCATTAAACAATTCAAAACAGCTTAGTTGTTCTAATTCTCATATGGCTTGAATTTTTACTAAAATTATGTGAAATATTCCTCCCTTTCCAGGATTCTAGTTCAGTGGTTGAAACACATTCATTAACTCATCGGCTTCCTATTGCTGTCTTCAGAAGAACTTTATCTACCTGATCCCTTATCTGAAATAATGAGTATCACTGGCTCCAGCAGCCCAAATGTGGACTAAGCATCTCAGTAAGAGAATCCAAGTTGTGTTTGAATAATAATGGAATAAGAGTTGTAGACTGAAAGGGAAGGGTTTTATATATATATATATACATATACATATATATTATAGAAAATGACCAGACACTAAGATCTTGGTCAGAGTCATTTAAAGTTTAAAAAAAAAGAGAGTGGAGAAATGCACTGGATTGAAAGATAGGAGATTCGGGATCTATTCTTAATTTTTCTACTACTTAGCTAAATGACATAGGGCAAACCACTTAATCCCTGTGAGCCTCAGTTTCTTCATCAATAAAATGAAAGATTTGCAGTCTGCCTCATCTCCATAAAGAGATGTGAGATTATGGGGACATAATATTGCATATACTATCAGACAGTTTTGAGGGGGATGAAGGGAGGAAGGTAGAAGAAAGGTAGAATGGGAGAGAGGAGAGAGGAAGGTAAAGGAAGTGAAAGGAAGGTAGTGGTCCCCAGCCCCAGAAGGGAGAAAATTGACCAGAGCCCTTCAGAGCTCAAATAAAAGATCAGAGAGCAACTTTAGAATTTAGAATAGCTAGGTTTTATTTAAATTAGAAAAGGGAAAGTCTAGGGGAAACTAGGAGGTATATAGAAGGGGGAAAAAGTGCCAAGAGAGAGCTCTGCAGGGTTCAGCCTCTGGGCTCCAGAGAGCTAGAGAGACTCCAAAAAGACACCAAACTTTCTCTTTTATACTTTCTACAATACTTCCCACAAAGGAAGTGGGAGGTGTCAGAGGAAGTTGTAGCAGGGAGCCCTGGGAGATATAGTCTTCCAGGGCTTACAATAATTTCAAATGGCACACGGTCATTGTCAGTTATTTTTACTCAACCTATTATCATCGTTCTTGTTATAAATGGCATGTATATAGGTTCTGGGGGGTCATGCTCCCATTTCTCTTTTGTAGTAGCAGGCTGGGGGTCCAGGACTCACTGCTGCTTCTCCTATCCAGGGCTCTAGGAATAAGGCTGAGGATTTATGGAGTATTCTTCTAATACAATTTCTCATCACTCTCCATCTGGTCTATTTTCTCCCCTTATCAGTTGACCAAGTACTCTTTCCCCAGTATCATGTAACCCAAATGATCAATTGATTTCTCCTCAAAACAAATTAACCAATTAACATCAATGAGCTTGTATAAAGGATGATTTAATAAAAAAGAATTGAATCCTAAAAATCTTCCCTCACACTAAAGCATACACTCCTTTACATATACCCACTCAAGCCCTAGGAGGATAGGTTACTACAAAGCAAGCTGTAGTTACAACAAAGGATTTCACCGACTAATTTCTTGTAGTTATGCAACTGATAAGTGAGTTCCTCCCTCGTTTTCAGGAGGTATTGTCTTCACTGTCGGGTCAAGCAGGTTGTTTCCCTTAGCTAGCCTTAGCTATGAACTCTGGCTGCTTGATCTCTGGTGTTTTTGTGACCTTTCAAAGCTCATATGAGTGTAATTTCATCCATTCTCTCTCCCATATACATACATCTAAGATCAGGAAAGAACAGAGTCAATAGGACAAAAGAAACATAGGCTCCATGTATTCATGACCATATGGTGGTTAGACAGTAACAGCCAGATTCTGCTACTGATGCTAATGCTACCTCTCTCCTCCCTTGGAGATCCACATTTTATTTTTCATTTGAAAACAACCAGAGCAAGAGAGAGCTTTATTCTGTTCATAACTTTTGTATGCACTCAGTTCTATCTCAGCAGCTAATTAAGTTTTCTGTCACCAGCCAAGTTGTAGTCAATGGATACTAGGATACAAACAATATTTATTTGAGGACAGAGTCCCTTTATCACATGTTATTTCTGGAAGCAATCTCACCAAGCCTCCAACTGGTTTGATACCAAGCAAAGCACACTGTACATACTCAAATATAGTTTTCAATTCATCTGTGGTCAGGGTAAAATATACATACAGAAATCAACCAAAATGTAAAACAAAAAGCATCAATAAAACTTTTTATTAATAAAGAGATGGGATTAGAATGATCTATATAATGCAATCTACCTCTAATCAGTTATGATTCTATATTCAAACCACCTCATTACAGATGAGTCTACTAGAATGTGTCACTCAGATTTATCAAAACACAAAAGCAATGTGAATTAAACTATTTAATTTTCCAAATTGAGTCACTAACGTATGTGATCTCAACCAAATATATTATTTAACTTCTCTGATTCTCCATTTCCTCATTGAAAATGGTGATAAGAATTTCCACTTCCTTTAACTAGGATGTTTTGAAATCATAAAGTCATAAAATGTTAGCACTTGTAAAAATTTTATAGATCATCTAGCCCAACAAAAAAAGAAAGAGTTTTTTAATCCTTTTTTAAAGATTGTGACTCATAAAACAACATAATCTCTGAAGAATCAAAATTTCAGGAGACTCAAAGGACCCAGGGAAAGGTGCAAGGTGAGCAAAAATAAACTACAGTATATTTTCCATTCCAATGATGGAGGAAGAACGAAGAAGATGATGAAAAGTGAATCATATCGTGAGAGTAAGGAATGGCAGATGGACAACATTAGGGTAACACTCATATAATATAGAGCCTTTGAAGCTTGCAAAGTGATTTCTTTATTACACTATGAGCTTGATAATACAATTATCGCCATTGTCATTTTGTAGATGAGAAAACCGAAGTTCTAAGAGACTGAATGACTAATTCATCATTAACACAGATAGTAAGTTGTTTCCAAAGTGGTGTCCAAACCTAGGTCTCCCAACTCCAAGATCTATTCTTTCCACTTTGTCAATTTTGCCTGATGTTAACAATTTTAGTGAAAAAAGATCTCCAAATGTTTGTTGAATAAATCAATCAATGAATGAATCAATAAATGAATCGATGAATGAATGAATGAATGGATAGATGTTCTGTAGAGGATTTGGACAAGAATTACAGAGGATAAGAATGTGCAGAGGAGCTGTGATTGGGGCTGTTAGGAATACCAACATCAATAAGATTACATTGAAGTGTTCAATATAGCTTCACATTTTGCAAAGTACTTTACACAGATTATCTGATATGAGTCCCACAACAACCCTACATGGTAGTTATTGGGTCTTGCTTCAGACTTTTGATTTCATTTGGAAGGATGTCTTTCTACCAATGCAGATTGCTACCTGTTTTGCAATTTATACCTATTAGACAGTTGCCTAGAGATACTGAGAGATTAAATAACTTTACCCAATTCACACAACCAGTATGTCAGAAGAGAAATTTAAACCCAGGTCTTCTTGCCTCCAGGGTCAAATTCTATATCCACTAGAATTAAGGCTGCATCTCAATAAGTCACTACAATTCTTATTATGATCATTTTACAGTTAAGCAAGCTGAAACTCAGGGGTAAAGTGACTTACTCTAGGTCACCAAACTAGTGTCAGAGGCAAGATTTGAACTCCTGTTTTTCTAACTCCAAAGCTAGCACACTATCCTGTAACCCAACCTGACTCCCCATCTAATCACCCTGTAAATCCAATGCTCTTTGGAACAAATAATTCCTTATTACTACAGGTTTGGGGGCAAACAGCAATAAGATGGGCTGGCTTGGTGGGGGAAGGGGAAATACCAACTTCATCTTTCTTCTATTACTGCTTAACTTAGCATAACTGCTCCTTAGGCTCTCTTTGAAATTATATCTCTGTCAGTCTTCTTGCTGTGGTTCTTTAAAGTCAATGTCTTTTAAGAAGAAATTTCAAGGGAAAAATACACCCTGAACAGCACCATCAGGCATCAGTGATGATTCCTGATTACACTGACTTTTATCAGCGTGAACTACATTTCTCTTTTACCATTTAATCACAGAAACTACAACCTCCAGCAGATAACACCAACAAACCAGCCTGATAGCTACATAATAAGCCACGCTGCTCAGAAGATTAGATTCAACATCCCTAATTGCCCTGCATTTCATTAAGAAGAGCAGGATGTTGGAGCCAATCTGTGCCTCTAAGGGCTGCCCAAAGTGCCACTGAACACTGGGACATGGGGCACTGGAAACAGGGGCAAGATGGAAGAAGGAATCGATAGTCATTTGATTCTTTGTCATATACATCTTTACATATACATCTGTGAAAGGCTTCCCCTCATCCCCAAAGATGCCTGGTTGCTGGGGGGTCTGGTAGAGGGAGGAGAGAGAAAGAGGGAAAGAGACAGTGACACAGAGAAACAGGGAAACCAGAGAGAGAGAGAGAGAGAGAGAGAGAGAGAGAGAGAGAGAGAGAGAGAGAGGCAGATAGACAGACAAGCAAGCAAACAGGCAAGTAGACAGACAGACAGAGACAGATAGGCAAACAGGCAGCAGACAGACAGGCAGGCAAGCAGGCAGACAGAAAGGCAAGCAGAAAAGCAGATAGGCAGACAGACAAGCAAATAGGCAGGCAAGCAGACACAGATAGATAGATAGATAGATAGATAGATAGATAGATAGATAGATAGATAGATAGATAGATAGAGCGAACATTTATTAAGTGTTCTATCTATGTGCCAAGCACTGAGTTAAGCCCTAGGGATCCAAAAGTAAGAAAATAAGATAGCTTCTATTCTCAAGAAACTTACATTCTAATAGAGGAAGACAAATACAAAGGGAAGCTGGAAAAGGTATAGGAATAAGGAAAGAGGATATTCTTGTAGAGCAAAACCTAAAAGGTGGGGGGATGAAGCAAATGGAAGAGTAAGGTGGGAATGAAGAGAGTAGCATGGATTAGATTCCTCAAGATATGGCAGTCCTGGGTAGGAATTCACCAATCAGCCAACAGGTCTCAGAGAGCAGTCATCTTTAGGTGCACAAGACAACTGGTGGGGAGGTGGAACAGATGGGATAGCAAGCTGAGAGGTAAAAGAGAACCAGAGACTCATGAGTATTGTTTTGGACAATCATTTGGACAATACTGGACAATGGAAAAGGAAGAGAGTGGACATCCTATCAGATTGAGAAAACATCATTACCCGGGAAGACTGAAAAGATTGGAACTGTAAAGAAAAAAATTGAGAGAGACAAGACTGGAAGTTTCATGGACATAGATTTAGCTCAATATGAGAAAGAACTTTCTAAAAATTAGACCTATCAGAAAATGGATTTGGGGATGGAGGACAATACTAGATATGGAGTCATAATACCTGGTTGAATTTCTATTCCAGTGCTCAATATCTGTGTGAACTATCTCTGGACCTTGATTTCCTCATGAAATAACTAGAATGTTTCTGAGATCACTTATAACACTAAATCTCTGATCTTATCATATTATGGTCTCTTATGTTATAGAAAGATCCTTATCACTGGAGATTATCAAACAGGAGCTAGATAAATCCTTTTGAAGAATATTGTCAAAGGGAGGGATACATTCAGGAATATGTCAAAGCCAAGTCAAAGCAGCTATTATTGGATTTTCATTGTGAGCATTTATGCCTTAAATCAAATCAGGAATTAGCTTGTTTTGTCAACTATCTAGACTTAAAAGAATATGGAGAAAATGCTTAGAAATGAAGATTAAATTTGTGTTATGCATTTATGGAGATTCAGTTGTTAAATATTTGCTAGCACAGCCCTGGATACACTGGAAAATACAGTTGTGAAAATAAGAGATAAGGACTGGATAGGGGATTTCATTGCTATGAAAAACTCCAAGATAAGGGAACCCCCTCTACCAGAGCAGTGTTAAGATAGTTGCCTAGAATACTTCAGCACTTTGCTCAGGGTCACAAAGCCAACATACATCAAAGGCAAAACTTCAACCAAGGTATTTTCTGGTGCCAAGGCTAATATTCCATATAACATGACATGCTTCCTTTCACAAGAAGATATCATTAAAAAATTATTTTTAAAAAAAAAGAGAAGCAGTAATGCAATGATCTTGAACAATCCTGAAAGACGGATGACAGGGAATACCATCCACCTCCAGAGAAAGAACTGTTGGAGTGGTTTTTCACATCAATGTATTTATGGTTTTATTTTGGGTATTTGGTTACATATGAATGTACTCTTACAACAATGACCAACATGGAAGTGTTTTGCATGAAAATAAAATAATTTTTGTTAATGTATTTCTTACAAAAAAGAGAGAAGGGAAAACACTCATGGACCACCCATCCCAATAGAGGAAACAAATGATTAATCAGGAGATTAATACCACCTTTGTTGTTAGAATAGTCATTTCTAAGGCATTGTGAAGATGAAAGAATACAGGAATCAGGAGACTGGAGTTATAGACACTAATTTGTCACTATGTATCTCTGTGACCTTATCCAATTCACTTTCCCTCAGTGGATTTAATTTCCACATCTGTAAAATGAATAGATTAGACTTGATGTACTCAAAGGTCTCTTTCAGCTCTAAGAGTCCATTAATAACAACAGGAGTTTTATAATTAAATAAACTACTCCTCTAAAGTCCTCTTCTGGGGAAGACTAGTGGAATAGACTTGGGATAAGCTACCTCAGCAAGATAGTCTACGATAAACCCAAAGAACCCAGCTTTGGGGACAAAACCCCACTATTTGACAAAACTACTGGAAAAATTGGAAAACAATATTGGAGAGATTGGGTCTAGATCAACATCTCACACCCTATACCAAGATGAACTCAGAATGAATGAATGACTTGAATATAAAGAAGGAAACTATAAGTAAATTAGGTGAGCACAGAATAGTATACTTGTCAGATCTCTGGGAAAGGAAAGGTTTTAAAACCAAGCAGAGCCAGAAAAAATTACAAAATGTAAAATAAATCATTTTGATTACATTAAACTAAAAAGGTTTTGTACAGACAAAACCAAGCTACCAAAATTAGAAGGGAAGCAACAAACTGGGAAAAAATCTTTTATAACAAAAAACTCAAAGGTCTAATTACTCAAATATATAAGGAGCTAAATCAATTGTA
>NC_058130.1:676790894-676833307 GCF_016433145.1 Gracilinanus agilis
AGGAAGGAAGGAAGGAAGGAAGGAAGGAAGGAAGGAAGGAAGGAAGGAAGGAAGGAAGGAAGGAAGGAAGGAAATGAAAAATCTATTGCTCTCCCTACCGTTCCTCCCATTGCACCAGAGACCAAGCCACCAGGCAGCAGAAAGTCCCTCTGTGAACCACACCTGGCTCAAGTCACTACCTTGATCTACTCCCTGTCTGAAAAGGTCTTTGGAATCACTAATCTGCAAGGCCCTTTACCGGTTCATTATGCACCCTTTGAAGAGTCCAATAACACTGGAAATCATATGCCAGTAAAAAAAACATGCAGACTTCATAAACCGGCAGCCAGACTAACGACCATTTGTAGCTGCTCTGAAGGCTACACATGTGAGAAATAAATTTGCCCATGTAAACACACGGTAATAAAGTGAGTCATTCCTGACCATAAGGCGCTATATAATTACCTGAACTTACTCCATGCAGAGATGACACATTATTGAGATTCACAATTCCATGGGGGAGTTTAATAGATTCTCTATTGACCAGATAAATCATCCAATTATCCCTCCAGCTCCCTCCCCGCCCAGATCTCTCCCCTTGTTCTTCGGGAGCCTGATTCACGTTCTATGTCACCTGCCAGGTTCAGTTCCCGAGAGCCCGTGACCTGGTTCCCATAGCATGACACAGCCCCAAAGAAAGTGCCGAGAGAGAGATGGGGTGGAGACATAGCCAGGAGGTGAATGGAGAGATTTACCCAGACAACCTGCGTAAGCATGGAGATCGGTACACATCTGGGGAGCTCTCAGAACATGTCGCAAGACTTCCTCCGCGAACAGATTATAGCCTGCAAATTACTCAGCAGCTAAGGTGAGCCCAAGGGGAATAAACAAACTCCCAAAGAAAGCCAGCCCACACCCATTCAGGTCTTTTATCCATACAGCGAGCTCTCAGCCAACTCTTGAGGTACCTGCCAAGAGAAGGCTGAACCTCTTCACATAGGGCAGCCCAGGAGAAGTGAGGACAGGGTCCTCTTGTGTCCTCTCGCCAGGAAATCTCGGTTGTCGCCAGGTCCTGAGAAGGACTCGTTCCACCCCGTTACTGATTTTTTAGGAAGAAGCGTCTTCCGTATGGATGTAGCCTTTTACAATTTGTGAAGCATCCTCTATTGGCATACATCGCCTTATTTTAGCCTCACAACAAACGTGGGATAAAAGTATCACTGTACCCGTTTTATAGATTAGGAAACGGAGGTTCCATGAGGTCAAGAGGCTCACCCAAGTTTGCAGAACTAGGAAGTAAAAGTAGCAGACATACATGTGAACTTCATATCGATTAAGAAATGATGACACTGAAGAAAAAAAAAAAAGAAATGATGACTATGAAGAATTCAGAGAAGCATAGAATTCCTCTAACTGATGAAGTAAGAGGAATTCAATATTTATAAATATGTATAAATATAATCATGTAAGTGGAAACAATAACAACAAAAACTTGAATATTGTATAATGACAATATCCAAGTTTGGCCCTGGAGAAGAGATGAGAAGTCCAAACTCACAGATCCAGCAAATAAACTGAGAGTCAGATGCAGTTGTTAGTTAGTTTTGCTAACTTGCTCTTTAAATTTATTTTTATTAAAAGAGCCTAGAGTCAGAAAACCTGAATTCAAATCCAGCCTCAGATACTTAATAGCTGTGTGACCCTGGAGAAGTCACTTATTTTCTGTTTTCCTTAACCCACTGGAGAGAGAAAAAGCAAGTCATTACAGTATCTTTGGCAAAAAATAAATAAATAAAATGGATAGAATGGTCCATGAGGTTACAAAGAGTTATATATAACTGAATGACTGAACAACCATATTACTAGGGATGGCTCCCTGTAAATGGGAAAGATATACTGAAAAATGAATGATATATGAATAACTCAGTTAAAAATGCACATTATTTTCAGGAGGGGAGAGAGGAAAGAGAAGGAGGGAGACAATTTGGATCTTATAACTTAGGAAATCATATGTGGAGAATTATTACATTTAATTGGGAAAATAAAATATCTTTTAAAAAAGAATGAAAGTGCTATAAAATTATCAATTAAGATTTAAAACAAAAGAAAAATAACAGCAGAGCCAAAAGTGAAATTTCTATCCTAGGAATTTTCTCTTCATCTACATCACATTGCTGCCCAAGACTCCCTTCAGAAAGATTCCACAGGTCTAAGCCAAATAGGGAAAGTGTGCTTTCTATTTCTTTCTGTTTCATTCACTCATCCATTCAATAAATATTTACTAAATGGCATGTTAGACATTTAGCTAGCCACTATTGTTGTTTGTTTAGCCATTTCAATTGTATCCAACTCTTCATGACCCCATTTGGGTTTTTGTTTTGGTTTTGGGTTTTTTTTACTATATTGAGGATAATATTAAAAAATGAGCAAGGCACAGTCTTAGTCCTTCAAGAATTTATACTCTAGTGAAAGAAGTAAGACATATACATCATATGATACAAAGCAGAAGAATCTGAGAATCTGCTGGAGTAATAAGAACAATGAATTTGGAGTGAGAGGACCTGGGTTTGGAATCTAGAATCTGATCCCTATTACCTATGGGATACCTGTTAAGTTACTTAAACCTGGTCTTCAATTTTCCTCTCTATAAAATGAAGGCATGGGAGTCAATGATCTCTAAGGTCCCTTCCAGCTATCAGTTTAAGAATTCTATGAAATGCCTAGGAGAGGTTTAACAAGGTGGCATGAGAGATAAAGGAATATGATGTCAAGAATGCCCAATGTGGAATCCTGGTCCTGCTACTTACTAGTTAAGTGACTTCAGTCAAGACACTTTCCCTCCCTCGGAGCCTCAGTGTCCTCATGTATAAAAAGGAGAGGAGGGGATAGAGCAGGTGGACAAGATAAGGTCTAAGTCCTCTTCCACTTTAGGATAGAAAGACCAGGGAAGATTTCGTAGAAGAGGCAGTATTTGAACTGAACCTTGTAGGATGGATAGGATTTCAACAGGTAGTGATGGAGGAAGAAACACATTCCAGACATATTAAGTCAACTCACTCTCTACTCTCCACCCCTAAAAAGACTTACCCCAGATTGACCCTTGGAAAAAGAGGGGTGTGGGACACTCCATTGCAAATTATTTTGCCTCAGCCCTCAGTTTCCAATTCAAAACAATTTTAAAAAAAACAGAGTCCCAGTCCTTCAAGAATTTATAATCTGGTGTGACCCTGGGCAAGTCACTTAACTCCCATTGCCTACCCTTACCACTCTTCTGCCTTGGAGCCAATACACAGTATTGACTTCAAGATGGAAGGTAAGGGTTTAAACAAAAAAAAAAGAATTTATAATCTAGAGAAAAAGATAAGACATGCATATGATACCCAACAAAAGAACCTGCTCCAATGACAAGACAATGGATTTGGAGTGAGAGCATCTAGCTGGAGTCAGTGAGCAGTCCTGAGTGCCTAAGCCTTCCCTTTACATTCTCTCTACCTAATACTCCATTCACTCAGACAATTTCACTTGTTTTTGAAATAGCCATACCAGGAGAAAGTAGAGGCCAGGAATCTCTCACCATCTACCCTTCTCCTGAGCTTCATGCCCCAATTAAACTACCAGTCATGATGAGTGTACATGCAAATAGGGTTTGCACAATGCTTTGGCACAAGTCGTTCTTGAAACCAGTTCCCGGAAAAATTATGACACAGAGGGCACCGGGAAGTGGCGTGGAGAGAACACTTGGACTTGAAGTCAGGAAGCCTGAATTCAAATCCTGACCCTGTTACTTCAAGACAGATTCTCCTTGAGCAAGTTCCTTAAATTTTTTGAGCCTCAGAGTCTTCATTTGTAAAGTGAAAGGTAATACTTGTCCTACCTACTTCACTGGGCGGTTGTGAGGAACCTAATCACGTATGTCAAGTATTATCTAAATATGACTCAACAGTGTGCTATAGCAGCCAGGAAAGCTAATGTGATCTTAGAATGTATGAAGAGGGACAGAGATTCAAGGACTGAGGAAGGAAACAGTCCCAGGGCACTCTGCCTGGTTTTTGGTTAAGCCAAATCTGAAGTACTGGGCTCAGTTTGAGGCTACATTTTAGGAATGACATTGAAAAGATGGAGATTATCCAGGGATGGTCACAATGCTAAACTTCCTTGAGTTCTTGCCATTCAATAATCAGTTGGAGGAAATGAAGATGTTTTAGTCCAAAGACGAAAAGGCTTCAAGGGGCCATGAGAGATGTCTTTAAGAATTTAAAGAGCTGCCATATGAAAGGATTCAGCTTGTTTTGCTTGACCCCAGAGGTTCAATAGAAGGAAGATGCAAAGAGGCAACTTTTATCTTGAACCTCTCCAGCAATCAGAGTGGTCCAAGGGTGGAGTGGGTAGCCTGGGGAGGTAATGGGTTCCCCCCTCACTAAGGAGTCTTCAAAGGATAGATGACTTGCCAAACAGTTGGTCAGTCAGTTCAATAAGCATTTATTTTCTGTGCAATATATTTTTTTTGTTTTTTTTGTTTTTTTTTTTTATATTTTTAAACCCTTAACTTCTGTGTATTAGTTCTTTGGTGGAAGAGTGGTAAGGGTAGGCAATGGGGGTCAAGTGACTTGCCCAAGGTCACACAGCTGGGAAGTGTCTGAGGCCAGATTTGAACTAGGACCTCCCATCTCTAGGCCTGGCTCTCAATCCACTGAGCTACCCAGCTGCCCCCTTTTCTGTGCAATATAAAGATAATTTTGGGGGTAGGGTAAGAACATTACTCAAATGGTATCAATAAGCATTTATTAAGCACCTACTATATGCCAGGTACCACTGGAGAAACAAAGCAAAGCAAAAAGTGCCTACTCTCAAAGAGCTCATGATTTAATGAGACAATATGCAAACAATTATGTACAAAGAAATTATAAACAGAATAAATTAGAGATAATCCACAGAGTAAAGGCACTAGAATTGAAGAGGATTAGGAAAGGCTTCTTGTTAAATTTGTTGTAGAGGGAATTCTTGTTCAAGTATGGGATGGACTGCATTCCCTCTGAGGTCCCTCCTAGGCTTGACATTCTTTGAATACTTAATATATATGTGATGATGATGATGATGATGATGATGATGATGATGATGATGATGATGATGATGATACCATCTGAGCAATGTTCTCATCCTACCTCCAAAATTATCTTTATATTGCACAGAAAATCATTTTGGCAGGGGATGGTTGGGTCCTTAGAGGCTGAATTAAACATATTTGTTATCTATGCTGCCCAAATCCTCAACTAAACTTTGGTAGAGAATACAGCATGAACATTTTATGATTGGCTTTCTAGGTAGAATGAAAAAGTGGAAAGAACATTAGAACTCAGGAAACTTGGATTAAAGGCTCAACATTGACCCTAACTTATTATATGACCTTGGATAAAATACTTCAACTCTCAAGGCTGTCATTCCTTTAGCTCTCAAAATAAGGGGCTAATAATAACTGACAAAGATAGATAAGAAGATAGATAGATAGATAGATAGATAGATAGATAGATAGATAGATAGATAGATTGATGGATAGATGGATAGATGGATACACAGATAATGGATGGATGGATGAGTAGATATGTAGGTAGCTAGAAAGATAGATTATATAATACAAAGGATTGTACAAAAGTATTCATAGCCATACTCTTTGTGGTGGCAAAAAATTGGAAAATGAGGGGTTGCCCTTGATTGGGGAATGACTGAACAATGGTGATAGAATACTATTGTGCTGTAAGGAATGATGAACTGGAGGATTTCTACATGAACTAGAAGAACTTCCATGAACTGATGCAGAGTGAAATGAGCAGAACCAAGAGAACATTGTACCCAGAAAGTGAAACATTGTGGAACAATCCAATGTAATGGACTTTACTACTAGCAGCAATGCAATGATCCAGGACAATCTGGAGGGACTTATGAGAAAGAATGCTATCCACATCAAGAAAGAAAGAACTATGGGGTAGAAACGCAGAAGAAAAACAAATGACTCATCACTTGTTTATATGGGTATATGATTTGATTTTGGCTTTAAAAGATTGCTCTGTTGCAAAAATGAATGATATGGAAATATGTATCAAGTGATAATATTTTTATAACCCAGTAGAATTGCTTGTTGGCTCTAGGAGTGGAGAGGGAAGAGGGGAAGAAAAGAAAACGAATCATGAAAACATAGAAAAATATTTTTAAAAAAAAAGAAAGATAGATCATAGATGAATTGATAGATAGATGGTATATGGATAGATAGATGGCACATGGACAGATAGATAGGTAGCTAAAAAGATGAATAAACTGATAAAAAATTCACTAAGTACTTACAATGTGTCAGGCAATATACTGATTTATGTGACATCTATATGATGTTTTAAAGATTACAAAATGCTCAATATATACAAACTCTTTGGATATTTAAAGCAATTTTGTGAGATAAATGCTATATTTATTTTAATCCTCATTTCATAGGTGAGAAAACTGAGGCTCAGAGGGGTGAGGGATTTGTCCAAGTTCACATAGTGTCTCAGGCCAAAAATGAACTTGGGTTTTCCTAACTTAAAGGCCAACACTCCCCACTGACTGGTTCTCTTGATTTAGAAAATCAAGATCTGTCCTAGCTCTATGAACCCATGAATCAATAATTTACTTCATCATAACACATTGTGGATTATCTTTGGAAAAAATTCAATCCAAACTAGCTTCTTCCCACTCATCACCTATATTTTCTATCTCAGCACCTTCTTCAGCCAGCTGGCATGTCCAAAGGAAATTGTATTAATTAGAAATCTTGAACCTTTGGACTCCATCTCCCAGAATTCTTTTTCATTACCCAGCATCCTTTTCCCTTCGTCCCCAAGTTGCATGCTTGTGTTGTTTATATATAGTTATGTGTAACTCTCTGTCTCTCTCTCTTTTCCCGGGTACACAGCACCTTTCTTATTCTAGCTTTTTATTCTAGTTATTATTAATAAATCTTATTAAATATAATACTGGAGGTATTGTATATTAGTTTTAATTCTCACAAAACACAGACTATATTTATTAGGTGCTTAAACAGCAACAACAACAACAAAAAGTAGAAAAATAAGTATTCTGGAACCAACAGTCACATAATAGAGTCTTCAACTAACAGTTCGTTTGAATTATACTATTTATCTATAACAGATCATTGGGAGGAAATAATGATGGATTCTAAAGATGCCTATATAAATGTTTTGGCATTATCTGATGGTTTGAAGTATCTTTGTTCCTGTTCTCCATCAAAAAGTTGTTGTCACTGGGTGAGGTCTAAAAAGAAAATTTAGTTGGGATAAATGAAAAGTCTTACCCTTGGGTTCACAAAATTAAGTCCATCAGTCTAAGAGGGGGAGTCATGACTAGACAGCACTTCTTTTGAAAAAAGATAAGAGCTGTTTAGTACACTGCATATGCAATGCAAGAGAACAGTGGGATAGAAAAGCCCAGAAAGCTAAAACTTCAGGATTAGACTGTCGTTCATCATTCATTTTTAAAGGTGACCAATAAAATCATGGGGTAATATCTCAACTTGCATGTGAATTGAATTTAAGGGAAGTAGAGTTGCACAAAGAAATCTCACTCTTTCTTCTAGAGTCATTAATGTCCAATGATAAGACAAAAGTCAGGACAGCTGGAGATGGCCTGAGATGCAGTGAATGATCTGAATGTCTGATGCTTGTCCAAGCTCTAAGTGCTCCACAGTGCCTACTTCAACTGCCTTCATGGTCATTGGAATGACTTTTTCTCACCCACCCATTCTCCCAGGAGAAGTCTTCACATGGTTGGAGTAGACATTCCCCTAACTCGCCAACAGGTTTGATATCTGTCAGTTATACTTAACCTGGTTTAGCCCATCTGCAACAGTTTATTAGGGTATGGCCATTGAGTATGCTACAGCTTTTTGGAGCCCGATGTGAGAACTGAGGGAAGCATGGATACCAAAGGAGGATGAGCAACCCTGAAAAAGGTTCAGGAAGCCCTCAACCAGAGGTCCCCCACAAAGACCCTAAACAAGATATTGATAAATTGGAATATGCCCAGAGAAAGACAGAGGTCATACCATATGAAGACAATCAGAACTGGGAATATTAGCCTGGAAAAGAGAAGACTTAAGAAGGGCCAGGACAATGATCTTCCAGTTATTTGAAGGGATGTTGTAGGTAAAAGAGATTCAACTTATTTCCTTGGATCCAAAGGGTAGGACTAGGAACAAGTGAAAGTTGCAGAGAGGAAAAGTTAGCTTTGGTATAAGGAAAAACTTCATTGCACTTAGAACTGTCTGGTTTTCCCCAATCGATAAATGGGCAAGGGACATGAATAGGTAATTTTCAGATAAAGAAATCAAAACTATCAATAAGCACATGAGAAAGAGTTCTAAATCTCTAATAATTAGCGAAATGCAAATCAAAAAACCTCACACCTAGCAGATTGGATAAAATGAGAGAAGAGAAGAGTAATGAATGTTGGAGGGGATGTGGCAAAATTGGGACATTAATGCATTGCTGGTGGAGTTGTGAACTGATCCAACCATTCTGGATGGCAACTTGGAGCTATGCTCAAAGGGCTATAAAAGAATGCCTGCCCTTTGATCCAGCCACACCATTGTTGAGTTTGTACCCCAAAGAGATCATAGATAAACAGACTTGTATGAAAATATTTATAGCCGCACTTTTTGTGGTGACAAAAAACTGGAAAATGAGGGTATGCCCTTCAACTGGGGAATGGCTGAACAAATTGTGGTATATGCTGGTGATGGAATACTATTGTGCTCAAAGGAATAATAAACTGGAGGAATTCCATGTGAACTGGAATGACCTCCAGGAATTGATGCAGAGCGAAAGGAGCAGAGCCAGAATAACATTGTACACAGAGACCGATACACTTTGGTAAAATAGAATGTAATGGACTTCTGTACTAGCAGCAATGCAATGACCCAGGTCAATTCCAAGGGATTTATGGAAAAGAACGCTACCCACATTTAGAGGAAGAACTGCAGAAGTAGAAACACAGAAGAAAAACAACTGCTTGAACACATGGGTTGAGGCAGACATGATTGGGGATGTAGACTCGAAACTACCACACCAATGCAACTATCAACAATTTAGAAATAGGTCTTGATCAATGACACATGTTAAAACCAGGGGAAATGAGCATCAGCCATGGGTCGGGAGGGGGGGGTGAAGGGGAAAGTAAGAGCATGAATCATGTAACCATGTTAACTTTTTTAAAAAATAAAAATTATTAAATGTTAAAAAAAAAGAAAAGAAAAAAAGAAAAAAGAACTGTCTGGTTTTAAGAGTGAGCTGCAAGGATTTTTGAATATTTATAATGTAAAACTCTGGAGGAATCTTTATCATAACATCTTCTTGCAATGGCAGGATGGATTTCCAGAGCACAACTCCATTACCCCTTTGGGGTTGTAGGATTAGCCCTGAGAGATTGAGCATGTCTTTTCTAGTGCTACAGATCACAAGTCTCTGCCAGAATACTACCCTCTGAAAATTTTTATTTAAGCATCATTTTGTCAGCCAGACTAAAAGTAGTTTTTAGAAGAGTATTTACTAAAATGGAACTATTTGTACAAAACATCCCCCAGAAGTCTGTGATATGCTCTCACCATTTCTTATACATATAAACAGTGAAGAGGAAAGTGGACTCAAACTGTGATGGTGGCACATGAATTCAATAGTTCTGAGCTGCACTCAAATGGCCCCACAGGAAAGAGTAGCCAATGAGCCTATCTTGAGGTAGCTCAACTGAGGAGGAGCAAACTGACCTGAATCAAAAATAGAGGAAGTCAAACTTTCCATTGTCAACCAGCAGTGGGATCAATCTACAAGTAGCCATTGCACTTTCAGCTTGATCAAAATAGGGATACCCATGTTCTCCATCCACCCACCCCCAAATAAAGCATATGAGACAAAGGGGTGACTTTTGGGTTTTGAAACCCACCCTCTTTCATTGGGTTCTCAAGAAGTTCTGCTCTGACATAGGCTAGCTTCTTTCTGGGGCTGGGAATCTACACTGAATTTGTCCTTAGCAGACACTGCTAACAGTTGTTGCTCTCCCAGGGATGATGAAGCTAAAATGCATGTGAAAAGTCTAAAATAAGCCAGACCCTTTAAAATCCATTATATCCTCCCCTAACCAGGGATGTATGGAAAGGGAAGGGGGAAGAGAAAGACCTAGACTAAGGCTCAATCATTCTCCCCTCCAAGCAGTTCCTTCTTAAAGGTTTACTAAAAACATTCTTTCCTGCCTTGGCCTTCATTGGAACTCTATGATTCTAACTAACTTGATGCTTTTATACGGGATGTTTCCCATTCCACCCCATGATGAAATCTCTCAACCAATTGGGACAGATTTTCTGCCTGGCATTATTTCACTTCATCCAATGACTTTCAGAAACTTTTCCAGTCCTGAGATTCTGTTCCTATGATTATGCACAAGACAGGACACTAATTTTTTTCAGTAAACTTAAGCTTCCATGAGTTTTACTTTGGCATATATATGAGTGCTGACTGTCAGGATCTTGGCAATAATTAACTTACCATTTGATACTTCTTCCTAAAAATATTTTTAAGTCATTATACAGACTGCCTCATTTGCATATAGTTTTCATGCATTTTCATGTTGAATTCAAAAGACCCTTACTCTAAGAATGCAAAATGATTAAATAAAGTTAAGTAAGAAAGCACTTAGCACCACCCTGGTTACATAGTAGGTGCTCTACACATTAAGTTTTGTTATTAAGCCATACCACCTGTGACGAGAACAAGCCAGAACCACTCTTCTTATCATGATTTTCTTATCATGATATATATGGTGATATATATCATGATTTATATAAGCCAGAACCACTATTCTTATCATGATATATATTATATACACAAATATAATACATAATATATATAAAGAATATAATGATATTCTTATCATTATTCATATCATGAGATATGAGTCTGCCCAAGTATGTTGTTGCTAACCCCTCAGATCATCATGAAATCTAGAATTCAATCCAGGATAACATGAACAAGGACAGGGCTGTGGCAGGAAAATTACATTGACAGTGGAGTAAGAGATGGAAAGGATGGGAAAAGGTTTAGTTTAGAAGAGAAATGATAGGGACCTGTATTCACTGGGCGGACTTGTGAATAGAGAATGGGGGACATTTACAGACATAGTAAAGGGAGAAATGGCAAAATGAAACAATAGATTACAGATATTGGGAGAATGAGATTGAGGAGCCAAGGATGACACCAATTTTGCAAGGCTAGGTACCTGGGTAAATAATGGTACTCTCACCTGTAATAGGAAAGTTGGAGAAAGGAAATGATTTTGAGAAAAAGATAGAAAATTCATTTGTGGACAAGTTGAGTTTGAAAAGTCTATGAATATCCATTTTGAGATATCTAGAAAGCAGAAGATGATGTGAGAATGGAACTCAGGAAAATTTCCTCATCTGTACAATGAAAAGCCTGAATCAGATTATATGCCAAGTCCCTTCTAGCTTTAACTGCATTGTTCCATGAATGGATAAAGGTCTCAGTTCTCTCATCTGTAGTACGGGGAGACTACCACCTCTCTTATCTACCTCCCAAGTTGGATCAAATAAGACTATGTATTTCAATTTCTTTATTTACCTCAAAGTACTACTGTATAACTACTAGCTATTACTATTATCCTTATCTTACTCCACCCTCTTTCTAGGCTTGGCCAATGGAATTTAAGGCATGGAATTTCCCAGACTGCACCCTTCAAACAGACTATTCCGAGAGCATCACTACAGCCAAAAAAGAGAAATGAAGTCAGGAACTGATGCCCCAAAACAAGGAGATGCCTTGTAAACGTTGCTGGATTTTAATAACATCCAGCCCAAGAAAATCCAACATGGGTGGTGAGGGGTGTGGCCCATTTTGACAGAAAAAAGAAGACGAAAAGAGAAGCAAAAACAGGGTCCTGTAACTAGAATTTCAAGCCTCCACAGATGTCACTACAACTCAGCTGGGAAGAATTATTCCAGCTTCGAATTTTTGAACAAGGGAAAGAACAGGAAGAGGGGGCCTCCAGGGCTCAAATCTGGCAGGGTCTCAAAAGAGATTTTTGGTGGGTGTGGGGAAGAGGAGTAAGGACTACGGATAAGGGGCTTTGTTTCAGCATCCTTTTATGCAGCAGACAAACTCCCCAGTCTTCTCAGGGACAAGAGTACTGGCAGGGTGATGGGAAGGAAGTGGGCTTCATACTCATTCTGTAAACTCTCATCTCCTATTGCTCAATTGCCAGAAGGCAATCTATCCACATCTGAATTTGTCTATTTCATCTGCTCAGAATTTAGAAAACAGCAACAACTTGAGATGTGGCTTTTCAGGACATCAAGAAAGGAAAAATAAGTTAAAATATCTGTTAATGTTTTGGGAAATAGGTTGGATTTCAACGAATTTTAGGCTCAAAAGAACCTGGATGATATGTCAGAAAGATCAGTGGATGTCAGGAGAACTGGGTTCTAGTCATATGTGTGATCTTAGTTAGTTAACTGTTTTCCCTATTCTGAGCCTCAGTTTCTCCATCTATAAAATGAAGGGGCTGGTCTGAATGATCTTTAAAGCATTCCGTGAAAACTTTCTGTGAGTTAAGAGGTCAAGGAGTCTATTCCTCTACTTTGGGGCAGGGCTACACCAAAAATAGCTACTTCTGAAAATAGAAGTCTATCCTCTTCTTTTAAAATCCCTAGAGAAAGAGATTCTATCATTTCCCTTGGCACTGTGCGTTAGGGTCTCACATTTCTGCTGTGGAACCAAAATCCGACTTTCTGTGATTCCAACCCAACCCCTTTCTCTTAAGAGGAAATTTCATACCCAAACTCTGACACAGAGAGAGACAGACAGACAGACAGACAGACAGAGATAGAGATAGAGAAAACAGAGAGACAGACAGAAACAGAGACAGAGAAGAGAGAGAGAGAGAGAGAGAGAGAGAGAGAGAGAGAGAGAGAGAGAGAGAGAGAGAGAGAGAATTGTCTCATTTTAAATGAATGATTTCTCTCTCCTACTAAAAGCAGCCCATCCATCCTGTCTTCCTCCCTTTCCTCCCTTCCCCAAATTGAGTTTAAAAATAAATCAGTCCTCTTCTTGGCCTTTAAATGTCAGCCATCCTGAGCCCAGAGAACAAGGGCCTTTGCTGGAAATGTGGAGCCCACACCTTCACCCTGGTAGTGTAAAAGGCCCAAACTGGAGGCCCAGCAAGCTGCATTTGTATCCTATTCACAGTGGTGCCTCGGGAGCTTTTCTGAACACACGCCTGCTTTATTTTTGTCTCCCCTTTGGAAAAAGACCGGGCTGAGAAGAAAGAACATCAAAATAGAGCTGACTAAAAGGAGAGGCGGGGAGAGCTTGATGGAGGGAGGCAAAGAGAGCACCCTAACTCGGGCCAGAAACCCCAGCCGGGCTCAACAGCCTAGATTGTCTCATTTGGTCCTTGCTTCCCCACTTCAGGCATATAAAAGAGCGATAAAGAAAGACAAGGGCGGAATAACCTCTAAATAAAAGATGAGGTAATTTTGAAGGAACATTAGGGTTTTATGTGTATTATGGCTTTGTGTGGGTTGTTGTTTTTTTTTTTATACAAGCCCGCCGAGGGTTGCCGCGTCTCGGGCACCGAGCCGGGCTCCGTACCCCCACTCCCTTTATAGGGGCGCCCATAAAAAACAAACGTTTGAGATGCAAATGATTCCTGGGCCAAAGCGAACTTTCCAGCTTGGGTGGGATTTGTTGGGAAGGGGGAGCTGGAAGTTGAGGGGGGAAGGGAAGCTGGAGGGGCTTTTTTCCCCTACTCTGTGTTTTATAGCAGCAGCCAATAATGCAACATGAATAAAAATGAACTCTCCTTCCCGTTCCCTCTCTCTCTCCCTTTCGCCCCTACGGTCCTCGAGTTCTGTTCCCAGGAGAAAAAGGTGGAGGAGAAATTGGAGTGGGGGTGGGGGTGGGGGAGGCTCGAGGAAGCACCGAGCAGCGTCCAGGGATGGCTGTGCTCCCCGCAAACGTGGTCCCAGAGAGCTGCCGCGCAAAATGCGGCTAAGATGGTTCTTTCTAAGGCCGCCTTGGCTTTACTATTCCAATCGCGTGCCTTTCTGGAACAACCTTCGGGAAGTGATATTTTTAAAAGCCGCATGAGCCTGGAAAGAGAAGGGAAAGCGCTGTTTGAAATGGGACCAAACGGATTCAGGTTGCGGGAGGGAAATATAAAAAGAAACGCGGTATGTTTCGCATTTCGCAGTTTCATTAGGTCAGCAGCCCAGGACAGGGAGGCTTCTCAAGTAGGTCTCCTCCCATCCCATCACTGAACTACTATGTCATCTTTCAGAGGTCTCGGTTTTCTTTTTTGTAAAATCAGGAAGAAGGGTTGTTAGACACCATGGAGAGAGTACTAGGACTAAAAATGGGAATTATAAAATTCGAAAGTGGGAAGAATCTCAGGTGGATTGCTGTGGATTCCTCCAGGCTTCTCTTCTCTCTACTACATGTGCCCAGTGTCTTCAATGGATCCTTATATGGTGTGGGCTCAAGGTCCTTCACCAACCAGGTTGCACTCCTCTGGACACTCTCCAGTTCAATGTTCTTCTTAAAGTGTGGCCAGAAATGAAGATAATGTTCCCGATGAGGTCTGACGAGGGCAGAATACAGTGAGACAATCTCCTCTCTACCCCAGAAGCTATGCCACTCTTGATGTAGCCCAAATTTGTCCCACATCATACTGCCAACTCAATGAACTTGTAGTTCTCTAAACCCCCAGATCTTTTTTTAAAACAACTGCTACCTATCTATGAATCCCTATCTTATAATTATGAAGCCGACTTTCTATATTCATTTATGAGGTTTTTTTTATTTATACCTATTGAATTTCATCTCATTAGATTCAGTCTGAAGCTCTCAAGATCCTTTGGATCCTGGCTCTGTCATCAATTGTTAACTATCCCTCCCAGCAATACCTCATTTACAAATTATATAAGTATCCAACCTCTGCCACTATGCTGGTATTGAATCATCTACTCTCTGAGTACAGTGATCCAACTAGTTCTAAAGCCAATTTATTGTATCATTATCTCGTTCATCTCTCTCTACTTTCTCCACAAGAGTAGTATGAGACCTTTTATCATAGACTTTGTTAAATCTTTACACAGGTGACTGCAAACATGCCCACAAAGAGGGCTCTACATGCCCTTTTTGGCATATATGCCACAGGTTCACCATCACAGATCTAGGGTATTCTTTTACAATTTCCTTGTTTATCTTGGGTGTCAACTCCCTGTTAGTCAATTTTGTTCTATTGTTTCCTGTGTAGAGATCATTCTCCTTTGCCAAGAAAACAGAAATAAAATAATGATTGAGAAAATCTGACTTTTTTCTCTTGTCAGTTATCATTGTCCTATCCACCCTAAACAAAGATGCTATATTTTCTTTGATGCTTTCCAACTCCAATAAAGCTTAAGTTTAAAAAAGAAAAGGAAATCTTGTTGTCCTAATCTTTCCTCAATAACCTGAATTCATTCTGAATTTTACCCTTCTTGAAACTATTTTTACAGGAATGTGTGACCCTCCAATATGTATCCTCTGTTGCCTGACCAAGTTTCCATCTTTGGTATATTTCTTTTTTAAAACTAAATTGATCAGGGGCAGCTGGGTAGCTCAGTGGAGTGAGAGTCAGGCCTAGAGATGGGAGGTCCTAGGTTCAAAACCGGCCTCAGCCACTTCCCAGCTGTGTGACCCTGGGCAAGTCACTTGACCCCCATTGCCCACCCTTACCAATCTTCCACCTAAGAGACAATACACAGAAGTACAAGGGTTTTAAAAAAAAAACTAAACCCGCATTGCCTAGCTCTCATTGCTCTTCTGCCTTGTAACCAATACACAGTATTGGTTACAAGATGGAAGGTAAGGGTTTAATTTAAAAAAAAAACTAAATTGATTGATGAGTGATCTAAACATCAACATTAATCTCCTCAGAAAAATCCTATTTTTTCCTCCTCATTGGAATTGTTTTCCTTTTTTGCCTTCCTAGTTTTTCTTAAACATCTCCCTTCCTACCTAGACTAACTTTACCTAAAGCATTTTACCGCTATTTATCTTCTTTGAACCCTTTGAAATCTATATTCCCAGAATCTAGGACATATGTCAAATTATGCCTGGATTTCTTCATCTTCTCTATTATAAACTCTAGGATACAGTGTTCCCATTCCCCCCCCTCAGATTCCCATCATTTTAGTTCCCATAACCATTTCTTCCCTGTTACCAAGAACAAGAACCAGAATAGGAATTTCCTTCCACTTTTTGAAAGGAAAAAAAATTATCACTAAAGCAAATCAAGAATGTAACAAAAAATAAATTTAATAGAAATAAATAAAGAAGTTATTAGCTGCTCTACTTCAGGCAGAAAGAGCTCTAGCAGGTAGTCAGTAGTCAATAAATATTTAAGTGTGCACTGTAATAAGTGTTAGGAATTCAAATCTTAAAAAAAAAACAAAAAACAAACAAAAAAAAAAACCTCCTCAAGGAGCTTACACTCTAATAAAGGAAGACAGCACAGAAGGAGATTATGAGGAAGCACCTGACAAAGGGGCATGGTGGAGAAGTCAGTTAGAGGAATCCCAAAGTAGTGCAGCCAGGTTAGAACTGAGAACTGAGCTCAGGTTTGGAGCTCTGGGAAGCTATGTGGCACAGTGGTTAGAATACCAGGCCAGGAAGATTCATCTTCCCTGAGTTCAAATCTAGCTTTAGACTAGCAGTATGACCCTGGATGAGTCCTTTAACCCTGTTTGCCTCAGTTTCCTAAGGAAATGGTAAACTGCTCCATTATCTTTGCCAAGAAAACCCCAAAAAGAAATTACAAAGAATCTGACATGACTGAACAACAACAACAAATTGGAATTCCTGGCCTCATTCTCCAATGAGAAAGGTAGAGGGTATGATGAAAGGCTGATGAGATCCTATAGGACAATTGGTTCACCCCAATAATAAGCAAATGTATGGTTAATTGAATATCCCCATCATTACTGTATTATGCTTCAATACCAGGCTTGTGATCAGTTTCCCAAACTCCTCATCTATTTCCTCTTTCTGAATAGGAGGTCTATAATGTATTCTAATTATGGTTTCTCCCTTCTTTGAACTTCACCCAGAGACTTTCCTTCATGTTTCCCCATTCTTGTTAGTAGATTTTCTCCTCTTTGTATATCTCCCATCACCCTGCCTCTTACCTGTCCTCTTTCTTTGGAACTGGATATGGCTCTCCAGAGCTCTAGTCCAGCCGTGTTTCATGTTGAGTTTAAATTCTGTCTCTGATACTCACAAGCTGTGTGATCATGGGCAAATTATTTGATCTCTCTGGGTCCTAGACCTCTCTTGCTCATCTACAAAGTCACACACGAGTGATGCCCTATATAATTGAAGGGAGTTTCCACTCTGATGATCAGAAATCTGATGCCTGATCTAAAATAGGTCTAAGATTGTGCCTAATGTTGTTATATTCCAAAGAAGAAATGAAATGATAGCAAACACTGAAAATATAAAGGATTATGTAATGATCTAATAAAGGTAGACCTCCTTGGATGCCTCAACTTTGCAGAAGGCATTGTCTATCACATTGTTTTCGTGCTGACTGTTCACCAATCTTAATATGCCTTCCCTTTTCACCTCCGTCTCTTAGAATCTCAGTCTTCCTTGAAGATGGAGCTTGAGCACCACATTCTACAGAAAGTATTTCCCCATAGCTGTTAATGCTCTTCTTCCCCATCTATCTTAAATTTTTGTTTTTATCCTTGTATATACTCATAAAAGATGTTCAAAAGCCTTAAAGCAGCTCTTAGCTTTAATAGTTTTAATCCACTGAGCTACCCAGCTGCCCCCCTGTTTTATTCTTTATATTTCTATCTCCAGTGCCTAACAAAGTACCTGGCCCATAGTACAGTAGGTGCTTATCTAAGAATAAATGCTTATTAATAAATTGATTGCTTGAAGGTGAATCTAACTTGGCTTTTAAAGCCAAGCCTGGAGTCAGGAAGACCAGAGTTCAAATTTGGTCTCAGACACTCATTATGTGACCCTGAGCAAGTCATTTAACTTCTATTTGCCTCCATTTCCTCATCCATAAAATGAAGATACTAATGGCACCTATCTCCCAGGTTGTTGTGAGGATCAAATGTAAGATGCTTAGTACAGTGTCTGGGACATAGTATGTGCTCTATAAATGCTAGTTATTATTATTATCAAAGGCTATGCCACTTGAGCACACTCTGTCACATCCTACCAATCTGGAAAGCCTTCAAGCATACAGATAGAGTATGTCTGTCTTCTGAGATTCAGCCCAGCTAAATTCATAATGGTTCATTTCCAGAAGACTAGAAAACAGAAAATAAATTTTTCTAGCCACAGCAAGTCCTGAAGGCTGTTGATCAAAGCAGGAAAGGGGTTACAATTTCTACAGATAGCATACTTGAGCAATCATAGGTCCTTGCATTATCACAATATGGATATGTGTAAATAACCAAGATGGTGAAACAAGACCCCTCAGGAAGCGCTATGCTCAGTCTACCATTTTCTCAAGCTTTGCAATGAGGCACTTTAAAAAAAAAACCTTTACCTTCCATCTCAATCAATACTAAGCATTGGTTCCAAGGAAGAAGAGCAGTAAGGGCTAGGAAATTGGGGGTTGGGGGAGAGTGACTTACCCAGGGTCACACAGCTGGGAAGTGTTTGAGGTCTGATTTGAACCCAGGACCTCTCATCTCCAGGCCTGGCTTTAACTACTGACGCACTTAGATGCCCCGAGGTACTTCTTTAAATGAGTTTTAAGATGAATTTACCTTATGTGAATGTAGTAGGTGGTGTAATGATGGATTCCCATCCAGAGCTCCAACAGGTCCATTGGATGAAGAACAAAAAGATCTAGAAGCAGATAAAGTACTGGGAGAAGGAAAAGTGAACAGCTGTCTAGGATGTAACACACAGAGGTCTATTACTCAATGCATTTTTTTTAAACCCTTAACTTCTGTGTATTGGCTCCTAGGTGGAAGAGTGGTAAGGATGGGCAATGGGAATCAAGTGACTTGCCCAGGGACACACAGCTGGGAAGTGTCTGAGGCCAGATTTGAACTCAGGACCTCCCGTCTCTAGGCCTGGCTCTCAATCCACTGAGCTACTCAGCTGCCCTACTCAGTGCATTTTTAATACGGCTCTCTATCAACACACATATTGTCATGGTTGTTCCTAGGTCACCGAGACTGCTTTTGCTTCCATTCTCATCCATGCCTTGCCCCATCCCTCTTACTTATTGAATTTCTTGGCTTCCTTTCAAGACTCAACTCAAATTCCACCTTCTGCAGGTCTTTCCCAGTCTTCCCAAGCTACTAATGCCTCCCCCTTCCAGACTGACTTCCATCTCATCTGTAGAGTTATATACATGTTGTCTCCCCCATTGCAATGTGACTACCTTACAGGCAAGGACTATTTTAACCTTTCTTTATATCCACAGCACTTAGCATAGTGACTTGAATATAAAAAGCTTTTAATAAATGCTTATAGACTGACTGAATAGTCTAATGTGTCATGATGAAGGCTCAGGGCTTCCAATAGACAATTCCACCAAGGAAAAAATTTTGAAACAGTGCATAGGGCACACAAATGTTTTGCCTGGCTCAGTGACAGAGTATTCAGTCTACCATTTTCTCCAGCCCGTGTTTCTCCAACTGAGAAAAGGAAACAGAGATGTCCTTCCTTCCGCATTCCCCAATTCTGAAAATAATAGTATAATGCCTAGAAAATAACAGTAAAACTCCCTAGAGTTTTCTTAGCTTCTGCAGGCAAAACCAGCCGACACTTCCCTCCTGAGTTCATCTCCAAATGACTGCCAGACTTTTTTCACCTAGACATTCCATGAGAATTTCTTTTTTATTATTATTTTTATTATTTTTTTGTTTATTACATTAAAATACCCAAGTAACTGCCTCTCTTCTTCCCTTCCCCCTATTAGAGAAGGCATAATTGGACAAAAAGATATATATATATATACATATAAAACTGTCTTGCTTATTTCTATTTATCATTTCTTTCTCTGGAGGTGAACATACACAAATAATTGTTCAAATGTTATTTCTTTTGCTGTATATAATGTTCTCTTGGTTCTGCTCATTTTGCTCTTCATAATTTCATGAAGGTCTTTCATGTTTTTTAATTAACCTGCTCATCATTTCTTATGGCACAGTAGTATTCTATCACAATCATATGCCCAACTTGTTTAGCCATTCTCCAACTGATGGGCATTCCTTTAATTTCCAGTTCTTTACCACCAAAAAGAGAGCTGCTATAAATATTTTAGATCATATAGTTCTTTTCCTTTGTCCTTGATCATCTTAGAAAATAAATCTAATAGGGGTATGCTAGGTCAAAAGGTATATAATTTTAAAACTCTTTAGGCATAATTCAAGATTTTGCCCCAAAATGGTTGGATCAGTTCACAGTCCCATCAAGAGTATATTAGTGTCCCCATGAAGAAACCAATGGAAATGTGTGTTGGCTACTGGGGGTTGGGGCAGGGGTGAAGAGAGAGCAAGAACATGAATCATGTAACCATGGAAAACATTTTTCTAAAAAATTAAAAATTAAAGATAATAAAATTAAATTAAAATTAAAAAAAAACAAAGAGTATATTAGTGTCCCCACTTTTCGGCATCTCCTCCAACATTTGTCATTTTGTCCATTTATCATTTTAGCCAATCTGATAGGTGTGAGATATCCTGGAATTGTTTTAATTTGCATTTCTCTAATCAATAATTATTTGGAGCATTTTTGCATATGGTTTAATATATAGCTTTGATTTATTAATCCAAAAACTGTCTGTGTATATCTTTGATCATTTATCAATTGAAGAATGAGTCATATTCTTAAAAATATGACAAAGTTCTCTATATATTTTAGACGAGTCCTCTATCTGAGAAACTGTCTGTAAAAATGTTTCCTAATTTATTGCTTTCCTTCTCATCTTGACTACATTAATTTTATTTGTACATAACATTTTTAATTTAATACATTAAAAATTATCCATTTTACATCTCTCAATGCTTTCTATCTCTTTGTTATCCATAAATCTTCTCTTATCCATAAATCGAGTAGATAATATGTTCCTAGTTCTTCTAATTTGTTTATAATATCTCCCTTTATGCCTGTCATGTATCCATTTGATTTTATCTTGGTAAATTGTATGAGTTATTGACCTATATCTACTTTCCGCCAGACTGCTTTCCAGTTTTCCCAATAATTTTCACCAAATAGTGAATTCTTATCCTCAAACTTAGATTTTTACTTTTATCAAAGGCAAGGCTATTATAACCTTTTATAATTGTTTGTTGTATGTCTGTTCTGTTCCACTGATCTACTTTTCTATTTCTTAGCCAGCACCACATATTGCTTTATAATACAGTTTAAAATCTGTTACTGCTAGACTTCCTTACTTTACTTTTTTTTACATTCATTCTTTGGATATTTTTGACCTTTTTTTTAATGAATTCTGCTATTATTTTTTCTAGTTCAACAAAATAATTTTTTGGTAATTTAATTGGGATGGCTTTGAATAAGTTTAGGTAGGGTTGTCATTTTAATTATATTGGCTCTGCCTGCCCATGAACAATTATCATTTCTCAAGTTATTTAAATCTAACTTTATTTGTGTAAAAAGTGTTTTATAATTATGTTCATGTAGCTTCTGAGTTTGCTTTGGCAGGTATACTCCTGGGTACTTTATTCTATCTATGACTATTATTAATGGGTTATCTATTATTATCTCTTCTTATAGAACTTTGTTGATAATATATAGAAATACTGATGATTTATGTGGATTTATTTTTATATCCTTCTACCTTGATAAAATTATTGATAGTTTCAACTAATTTTTATTTGAATCTCCTGGATTTTCCATATATAACATCATATCATTTGCAAAAAGAGTTTTATTACTTCTCTGCCCGTTCTTATTACTTCAATTTCTTTTTCTTCTTTTACTGCTATTGCTAGCATTTCTAATGCAATATTTAATAATTCTGGTGGTAGTGGGCATCCTTGCTTCATTCTTGATCTTCTAGGAAAGACTTCTTATTTATCCCTTCTAATTCTAATTAATTTTACTGATGGTTTGAGATATATGCTTCTTTTTGTTCTAAGGAAAGTTCCAGCTTTCAAGTATTTTAATAGGAATGAGTATTGAATTTTGTCAAAAGCTTTTTCTGCATCTATTGATATAATCATATGATTTTTGTTACTTTTTTTTGGTTGACATAATTCAATCATATTAATAGTTTTCATTCTATTAAACCATCCCTGCATACCAAATATAAATCCTGTTTAGTCATAATGTATAATCTTTGTGATATATTGTAGTCTCCAGCTAACATTTTACTTAGAATTTTTATATCCATATTCATTAATTAAATTAGCTATAATTTTCTTTCTCTGTTTTAACTCTTCTTGGCTTAGGTATCAATACCATATTTATTTCATAAAAGGAGTTTGGCAGGACTCCTTCTTTACCAATTGCTCTAAATTATTTGTTCAGTATTGGAATTAGATCATTCAGTTACTATCCTCATGGAGCTTATATTCTAAAAGAAAAGTTATGGCATGTATACAATTTTTTAAATTTTACTTTTTATTTTCATGTAAAACAATACTTCCATATTGGTCACTGTTGTAAAAACATACTCATACATAACCTAAAAACATAAATACACTGATGTGAAAGATGGTATGTTCTGATCTGCATCCCTCCAACTCAAATGATTCTTTTCCTGGAAATGAATATTTCCCATCATCAATCTTTCAGGACTGTCCCAAATCATTGCATTGCTGAGAGTAGCCAAATTTTTGCAGTTGATCATCATACAATATTGTTGTTACTAGATATGATGTTCTCCTGGTTCTGCTTATTTCACTCTGCATCAATTCCTGCAGATCTTTCCAGCCTTTTTCGGAAATCATCTTGCTTATCATTTTTTATAGCACAATAGTATTCCATCACCAACATGTACCATAATTTGTTCAGCCATTCCCCAACTGATGAACATCCTCTCAAATTTTAATTCTTTACCAATATGAAAAGAGCTGCTATAAATATTTTTGTGGAACTAGTAATACAAGGCAAAATGTATTGTCATAAGAGGTTAATGAACAAAAAAAAATGTGGACCTTCAAATAAGAGACCACATCGCAGCCAGGTAACTTAACTGCTAATCCTCTCTTAGATACTAGCTATAATTACTTTAAACAAGTTGCTTCATTTCCATAAGACTTACTTCTTCACCTATAAGATGAAGATAATTGCAACAGCATTTATATGGTACTTTAAGGTTTGCAAAATGCTTTACAAATATCTTTTGATACAGAAGTCTTGGGAAGTAGTACTATTATTATCCCCACTTTATAAATGAGAAAACTGAGGCAGGCAGAGTTTAAGTGATTTGCCTTGGTTCAGATAGCTAGCTAGTACATATCTGAGGCAGAATATGAATATGTCTTACTCTATCTACTATGTCACTTAGCTCGTTACATACCTCAAAGAGTTTAAGATAGGGGAAAAGCACTTTGTAAACCTTAAAACGCCATGCAAATGTGAGCTATTATTATATTGTTGTTGTATACAAGATTCACACATTGCATAGAGAATGGATTAGAAAACACTGGAATTCCTTCCAGAAGCTGGGAATCCTGTGATTCTTTATTCTTATCGCTAAAGTAAAAAGAAGTGAGAGGCAGTCAACCACCTGTGAAAAGCTCTCTTTAGCCTTGTTTCTCTCACCTGGAGTTTTTCTCCTAAATTACTTGTGCATCACAATTTCATAGAAGATGGTCTAATAAAGGAAGTCAATCAATCCATATCAAACATTTATTAAGCAGCCACTATGTACCAGGGAAGTACTTCTGGTGTGTGATGGCCTGCCTAGCCCTTTTCAGGGTTGATTTCTTCCTTTGAAGTCCACCTGCCACACAGCTCTCATCTGTGGCATGTGCAAAGGCCTCCCTCTGCTAAACTGTCTCAATGAGTGGGCTAAACCATGGCGAGGGGAATCAATGGTCCACAAATCTGTCAGTGATTTAGGCACTGCCCCAATCTGTCCCAGGCATGGGAAGACTTCCCCAGGCAGCAGAGATGAATGAGAACAATTTGTTCCAACAACCATGAAGATGGCAGAAACAAGTGCTGTGAAGAACTTAGAGTTTGGTTAGACATCAAAGGAGCCAAGGCCATCCACTGCATCCCAAGCCATCACCAATCATCTTGACTTGTCTTGCCAGTGGACTTCAGTGACTCGGAAAAGACAGTGAGGCTGGTAACTTTGTGCAGCAATGCATCACTTAAATCCCATTTACACTCAAATTAAAAACTATCATCAGTGATGTCATTTTGGTCCTCTTCAATTATCAAAGACAACAACCAACCAACTATGTACCAGGCATTTCTGGAGGCACAGAAGGAGGCAAAAGCCTATCCCTGCCATCAAGATACTTATAATCTAACAAGAGAGACAACATGAAAGTAGGCTATATGCAGGATAAATAGAAAATAATTAGCAGGGGGGAAAACACTGGACTAAAGAGTCACATCATCCAGGGAGGAAATTGTTTCCTTATAATTGGAGATCTTCAAGCCAACTTGGGTATGTTGAGGAAGGGACTTGTGTTGAGGCATAGATAGAACTGCTTGGCTTTTGATGACCCTCTCAGATCAGAGACATTATGAAGTAGTTATCAACACCCACTGGGTATCCAAAAACTTATATTTCACAACAGGAAATATACTAATTTCAGAATTTTTGGACTTGGGGGCAACCAGAAGGATGGAGTGGCAATTTATTTTGATGGTAGGGAGGATTTGCCCAAGATCCTAAAGCTTTGACTGGAGTGAGACTAGAATGCAGGTCTCAAGAGTTTCTATCTTACCCCATTTTGGTTTTCATAGAATGTTAGAGCTGGAAGAGAACTTGAAGACAATGTAATGTCACTCCTCATTTGACTGATGAGGAAACCTGAAGCTCAGAAAGATGAAGAGATTTGTCCCATAGGTTTCAAGATTAGAGCTTCTTTTTCCTGACTAGAAGCCTGATTCCAACATTTACTAGTTTCTTAGCCTCTCCAAATCTCAGTTTCTTTATCTCTAATGAAGGACTAAATATACAGAATGAGGCATATATTTCCTTTCTATCTTTTCTCTATGTTTCATGTAGAGAAGAAGGCCTTTTGGACAAGGTACCAGGAAGGAAGGAATTTCATGAGGGGTGGAGTCTTAGAGATTAGAAGACAAGGCTCATGATCCAGAGAACAAAGGGAACAGTCAGGCTAACAAGTCTAGGCAGAAGAAAAGGAAGAAGATGGGAAAATCGGAAGGAATGAGGGCAGAGATTTTCTTTGGAGGACACCCATTCAATGGCAGGTTCAGTCTTATATCCTTTCATTTCCCAGTGCAACTTAAGACCAAGCAAACTCTTCTGTCACTACAGGGCAATCTCAACCCACTCCATGTTTTAAGTCTAGATAGCAGCTTTATCAGCCTTTACATTAACTTCTTTCTCTTCCACCTATTGAAACTCCAGGGCCATTTTTTCCTAGCACTTGGCCCACTTTTGGAAAGTCCTAGTTTTTAGGAAAGTTGTCCTTCTATAAAGTCTAAATCTACCTCTCTCCAGCATCTATCCAGTTCATAGTTCAAAACAACAAATATTCAATAAGCACAAAGTCATTGGAGAAAGAATGCCCCTTGACTAGACTTTAATATGCAAAGAGTCAACCTGCATTTCTTGATGCTAAGATTCTCCCTAAAACAACCCAATGACATTGGTCTCTTATCTTTGCAAGCAATACTTTATTTCTTTATTCCTTTTCAATGGCTGTTCCCCATGGCTCTCTTTCTCCTTACTTCTATCTTCTGGCTTCCCTCAACAAATTCTCAGCAGAAGACCCATCTTCAACAAGAATATTTTCCCATATTTTTCCCATTTACTTTCCTTTCCCATTTCCTTTCTCATATCTCTTAACCTTAGCATCTTCCTTTTGAGACTACACCTATCTAAGACTGTCTGTATTTTATTTGTATGTGGTTGTTTACAAGTTGTCTCCTCCATTTGAGGGTGATTTTTTTGGGTTGGGTGTTTTGTTTTGTTTTTACCTTTTCTTTGTATTCCCCAGCACTTAGCAAAATGCCTGGCATACAGTAGGCACTTAATAAAAGATTTTAACTGACTGATTTTTTAACACTAATATTGTTCCACTGATGTTATGTGGCTGTGAACCTGAAATACCGGAATCCAAAGAATGAAAGTTGAAGATCACCCAAAGGGCAATAGAGAGATGTATGATGCATGTGAGCAGGCTGCAACACATCATGAGTGAGGAGTTATGTAAGAAGAGTGGTATAAAGGATATCATTGGAGAAAGGTAGAACATGAAAGGAGAGACGCGTAAGACAGGCAATGAGAACAAGGAAAAGAGAGCCCATATTTTCCACTAATGCCTACGCTCTCTTAGGAGAATACAAGAAAAAATAGGTTAATGCTCTTCATGGTGAATTTAAGGGACTTCATGAATGACAGTCCCACAGAAAGGTCAGTCCCAGATGGGTTATGATCTTCATTATTCGAGAGAATGACTCATTTATAAAAAGCCATACAACATGTCCCAAGAGTCCTAGTGCAGTTGGGACCTTTAACCAACTTCTACTTCAGGAGCTCCAGTCTGCACTAAGACTTTGAGGACACTCTGTACCTAATCATCAACATACTGTTTGGATCTCCAGCACTAAGCAGAATAAATCAAATCACACGTCCACAAGACAGTCCTTCACAGGGATGCTAAGTTCTGTCTCCCTGCCACCCCTCACCCCATTAGGAGTACAAAACTCCAAAGACAAGCCAAAGCCTTTAGAGATCCTGCAGGCATTTGTGTGTGTGTGTGTGTGTGTGTGTGTGTGTGTGTGTGTGTGTGTGTGTGTGTGTGTGTGCTGGACCATTCCTGAATCCCTGGGGGAGCTCGGCTCCAGCATCAGTCACCCAATCCCTAGAGCAAGGGGTCCTTCGCCTTCTCTGTGGAGTGGCCCTATGAACCTCTTCTTAGAGTAATGCTTTTAAATAACTGAAGGAAACGTTCCTGTTCAGGTCAAAGCTAGAGAAAATAAAGATATTTTTCCCAATCAAATTCCCTAAACCTCTCTCCCCTTCCATTGCCTCTGCCCCCAAAGTTAAGAATTCTTGATCTAAATAATAATGCCTCATAATTCCAGGACTCTGTAGGCACTCATTTCCCTTTTTTTGTTTGTATCCTCAGCATAAATATCAGACAGTGTGGTATACTAGATAGAGAACTGACCTTGGAACCAGAAAGACCTGAATTCAAGTCCTGCTTTCAACACATACTATCGGCGTGACCCCAGGCAAGATAATCTCTCAATTCTCCATTATAAGACTAATTTTCAGGAAAGGTGCCAAACTGCAACAGCAGACGTTTCCTCATCTGGGAGTTGCCTATACCAATGAAATCCAAGTCTAGTCTCCATGCCTGGCATGTAGCACAGGACCTTGCATCCAGGAGGTGAATGATGAAGATGTTCTGAATTTCCCTGAGCTACTTTCTTACCTATTTCTGATCTCCTTCTTATCCTTCTAGTAGCCTTGTGAAGTATGTAATAGGAAGATATTTGAACTAAGAATCATATGACTATAGAGTCAGAGGTCAAAGGGATGTTAGAGACCATATAATCCAGGCCCTTCCATTTACAGATGGGGAAACTGAGGTCCAGTAATAGAAGTAAATTGCCCCTACCTACCTCCCAAGGTTTTTGGAGGACAAAATGAAGCATTTCCATCATCTTAGAGGTGCTAGTGCCTTTCCTTCTTTGATCACCTTCCATCTACTCTTTATATTCTGTGAATAGCTATTTACATATTTTCTCAAATGAGAGACATCTAAGAGGTACAGTAGATAAAGCACCAAGCCTGAAGTCAAGTTTTGAGTTCAAATTCAGCCTCAGATACTTAACTAGATAGTTATGTGACCCTGAGCAAGACATGTAACCTTTGTCTGCTTCAGTTTCTTCAACTGTAAGATGGAGACTAATAATATCACCTACTTTCCAGGATTTTCATGAGAAGCAAATGAGATAATATTTGTAAAGTGTTTAATAGAGTGCCTGGCAACATAGGTGGTACTTAATAAATGCTTCTTCCTTCCTTGCTTGCTTCCCCATCAGAATGAGAGCTACTTGAGGGTAAGAGCTATTTTTACTTTCCTTTGTATGCCCAGAGCCCAGCACAATGCCTGGCACATTAAACACTCAATAAATCATTTTGATTGATCAATTGACAAGATGAAAATACTTTGACAAGCTTCTTTTTTAAGAAGAGGTTAAGGCATAAATTAAGATCTTCATTGTAAATATAAAGAAATTTGAGACAGAGGTTAAATGACTGATCCAGGGATCAACGACTTATCCAAGGTCTTTTAGCAAGTAGCGAATTTCACATTTCCTGACCCTCTCAAAGTTCTTTATATTTCTGACTTCAAGTTCATTTCCATTCACCATGCCATGATCCTCCCAACTAGAAGAAACAAGCGTCAGGGATCCTGACCCAGGGATGATACCTTAGACAATGGAAACCACCCATAAGATTCTAAATAGCATGAAATCCAACTGCATTTACAAAGGGTTTAAATTCTCCTTCCGAATGATTTTGACTGCCATTCATTTTTCTCCCTGACTGACCCTGTGCTATCTTCAACATTTGGTACAGAATCAAACACAAACATGGGATTCTAAGATTCAAAACAAAAACGGATCTTTGTGAGCTTCTCTCTAAGTCCAACCCCTTCATTTTACACTTGAGAAAACTAAAGCTTTGACAATTGAAACAACTTTTCACAAGTTACACAGATAAATGAGAGGCAGAGAGGGCAGCTGGGTGGCTCAGCGGATTGAGAGTCAGATCCAGAGATGGGAGGTCCTAGGTTCAAATTTGGCCTCAAACACTTCCTAACTGGGGGACCCTGGGCAAGTCACTTGACCCCCTTTGCCTAGCCCTTACCACTCTTCTGACTTGGAACCAATACCCAATATTGTTTCTAAGACGGAAGGTAAGGGTTCTAAAAAAATGAATGAATGAATGAATGAATGAGAGGCAGAGCCAAAATTTGAACTCAGATCTTTTGACTCAAGAGTCAATGTTTTTTTTTTTTAATTGTACTATATACTACTATACAAAAAGTACATAATAATAAAGCCTGAAACTATGACCCTAGTGGTCTTGGGTTTAATGCCTTCACTCCATAGAGAAGTTGTCCATGGGATTTGAGTTGGGCAGGGGGAAGGGGGAGTAGTTTCATTAAATTGCAGCCACCAATCATTTTTCCATTCTGGTAAACTATTTGAGCCTTTGATGTTGTGTTCCTCGTAGAAGCAAGTGAGGCAGAGGAGGTGTGAGGTCACAGTTGGTGACGCTTGGCTAAGCTTATCACTAGGAAGCGCTAGGATTGCTTGCACTCCTGGGGACTGACTTCACAGGAGAAGAATGCCTGGGCTGTCAGAACCCCAAAGCCCAGAGCACTGATCAAAAGCGGGGAAGCCAAGAGCCCTCACCTCGTGCTGAAGGGTTGCTTTACCACTGACTCATTTGCAAGTTTGCCCTTTGAAAATGTGGTTCTGATCAGAACCACTCTCAGACAAAAACAGATGGAGGAAAATCTGTAGTCACCTTGCAGGGGGCCAGAATTGATGGATTATTCAGATCGCCAGAGTTTTATCAACCGCCTCGTTTGTTCCTGTTGGGAGAAGGACCATGGTGTGGTGAATGGAAGTGAACTTGGAGTTAGAAAGAGCTAGGTTCAAATCTCACCTCTGACACTTGCCAGCTGAGGGTTCTAGGCTACATCCCATAACTTCTTTCAGGCAGTTCTTTAAGACATATTTATCCACTAAGTTATACAGAAGTGGTATGGTCTGTACTAGTAGAGAGAATCCATAGACCCACAAAATCAGAATCCCTTCATGCATTGATGTGTGACAGGATATAAAAAGGTTTTGGTCCCGACCTCAGAGAGCTTCAGTCTATTTGGTGAGACACGGCACACACTCTCAGACCTGTAAACAATTAGATCCTTCTAGAAACAGATCATTTTGGGAAGAGCCTTAGATCTGAGGAAGGAAACCTGAGTTTAACTACTGATTCTAAAACTTACTAGCTTTGTCACCCTGAGCAAATCGCTTCATCCGAAGAAACAGATAATAATAACAATGAAAACAATAGCTGACATTTATCTAGTGCTTACTACATGCCAGGCACTGTGCTAAACATTTTATAGTTATTATCTCATTTGATAATACTTTGTAATATTTACTGCAGGGGCAACTAGGTGACACAATGAATAAAACTGGGCTTAGAGTCAGAAAGACTCATCTTCCTGAGTTCAGTTCTGGTCTTCGACATTTACTAACTGTGTGAACCTGAACAAATCACCTAATCCCATTTGCCTTAATTTCCTCATTTGTAAAATGAGCTGGAGAAGGAAATGGCAAACCATTCCAGTATCTTTGCCAAGAAAACCCCAAATGGGGTCACAAAGAGTTGGACACAATTGAAAAATGACTGAACACTCCTTCACGGGGCTTTTATGAGAAACGTGCTTTGTAAACCTTAAAGTTCTACACAAGTACATCTTAATATTTATAATTATTATTGTTATTATTGTTATTATTATTATTATTATCATTACCTCCAGGCTTGGCAGAAAGCAATGCATATCTGNTTATTATTATTATTATTATCATTACCTCCAGGCTTGGCAGAAAGCAATGCATATCTGATTTGGACCAAATGAAATTCAGAGATTAGACAGAACTACAAGAACAAGGCAGGCGGTTCAGGAAGTTTCCAGCAGCCACAGTCAGGAGGAAATCCATCAAGTGGGAGGATTATTAAAAGAGTATGACAGAGGATAGCTAGGTGGCTCAGTGGATTAAAACAGGAGGTTCTGGGTTCAAGTATAGCCTCAGACACTGCCTAGCTGTGTGACCCTGGGCAAGTCACTTCACCCCCATTGCCTAGCCCTTACCAATACACAGTATTAATTCTAAGATGAAAGGTAAGGATTTTTTTTTTTATTAGACTTCCAGGTCAAATGTGGCAATTGGTCAGTGTGATAGTAGAAAAAGCACTGAATTTGGTGTCAGGATTGAGTCTCCTATCTCAACCTTATCTCTTTCTTACTCACTATTTGGACATGGACAAGTCATTTAACCAAAGACTCAGTTTCCTCATCTGAAAAACAGGAATAATAATACTACCTACATCACAGAGCTATTGTGAAGAACCTGCTTTGTACACCTTAAACCCCTAAATAGATGTGAATGAACCATTCATGCATGGGAAGGTACCTACCTTGTCAAGAGAACAATGAATAGCAATCTGGAGAGTTTAGTAGGGTCTTCAGAGTGGAGAACTTGGTATGCCATCAGTTCAAGGAGTCAGAACACTGCCATATTCTTTCTTTCTTTCTTTCTTTTTTAAACCCTTACCTTCATATTGGAATCAATACTGTGTATTGGTTCCAAGGCAGAAGAGTGGTAAGGGTAGGCAATGGGGGTCAAGTGACTTGCCCAGGGTCACACAGCTAGGAAGTGTCTGAGACCAGATTTGAACCCAGGACCTCCCGTCTCTAGGCCTGGCTCTCAGTTCACTGAGCCACCTAGCTGCCCCCACTGCTATATTCTTTAAAGCAACCTGGAGTCACTGTAGAGCTTAAAACCAAAAGACTATGCAATGACCACAGTAAGATAAAGGAGGGCAATACTAAAAGACCTCAGAATTCAAATCAATGGAATAATCAATCTTTACTGATCATACTCTCTGTAGAGAAGAGGTGGGCCACGTGTGTGAATGAGGCATTTAAATATGAGCTATTTATCAGTTTATTTTGCTTAGTCATATTTTTGTTTGTATGTTGCAAGAAAGGCTTTGGTGTGGAGGAGAAGTGAGACAGATTATTAGGAGATGGTAATTTGTTTTTGCTTATTGAAGGGTTTTTTTCCCACTTCCATGTAAAATAATTTTTGACATTTGTTTTCTAATATTTTGAGTTTTCTATTCTCTCCCTCCTTCCTTTGCTTCCCCTCTCTCTGGCACTTACCTCCCCCTCCCTGAGGTGATAAACAATTTACAATTGGTTATACATGGGCTATAATACAAAGCATATTTCCATATTTGTCATTTGTGGAAGAAGACATATATGACATAAAAATGAAGAAAATGAAGTGAAGAATGGTATGTTTTGGTCTGCATTTGGCTTCCATCAGTTCTTCTCTGGAAGCAGATGGAATTTTTAATCATAATCCCTTTAAGATTGTCTTGGATCACTGTATTGCTAAGAGTAGCTGTCTTTCACAATGATCATTGTTGCTATTTTTGTAAACATTTTTCTCATGGTTCTGCTCACTTCACTTTGCATCAGTTCATGTAGATTTTTCTAGGTTTCTCTAAAATTCTTCTGCTTATCAGGAAAATGATAATTTTTTTAAGCTTTGGTAACATTTTTAAAGCATGCAAGCAGGGAAATGTTATATGCAAGTCAATGTTTCAGGAAAAATTAATTCTCCAATCTCAAACTGTTTAATACTTAATATAGTGATAATAAATGTTTAATAGAAAGTGAGCTCCACAAGGCTAAGGACTGTTTTCTTCTGTCTTGACATCCCAAGACATAGCACATTACCTGGATAAGGTAGGTATTTGATATTTTTGAGGGTCATTTTTTTTCACTTAATTTCTCTTTTCTCTGGTTATCTCCCTTCTCATGAACCCCCTTGCTTATGTGGAGAAACATCCTCCTGGGACCCCAGTGCCATGATTGGTAACTATCTCTCCTTGTCTGCTTTTTCAGAAATGATAGACATCATTCTGTAACCACGAACCATCATCAAATCAACTCTGCCACTGTCTCTAAACCCCTTTGCACCATCCTTATAACTTTCAAGACAAACGTGCCCATCTTTAGCTACCTACTAACCCATGTATGCAGTTTCCCCCATTAAGCTCTTGGGGGGAAATGGTCCTTGCTTTTACATTTGTATTCCAGGGATTGGCACACTTGGTTGGCATATGGTAGGCACAGGATAAAACTTTTTTATTCATTGATTCACTTATTGTTTAATTCAATTGATTCTTTGAAACATCATAATTCTCCCAGTGGCGCTATGTGACTGAATAATGGAACATCACAATCTTAGAAGAATGAAAACTACAAATAACCCAAAAGACCACAAAAAGGCATATGGTGGCTGTCAAGGGATTGCAATTTATGAGAAATGCCATTGAAGACAAAATAGATTGTATGGTTGGAATAGAATAGAGCCAATCATGGGGTGAAAATTAGAGACAGGGGGAAAAAAAGGAAAAGACAGAGTGCTACATTATAAATCCATCCAAGTGTTGAGTGAAGAGAAAACTGAAGGCAAAAAAAGTCAATTAGAAAAGTATTGCAATAGTCCAGGTGTGAAGTGATAAGGGCCTGGACAAGGGTGGTGCCAGTGGGAAATAGAAAGAGTGTATATAAGGAGTTGCTGATTGACTTGACATGAGGGGGAGGAGGGAATCAAAATGATTCCAAAGTTTCCAATCTAAGAGGATGAGTGGCATTGACAAAAATAACAGTTGTTTTGGAATCAAAAGTCTGAGTTTAAATTCCATCTCTGATACTTCTTTTTTCTTTTTTTTTTAGAAACCCTTTTCTTTTGTCTTAGTATCATTTCTAAGACAGAAGAGCAACAAGAGCTGGACAATCAGGGTTCAGTGATTTGCCCAGGGTCACAAAGCTAGGAAAGTGTCTGAAGTCAAATTTGAATCCAGGTCCTCCCAACTCCAGGCCTGGCACTATCCACTAGCTGCCCATCTGACACTCTCTACCTGTGACCTTGTGCAAATCTCTGTACTCCCCTGGTCCTCAGTTTTCTTACCTATAAAATTAGAAAGCTGAACTAAAATCAGGATTTCTTAATTTTTTTACACCCTTATCATCTGTCTTAGAATTAATACTGTGTATTAGTTCTAAGGCAGATGGGTGATAAGGGCTGAGTAATGGGGGTTAAAGGACTTGGCCAGGGTCACACAGCTAGGAAATGTCTGGGATCAGATTTGAGCCCAAAACTGCCTGTCTCTGGATCTGGCTTTCAATCCACTGAGCCACCCAGATGCCCCACTTTATAACTTTTTTGCATCATGGATACCCCTGAAGTCTAGTGAAGTCTATGGATCTCTTCTCAGAATAATCTTTTTAAATGCACAAAATAAAATACATAGGATTACAAAGGAAAACAAGCATTCTAAAGACAAATTATCAAAAACAATTTTTAAGTTCACGAACGCCAGATTAAGATCCCATGGACGAGATGATCTCCAAGGTCCTTTCTGTCTTTGAACTGTATGTTCCAAAAAGGAAAGTCAGAAAAGTGACCAAGTTTGGAGTCTAAAGTGAAGACTTCTGTTTTTAAGCTGTTCAATTTCAGACGTTGCCAGGACATTCTAAATGTGTTCCCACACTTCTTTGCCACCTGGGGTGCCCAACAGGACTACAAGGAAGAGAAAAGGGACTGATTCTTGGTTCTGGGTCTCCGAATTGCCTTAGGAGAGTCTCTTCACCTTTTGTGGCTGTTTCCTCATTTGTAAAAAGGTGGATAAATAATGATTACCTCACTCTGTATTTTGAGGCTTAATTAATGTTTGCAAAGCACATTGAGATCAGTAGATGAAAGAAGCTGTAAAAAGTATTATTAATGTCAGCACCCAGTTCATCATTGCCACATAATGAGCATTTAAACATGATGGAAAGTTCAGTGGGCACATCCCTCAACTACCTCCAATGCCAGACTCTTTCACTATGGACCCTGGTCAAAGCCCAGAGTGCAGAAACAGAGTGAGAAGGGTGCTGTGCTTGGAATGCCCTCCATCCTCCGCAGAGAGTGCCCCGGGGTGCTCCGTGACTTCAGCGACATCCCAGCCGTGAGTACCCAGGCTGTCCATCCAGCATCCCCCCTAATCAGCCCAACTCCTTTTCCCATCATCGCTCTCCTAACTGGGTCCCGAAGGCTCTGCCTTCTCAGCTCCTGCCTCTTCGTCTCCCAAACGTTCTTCAAGATTTAGTGAAAGGGGCAATGAGGTAAAAGAGTGGCATGAGTGTCAGTCCTGAAGTCAGGAGGACGTGGGTGCAAATCTGGACTCAGATATTTCCTAGCTGTGTGAGCCTGGGCAAATCACTTAAACCCAGTTGTCTAGCCCTGACCATTCTTCTGTCTTAGAACTGATACTAAGACAGAAGATAAGGGCTTTAAAAAATAAAAATAATGGGCCAACTAGATGGCTTGGTGTATTGAAAGCTTGGCATAGAGAAGAGAGTCCTAGGTTCGCATATGGCCTCAGACATTTCCTAGCTATGTGACCTTGGGCAAGTCACTTAACCCCCATTGCCTAGCCCTTACCACTCTTCTGTCTTAGAACCAATACACAGTATTGATTCTAAGTTGGAAGGTAAAGGTTTACTTGGGGTTTTTTAATAAAAATTTAAAAGGCTAGAAGTCTTTCCCAGTCCCTTTCGGATGCTATTGTTTTCTTTCAGATTGCCTTTGAGCTACTCTCTGTAAATCTTGTGTATAACTAAGTGTTTACATGTGATGTCCTCCATTAGAATATGAGCTACTTGAGAGAGTGTGGTTTTACTTTTCTTTGTATCCCAGGCATTTGGTGCCAAAGTACTCAGTACATATTGTTCTCCAGCTGTTTTTCAGTCATGTCTGATTCTGCATGGCCCCACTTGGAGTTTTCTTGGTAGAAATACTGGATTGCTTTGCCATTTGTTTCTCCAGCTCATTTTACAGATGGGGAAACTGAGGTAAACAGGCTTAAATGACTTACCCAGGGTCACATAGCTAATAAGTGTCTGAGGCCAGATTTGAACTCAGGAAGATAGTTTTCCTGACTTCAGGCCCATCAATCTATCCCCTATACCAGTAATGGGAAAACTTTTTAAAGAGGGGGCCAAAGGAAAGGAAATGCTCATCTGTCAGTCTGTTTCTAAGGCAACTCTTTCGAACTTTCATTGTATTATATCCTACTCATTGTATTCATCAGATTAGGAATAATGTCCCACTGTGGCATAGAACATTTCAGGGGGCCGTAGTTTGCCCATCACTGCCCTATACCACTTAGCTAGCCACTCAGCACATAGTAAATTCTTAATAAATATTTAACTGACTCACTCTACTTTGCATCAGCTGCCCTGCCTGGTTTTAGCTCCACAGAACAAGATGCCCTTCCCAAGTTAGATGCACCACCTCTAATCTCATCACTCTGCTGGACATTTGAGCTTTGATTCTCTTTCTTAAACCCTGATCTTCTGTCTTAGTATCCATTTTAAGACAGAGGGCTAGGTAATTGGAATTGAACTCAGGACCTCCCATCTATAGACCTGGCTCTCTATCCACTGAGCCACCAAGCTGCCCCCTCAAACCTTGACTGACACCCCTTGCCTCAGCTTCATCTCCCATCGTGCTTGGAGAACAGAATACCAAACCCTTCACCACTCTCTCCTTTACAGAAGGCAGACACTGAACTCAGCTCTCTCCACTCTGCATCTGCTGCTCTTCTTGGTTTCAACTCCACAAAACAAGATGGCCCCATGGCAGATAGCCTTTGGCACATGGTTCTCCCAGCTTTCCTGCCTCCTTTGGTGTGTTGTCTTCCCTCCTTAGATTATAAGCTCCTTGAGGGCGGGGACCATCTTTTTATGTTTTTCTGGATTGGATCCCCAGTGCTTAGTCTAATACCTGGCTTATAGTAGGTGCTTAATAAATGTTTATTGGACTTTTCTTAGGTAGATCTTCCACGGTAACATGCTATTACCCACTTACTCCCCATGCTCTTCTCTACTAACCTTTGAATGACCTGTAACTTTAATTCACGGGGACCTTGGCATTCCAGGGCTCAGACTCAGACAGCATCCCTGAAAGAATACAGCCATTAAAAAGGTGTCTTTGTGGGGCAGCTGGGTAGCTCAGTAGAGTGAGAGTCAGGCCTAGAGACAGGAGGTCCTAGGTTCAAATCTGGCCTCAGCCACTTCCCAGCTGTGTGACCCTGGGCAAGTCACTTGACCCCCCATTGCCCACCCTTACCAATCTTCCACCTATGAGACAATACACCGAAGTACAAGGGTTTAAAAAAAAAAAAGGTGTCTTTGTTTTAGGGAAAAGCTCAAAGTCATAAAAGGATCCGTACCATTTCCTAAGGGCCATCCAACTTTCTTTGTCCAATTCCTTTCTGGCCCCAGTTCATTGTCTATCTCTAGTGTCTATCCAAGATATAGATATCGATATGTATGTGATATCTATGCATATGTGTGTATATATTGTATACAATATTAATATATAATAATCTAATAATGAAAATATAATATGACTATACACATATCCTTATGTATATGTGTATATTCATATTTATTTAGTTATATATATGCATATATATGTGTATATTCATCTCATATACAAATGTATCCTTCTAGATGTGTGTATTGTGGATATCCACATTATATACAAAGTTATCCTTCTGCATATGTATGTATGTGTGTATGTGTTTGTGTTATATATACATTTGTTCTTACATACGTATATATGTATATATCTACATATAAGGATATTGTGTAATAATATTATGTAATTATTATATTATATTATTATGTAAATTGTATTATTATGTAATATTATATGATATTATAATGTGATATAGCCTTATAGGTAGATATACACATATATCTTTTTTTTAGACCTTTACCTTCTGCCTTAGAATTAATACAAGTATCTGTTCCAGGGCAGAAGAACAGTAAAAACTAGGTCATTCCAGTGAAGTGACTTGCCCAGGGTCACACAGCTAGGATACATATATATTCTTATAGACCCACTCTATAATCCATCCATCCAATTGAGTATCATACTTTGGACAACATTCTTCACCCCCCAAGTCTTCTCTTTGTGGATAATTCAGAACAACGAGGTAGCACAGTGAATAGAATGCTAGACCCAAGTTCAAATCCAAGCTGAGAAACTTGCTAGCTGTATTATTTTGGGGGAAATTCCTTTCATCTCTATCTACCTCAGTTTTCTCATCTGTATAATAAGGAGAATGAAAACACCTCCCTCTCTGGGTCATAATAAGAATAAAATAAGGTAACATATATAAAGCTGTTTGTAAACCTTCAAGTGCTATAAACGATGCAAATAGCATAAAATTGTCTGCAAATAGACATAGCTATAAAGAGCAGCAAGGTAGCACCATGGTTGGAGTCAAGAAGAAATAAGTTCAAATCCTGCCTCAGACAGTTAGCTAACTATGTAACTTAAGCTTTTTCAACCTCAATGTCCCCACTTGTAAAATGGGGATAATAATAGCATCTATCTCGTAGGGTTGTTATGAGAGTCAAATGACTTAATGTGTATGTGTAAAGCATTTTGTTCACATGAGCTGATTGTTAAATTTTCAGTGTGAGCAATTACATCCTGGAAATCACCAAATGTTACAAATAAGAATTTGATTTATCGTTTTCTAAATTGTTTAGGCTTGAGAAAATGATGCAAAAATGTTAATAAGGCAGATTAAATTTCAAAATGCTTCATGCTTACATTTTCTTTTCAGATAGCTGGTTGTTAAATGTTTGCCTTCATGTCTCCTGATGTTTTCAAGGATCTGAATAGCTTTTGCATGGAAGATACTCAATTTGATCCTTTCAACTCCAGAAGGAATAACTAAATGGAAGTGACAGTGAGGCATATTTCAGCTTCCTAATAATGAAGATCCTAAGACTTGAGTTTTAGAACTAAAATGCCTTTAATCCAACCTCTTTTTCTTAATAGATTAAAAAAAAACTGAAGGCCAGAGATCAAGAGGGACTTGCCCAAGGTCCCACTGGTAGTATATATAACAGGCTCAGGGTATAAACTCAAGTCCCCTGGCTCCTAATCTAATGTTATTTCCCCTGTAGAAAATATTTTGCAACAGCGGTACCTTTTCTGGTATTTTTTCACCTGAAGAAGAAACCCAAAGAACAGTGTGGAAAGAAAAAAGCAGTTCAGACAAGCTGTTATCGGGTTCGAGAAGGTGGCCAGTGAGGTCCCTGGCATCTCTCAGATTTTGTATTTCCCTGAGTGCCTGCTGGGTGCCAAACACCTTTAAGCATCAAAAATACATGCTCTAAGCTCTAATACTGCTGCCTGAATGAATGCTTAAGAAAATGAGGGGCTGGCTTCTGGCTGAAGGCTAACCACTCAGCAATAATAAGTGGCAGGGATGGCTGCATGCAATCATTTTAGGGTTATGGGGCATATGCAAATGGAAATGAAGAGAAGGGGGTGCCGAAAGGAATGAAAATATCACTGGATTTGAAGTCAAAAGATCTGGCTTGGAAACAGACTGTGCTACACATTGGCTGTATGATCATGGGTAAAATAATTAGCCTTTCCATAAGCCTATAAAGCTTTCTAAGACTACAATTTACAGATTACTTAAGAAACAGTGAAAGGAATTTTCATAAAGGAAGTTCCTCACCGCAAAGGACAAAGTCACAGGTCAAGATCAAAAATTTTGCCCCATCTGCTTCTCGGGATTGTTACAAAGAAAGTACCTGGGAATCAACCAACCATAAACATCTGTTATGTGCAAAGGACTGTGCTAGGCACTGGAGTAACGAAGGCAAAAATGAAAGTTTCTGCCTTCAAGAAACTTACATTCTATTAGGGGGCAAATCATGGATGTTAAAGTTAATTGTCAAGAGTTGGTGTTGTAAACCACATGGGTAGAATGGATGGTTATTCCAGTTGAGGTCCATTCATCTCTAACTTTAAAAAAATGCCTTCAAAAGCCCAGTGTGGTAATAATCCTATCAAACAGGTATAACCCAACCTTCTGGAGGGTCTTCAAATTCAGGACACACTAAGAAGGAAAGAAGGAATAGTTATGCTCCACAATCCAGGGAGAGACTTCACATATTGTCCATACTTAGAAGGAAAGTCAGACACTATAGAAAAACAGGGGGCAGCACAGTGGATTGAGCCCTAGATCTAGAATCAGAAAAACCTGAATTCAAATCCAGTCTCAGTCATTTAGTAGCTATGTGAGCCTAGGCAAGTCACTTAATCCCATTTGTCTCATTTTCCTCATCTGTAAAATGAGCTGGAGAAGGAAATGACAGACCACTCCAGTATCTCTGTCAAGAAAACCCCAAATGATGGCTCAGTGAATTGAGAGCCAGGCCTAGAGATGGGAGGTCCTGGGTTCAAATCTGGCTTCAGACACTTCCCAGCTATGTGATCCTGGGCAAGTCACTTGACCCCCATTGCCTACCCTTACCACTCTTCTGCCATGGAACCAATACACAGTATTGACTCCAAGATGGAAGGTAAGGGTTTAAAAAAAGGGGGAAAGAAAAGAAAAGAAAAGAAAAGAAAAGAAAAGAAAAGAAAAGAAAGAAAAGAAAAGAAAAGAAAACCCCAAATGGGATCCAGAAAGTCAGACCTGACTGAAACAATTGAACAACAAATAGAAAAGCAAAACGAAGATCATTGAATTATAGTTTTACAGCCAAAAAAGAGATTATCTAATCCAGTGATTTCCAAAGTGGGCGCTACCACCCCCTGGTGGGTGCTACAGCGATCCAGGGGAAGCAGTGATGGCCACAAGTGCATTTATCTTAAAATTTAAAAAATAATAATAATTTCCAGGGGGCTAAGTAATATTTTTTCTGGAAAGGGGGTGGTAGGCCAAAAAAGTTTGGGAACCACCAGTCTAATCCAACCTCTTCATCTGAGATATGAAGAAGCAGAGGTGATTTGCTCATAGTCAGATAAGTAGAAAGTAGCAGAGACAGGATTTTAACCCATCTTATAATTATAAATATGGCACTTCCTATTGCATCAAAGGGATTAAGTATGAAATTTAAATGTCTAGCATTTGGAAATGTGTTTTTCTATTCACCTACACATGTAGTCATTGAACCCAGGTTCAGTATGGGTTAAACAAAGAAGAGAAATCATAACACAAGAGTTAAAAAGGTCGTACTCCCAAATCCCAGACCCAAACTTCTAGCCATTTGATATGTATAGATCCCTGAAGTGCCCTATCTCATAATATGTTTGGTGCTAGGAAGCAGTATAATATGAAGAAAAAGGTGTTAGACGAGAGATATGGGCTCTGGCTTTGGGTGGACCTTTAACTGAGTGACCTTGGGCAATTCACCTGAGTCTCTATTCCTTTATCTACATTTAACCAGGAGGAGGTGGTGCTATCTATAAAACGAAGTACTGTATCCACCCTGCAGGGCTGGAAGCTCAGGGAAGGGTCCAAATCTTTAGCTTTCAGAGGTAAGCACCTGTTACTAGCTCTACCTCTTTCTGGGAGACATGCCCATCTGTTGGTGTAGGGAATATAGTTAATAGCTCTAAGCCCCCTGCTCTACCAGGAAACTCCACCTCCTTCCTTAATCTACTATATTTTAATGAGCCCAAATTGGGTGATCAGGCTATAACTGCAACCAACCACCAAGCAGACAGATATGATTTAACTGTGTAGTTGTTCTGGTTTTTATCTCATGGCATGGCATCAATAAAATAAATAAAACAACAAATAATTGAACAATTACTATATACCTAAAACTTCTCCCAGTCTTAGTCTTTAGTCAGTTTGTAAATATAATCCCAAACCCAAAAGTTTTAATATACAGCTATTCTATTAAGTACTCTCCTCCTCACAAAGTAAACAAAAGAATTAAAATACATTTTAGTCAATAGTCATTATGCATGTATTAAGAACCTACTATGTGCCAGGCACTGTGCTAACCTAATTCCCAAATGACGTTTATTTAACTCATGGTGATCAGTGCAGTCACAATAAATTGGTGGGAGGAAATACAATTCCCAGTTCCCAGTGCCATCACTTTTCTGCTCAAAATTTTGCCATGGGTAGCAGCAAACCTCCAAACATCTCTCTAACTGCTTTGTGGTCAGCTATCCATCAGGTGACTTGTAAAGAACCCTAGTTATTAATCCCTAATGGAGTGTAAGTAAGGGTGTAGTCAAGGGCAGGCCAGATATGAAGCTAGATTCTTATGTGACCGTGTTTTGCTTTTCTTTGTATGCCCTATGTTTAGCAAAGTGTCAGGCACACAGAAGACACTTAATAAATCTTTATTGACTTGACTGACTGGTTGACTATACCCCAAGATCCATCTTGACTTCTCTCTCTCTCTCTCTCTCTCTCTCTCTCTCTCTCTCTCTCTCTCTCTCTCTCTCTCTCTCTCTCTCTCT
>NC_058130.1:676836633-676854449 GCF_016433145.1 Gracilinanus agilis
AAAAAAGAAAAAGGCTTATAAAAATATGCATAGTCAAGCAAAACAAATTCCCACACTGATGTCCCCAAATGTGTATCTCCTTCTGCAACTCAATCCATCATTTCTCTGTCAGGATATGGATAGCATTTCTCTTCATCAGTCTTAAGGAATCATGGTTGGTGGATAGAGTTCTTAAATCCTTCAGAGTTGTTTTTTACAATGCTGTCATTATTTTATAAATTAAGTGATTAATTAAATTATAAAGAATTCTCTTGTTTCTCTTCACTTAACTTTTTATTAGTTCATGTAAGTCTTCCCATGTTTCTCTAAAACCATCCCATTCATCATTTTTACAGCATAATAGCATTCCATTACATTCACAAATCATGCTGTGTAAATTACAAAGTGCTGAACAAATGTGACCTATTATTATGAAATCAGTTTTATCACTTTTTAGTTCCATCTTATTTAAGACATCACTGACATTCAAGTAGAAATACTTCTTTTCCAGTCCCAAATATGTTTCGAATGTATGCAGCTAGCAGGCACAGTGGATGCCACCCTGCAAACAGGTCAGAAAGAACTGGGTACAACTACATGACAAAAATACACTGTAACAATGTCCAGTCATTCCTCAATGAAAGGGACCCCTTTACTTTTCAGTTCTTTGCTACCACAAAAAGAACTACTAAGAAACATAAGGAAAAGATTCAGTTTTATAAACATATAAGCATTCCCCAATTGGGTTTCCTTGTCAGACACTGGATGGGTTTGCCATTTCCTTTTCCAGCTCATTTTATAGATGCAGAAACTAAAGCAAACAGAGTATACTTTAAATAAAGTACAAAACCTTATTCTGAAAAAAAAAACCGTATATTGATGAAGATTTTTGACTTTGCCTTAGTAATCTCTAAGAAGGCTTGGAATTTCCTTGACAAGGCTAAATCCTATGCTTTACCTTGACCCATCCCATTGGCAATTTTGTTTATTAAAAATGTCCACAGCTGTGAAGGTAAAGGGGGCTATCCCAAATTCTACCCTTGTCATCACTGATCTGGCATTTAATTTGTCTAATTCCTTCCCAATAAAGAAGCCAACCATCATCTCTTCCAATCCTTTTTTTTTGCTGGAAAAATTGATTTAGCCCAGCATCTAATTGATTCACAACTAATACCCTCAATGTTCTTTCTTTCTATCTTTTCCCATCAATATACTTCCCTAGATTATTTATATTGTCACAATCTTACCTTATTCAAAAAGACCCTAGTTACTTTTTCCCTTATTTCTGGCGCTCCCAAACATAGTACAGGGCCTTAGCAACCCTAGATAAGTCATACCTTGGTCATACCTTCTTCCAAATACATCTACACAGGTACAAATCATCAGTAGCATTAATATTAAATGAAAAAGACAGCAATTAGAGGAGCACTATGGAGGCAGATGAAGTTTTAAGAAGACCAGATTAGGAGACATGACTTCAGGTATTAGGCCCAGCTCAGCCATTAACTAATTGTGAGTCTTTGGGTGAGCTGTTTCCCCTCCCTGGGTTTTGTTTTGTAAATCTATAAAATGGGGAAGCTTGATTAGATTATTTTTAAAATTCCTTTCATCTCTAAGATTCCAGAGAAAGAGAAGGAGAAAGAAGAAAAGAAGAGAAGGAAAGTGAGTGAGAGAGAGAGAGAGAGAGAGAGAGAGAGAGAGAGAGAAAAGCTAAGCAAGAAAGAAACTAAGAGAGGAAGAAAAAGAAAGACAGAGAGAGAGAAAAAAAAAGAAGCAAAGAGAGCAACACATGAGAGTAAATGAGAGAATATTAGAGCACTGTAGAGCGCTTATTAAGCCTTTATTGTGTGCCCAGGCATTGTCTTAAGCTCTGCTAATAGAATACAAATAAAAGGAAAGAATGCTTGCCCTCCAGAAGCCTATAATCAAATGAGGAAAGATAGTACATAAAAGAGGAATTGGGAAATTATTTCAAAAGAATTGTTTTCTTACTCTGCCTCCTGATCTTATGCTATAAAGTTGTTTTTTTCAAGTACAAGTCTTACATTTATTCCCATTTAGTTTTCTCTTATTAGAGTTGGTCCAAAGTTCCATCTCCTTAATATCTTCTTCAATCCTGGTTCTGGTATCTAGTATGTTTGATAAAAATACAGAAAATAGAACTAGGTGTGATATCTAGGCATTTTAAGAACATCCTTCAAGGCAATTTGGAATTATGCCCAAAGGGCTTTAAATGACTACCTGCCCTTTGATCCAACTATACCACTTCTGGGTCTGTACCCCAAAGAGATAATAAGGAAAAATTTTTATGCAAAAATATTCATAGCCACACTCTTTGTGGTGGCAAAAAATTGGAAAATGAGGGGATGTCCTTCGATTGGAGAATGGCTGAACAAATTGTGTTATCTGTCGGTAATGGAATATTATTGTGCTGAGAGGAATAGAGAACTGGAGGAATTCCATGTGAACTGAAACAACTTCCAGGAATTGATGCAGAGTGAAGGGAGCAGAACCAGGAGAATGTTGTACACAGAGACTGGATACATTATGGCACAAACGAATGTAATAGAATTCTCTACTAGCAGTAATGCAATGACCCAGGACAATTCTGAGGGACTTATGAAAAAGAACACTACCCACATTCAGAGGAAGAACTGTGGGAGTAGAAACACAGAGAAAAAAAACAACATTTCCTTGATCACATGGTTTTTAGGGATATGATCAAATATGTAGACTCTAAATGATCACTCTATTGCAAATATTAATAATATGGAAATTATTAATTTTTAATTATTAAATTAGTAATGATTAAGACCTATAGAAATAGGTCTTGATCAATGATACATGTAAAACCCAGTTGAATTGTTCATTGGCTACAGGAGGTGGGAGGGAGGAGGGGAAGGAAAGAATATGAATCATGTAACCATGGGAAAATATTCTAAATTAGTTAAATAAATGAATTTTTAAAAAAAGGAATACCTTCCAAGATGGCATTTAACCATTAACAATCACTCTCTGAATCCAGCCATTCCTCCAGGTCTCAACTAAACAGGCAACTAGAACAGGCAACATTTTTTTCTTTTCCAAACAAATATTAAAGATTTTTAATTAAAAAAAGAAACAAACTTTTTTTTTAAGCTGCCTCATATTCTTGATAAAGCCTGCCTGGCTAGTAAACTGAAATGGATGTATAAACTATGTTAAATTGCTAAAGGGATACTGCAGTTCTTTAAGGACTGGTTATACAAATTTCACCACCCCCAAATGACATGAAGAGTCCAAATTACTGATGGTGCCTTAGAAAGAGTATTGAACTTAGATTCAGGAAAGTCTGAGTTCAAATCCTGACATAGATATTTAACTAGTTTTGTGAGCAAGTCACTTAAACTCCTCCTGCTTCAGTTTCCCCATCTATAAAATGGGATGAACAAAAATACTAACTTCCTAGGGTTGTTTCAAAGATGAAAAAACTACTCTCTACACATTAAAGCACTATACAAATGCTTACTATTATTATTAACTGATATAATTGCCTTCTCCTTAAACCCACATCTCTTCATCTATTCAATAAGAATAGCATAAAAGACTTGTCAAATGCTTTACTGAAGTTTAGATAAACTCTAGCCACAATGTTCCACTCATCTATTAATTGAGTAACCCTGTCAAAAAAGGAAATGAGGTTAGTCAGGCATGACCAGCTTTGGATGAAGTTGTGCCAGCCTTTGTAATCTCAACTTCCTAGTTGTTCAGCAACCATTCCTTTAATACACATTCTAGAATTTTGCCAGGAACTAAAGTAAAGCTTCCTGGTCTCTTATTTAATTATTCTCTTCCCTTTTCTGAAAATCATGACATGTACCCTTTTCCAGCGCTGTTATATCTCTCTTACTCTATTATCTTTCCAAGATTCCTGTAGTGTAGAAATTTCTACACCCCTTGGTATAGAAATCACATCTGTCCAGTCATTCACTAAAGTAGGAGGAGGCTGATCCCATGCCTCCCCAGGACTTGAAATCATTAGAGCAGCATAGATGGTATCTTACAAACATCTTACTCATTTCAGGTTTCAAATCCCTGTTAGCCATCTTTATTCAGTCCTTCCATTCCAAAGATTATTCTCCTTAACAAAGAAAACAGCATCAGAATAAGACTGAAGCAGATCTCTCTTCTCTCTCTTCTTTCATTCATCCTTAACAATGGTCCTATCTCTTCTTTTTAATCTCCTCTCTTTCTGCAATATAATTTTAAAAGGGGCAGGGAAGGACAGCTAGGTTGTTCAGTGGATACAGAGCCAGGTCAGGAGTCAGGAGGACCTGGATTCCAGTCTGCTCTCAGATACTTCCCAGTTATGTGATCCTCAGCAAGACTCTTAACCCCATTTGCCTAGCCCTTGCCATTCTAGTTTTACTAGGACAGAAAAGAGGAAGGAAGGAAGAAAGGAAGGAAGGAAGGAAGGAAGGAAGGAAGGAAGGAAGGAAGGAAGGGAGGGAGGGAGGGAGGAAGGAAGCAAAGGAAGGAAGCAAGGAAGGAAGGAAGGAAGTGGAAGGGGAAAAAGATACCCATCCTCACTTGAACCTAGAGAGAGACCCACAAGCTTCACCCTTTGTATAGCCCCAAGGGGAAGAAGAATGAAGGATAGGCACTGACAGAAACCACATACATGAAGAGACAGTTTGACCCTCTCCCTTTTGTTATTACTGTGAATCATGAGGATTGTGTAGATATTAAGGAATGATGGAACCCAAAAGAGAGGAAAGCTGGATGCCCTCCGGAATGGAAAAGAGTATTCCTCCTGTCAAAGGCATCAAGTACAAATGCATTTTGTATTTCTTGTCATGTTTTTAAACCTAAATCTAATGCTTGTTATCTTGATTGCCTGCAAGGGAGCTAAAGGTCACAAGACAGAAATCCAATTCTGACATTCCCATAGAAAACCACTGGAGTCCCAATAGTATCAGAGGCCCAGGGTCCAAATGACACATGCATTATAATACATTGTACACCACACACATGTAGATGTATATGTGTAATATGTATAATGAGATAGCATATACTCATTAAAATATATACACTGTATATTTTTATTGTATAGATTACACACTGGAGTTAAGCAGAAAAGAACAGCTTTTATCATCTTTCATGTGATTAAAATGTTGCTTGACAACCAAGTAGGAAGAGATGGATGGAAACATGAAGAAAACCCATCATGCTTCACACAAGGAATGAATGGTTCTGAGGCTTGCAGGAGAGAGTCAAGCTGACTAAGCAGTCTAGCTTAAATACACATTTTTATTGCCATTGATTTATGGATGTGTATGATCTAGAGAAAGAAGCAATGTAATGACTGAACAAATTGTAGTATGTGAATGTAATGGAATGCTATTGTGCCATGAGAAAGGACAAGATAAATTCAGTGAAACCTAGGAAGACTTGTTTGAAAGGCTGCATTATAGAGTAAGCCAGACCAGGAAAATACTATATCAGGTGACTACAACAATATAAAGGAAAGCCACACTTAAAACCATCCAAATTCAAATTAATTCAACAACCAAACTTGACCCCTGAGAACTGATAATGAAACCTACTCCATCTTATCAGTAGAGAGGTGGTGGATTACAGGTGTGGGATGAGGCACAATATTGGCAGACACGTTCGTTTGCTTTACATTTCCTTTGTGAAAAATGAAGTTGCTACTGGGGTGGGGGTGGAATTATGGGGAAGCAATATCAATGTAAATAAGAAATCAAAACTTATCAATATAACTTTTTTTATTTTTAAAACTAAGGACTAGGAATCAGAAAACTAAGGTTGGAATCTTATCTCTTCTTCTTACTAGTTATGAAACCATGGGCAAATCACTTCACCTCTTTGATTCTCAAGTTCTTTATCTTTGAAAAAGAGATAATAGTAACATTTGTACAAGATTTATCCAGAGAAATCAGCCCAAGGATCGATGGAAATTCTTTAAGAAGGAAAATCTAAAGATACAAAAAGACACAATGTGAATAAGGAGATAAAAGCTAGTTATCCAAAATTACCTCTATGGAGATACAAGGAATTCACTAATCTCTTAGAGATTTTTCAAAGACACATAAGGAAACTAGAAGAGAGGACATCAAAAGAGCATGAATACAAAAGCATGATCTTTGTTGTATTTCAGAAAGTCCTCTGGTCTTTCCTGCTTAGTGATCTGTCTATACCTTACCTGTGCTCCTTCTGCCTGGAATTCCCTGCCCCTTCTGCTCTAATGCTTTTCTGGTTCTTTCCCCTTTCCCAAATTCCATCAGCTAGAATCCTCTATATATATTTGATGACTTCCAATTTCTTAGTTAATTTGTACCATCCAATTATTGGCACCTCCCAATTACTATGACCCAAATCAGTCTCAAATGAACAGTAATTATCTTCTCCTATAAAACACTTGCACTGCTTTGATTCAAGGGGGTGAAAACGGACTCCAGTCCCAGCAAGACGTTGCTGTAACAATTCACTAAACCTTGATGCCAACTTTTCTACAACGATCTTAATGTCTCTCTTCTTGACTTGACTGGAGGCCATTCTTCCCAAGGTTCTTTGGTAAGCTTATGTGTGTATGTACACACACACACACACACACACAGAGAGAGAGAGGGGGGGGGGTTATATATGTATATGTACATATACACATATATATAACCTTGTGTGTATGTATATGAATATATTATATATACACAGTATATGTATGAGAGAGAGAAAGGCAGACAGACAGAAATACAGAGAGAAAGAAACAGAAAGACAGAGAGAAAGAGACAGACAGAAATACAGAGAGGTAGAAAGACAGAGAGAAAGACAGACAGACAGAAACAGAAAGACAGAGAGGGAGACGGACAGACAGAAAGAGAGACAGAGACAGGGAGAGACAGAGACAGAAACAGAAAGACAGAGAGACAGAGACAGAGAAAGACAGAGAGACAGAGAAAGACAGAGACAGACACACAGACAGACAGATAGAGACAGAGAGAGAGGCAGAGAGAGAGAATATTCCCTACTAGTTTTGTAAATGTGAATCCCAGCCCTAGTATTCGGGGAGGAGGGGATCATTGGGCTGCCCCAATTTAAGGAGGAGATACTGCCCTAGGATCCTGCCTTTGTTGCCCCTTCCTCACAGTCTGTATTGGTAACTCTAAGCCATCTGCCCTCCCTTGAACATGCTAAATAAAAGAACCTATATCTTTCAATGTTGACTAACATCTAATTCTTCTTAGAAGCCCCTAGTGAGACCCTCAGTGATCCTGTAAGAATAGTTATCAGGAGTGCTAAAGCTCAGAATGAACTGGCCTGGATAGTAGAACTAAGGATGACAAAGGTGTCATGTCAGAAAGAGAGGGAGGAGCTATATTTGGAAGAAAAGGAAGATAAAAGGCTTGGAAGAGTTATTCAGAAAAACAAATTATGGTCCATGCAAGTAATCGAATATTATTAATGCTATTAGAAACAATGGGCATAATGAATACAGACAAGTATAGAAAAACTTAAATGAATTGATGCCAAGTGAAGTCAGGAGAACCAGGAAAACAATATACACAATGACTACAATAATAAAAATGGAAACAACAAAAACAAATAAAAATGGGTGTTTAGAAATTATGTTTATTTGTTGTATTATTGTATTGGCATATATTCTCTAGGATATGGAAGTGGGAAGAATGTTATTTTCACATTTTTTTTCTAATGGCTGCTCAACTTATGACAAAGAATGTTTTCCACCTCCAGAGAAAGAACTGTTGGAATTGGAATGCCAATCAAAGCATACGATTTTTCACTTTACTTTATTTGTGTTTTTATTTGGGAATTTTTTATGAATTGTCTCTTATAACAATGAGCAATTGGAAGTATGTTTTGCATGATAATACATGTATAACCCAGATCAAATTGCTTACCATCTCTAAGAGGGAGGAGAGAAGGGATGGAGGGAGGCAATTCAGATCTTATAATTTCAGAAAACGTATGTTGAAAATTGTAATTACATGTAATTGGGAAAATAAAATATCTTTTCAAGAAATGGCTGCTCCATGTGATTGGGAGGATAAGGGATGATGGAAAGAAATTAGAGCTACTTTCCTCTTATTTTGTCTCTCTTTTCTTTGCCAAAGAGAATGATCTTCAGGTAGAAAGAAGAGAACCAAAGTGATCAATAGGGAGTTGATCCCCATTACAAGTATAGAGATAGTAAGATACTATCTTGCAGCTCTGGCTGATCTGGGCTGGATGGCCCATCCAACTCTGAAATTCAGTGATCCTGTGAATGTCGCTGGGAGGATAAAACAAGAGTCTCTGTGCAGTATTTTGTAAACCTGAGGCGCGATATAAATGTGACTCATTGTGACTCATTGTTAATACATATCTGGTCACACAGGCTTCCCCAGGAAGGTATTTTCTCTTTAGGAGGGTTGTTCTTATAAACAGGCTTTTTCTGAAAGTCAGAGTATACAGTGAGAAGAGTGATGGGGCTGGAGTCAGACTATTTGGGTTCGCATGCCACCTCGACTATTTCCTTTAATTTGAGACTTTGGACTTTCCTATGCCTCAGTTTCTTCCTCTGAAAAAGGAGTAGAGGAGCTCTGAGGTCCCTTCCAGCTTTAAATCTAATATTTTTAAATGTAACTCTCTTTTATTTCCACCTCTCCCATATTAAAACAGCTATGGCAAGCATCATGTAACTATGGAAAGTTTTTCTAAAAAAATAAAATATTTAAATTAAAAAAAAACAGCTATGGTATGCTGGATCAGTTTGGGGATGGATTGTTTGGATTTTTTGAGGGGAGCGGGGAGCAGAGAGGGGTGGAAAGGAGCTCCAGGGCAGACCTGTGATGTCAATAATGGGGGCAGCTTCCCCCAAGAGAGATTGGCAGCCCCTCTGAAACATCTTGAAGAGTTGCCCAGGGGCATGGATGGTTATGGGACTTGCCCAGAGTTCCATAGATGGGATGGTGGCTGTCATCAGCAGCTTTGCCTGCTTCCTGGACCAGAAATCCTGCCCTGGAGGAATTAACCCTTTCACCCTCCCCAAAAGTCCTACCGCAGGGTCCTGATGTCCTGTGCTGCCTATACATTGCCTCCTACATCTAGACCAGACTCCAGCCATACTTTACTTAGTCCTGAGTCACCTTCTTGCCAGCAACCTGGCCACCCAAAAGTACTTAGCCTCCCCTCCACCTGCCATCCCAGCTTCCCAGTTCTGGATGCATAATCCACGCTGTCACTGTTCTTGGATATATCATTCTCCTTCCCTATGGCTCCCCTCAGCACTCCTGCAACTTTCCTAGCTAAAATATCACTCTCTAGCTGGCCACCCCTACAAATACTGTCTACCCCTATTAAAATGTAAGTTCTTTAAGGGGAGAGACTAGCTTTGGTTGTGCATTTGTACCCACAGGGCTTGGATTAGCACGTAATAAACATTTATTTAAATTGTTTTGATCTATTCATGTGAGGGCAGCTAAGAATCACAGCAGATAGAGAGCCAGACTTGGAGTGGGGAGGACCTGGGTTCAAATCCAACTTCATACACCTCCTAGCTATGTGACCCTGGGCAAGTCAATTTACTCAGTTTGCCTACTCTGTCCTCTAGTTATTACTAGGACAGAGAGTAAAAGTTTAGAAATTTAAAAATTTTTTTAATTAAAAAAAAAAACTATTCATGTAACAGAGCTAGTACTTGAACTCAGGTCTTCTAGATCATAGGGCCAGAATCTTTCTTCATACTGCCTCTTTATGAGACTTTGGTCACTCAGAATTTGTTGTTTTTGTTGTTCAGGGATTTTCAGGCCTGTCTGATGACTCTTCATGACTTCATTTGGGGTTTCCTTGGCAAAGATACTAGAGTGGCTTGCCATTTCTTTGTCCAGCCCATGTTATAGATGAGAAAACTGAGGCAAATAAAGTTAAGTGACTTGTCCAGGGACACACAGTTGGGAAGTATCTGACGACAGATTTGAACTCAGGAAAAGGAGTCTTCCTGACCCCAGGCCCACTGTGCCACTAGCTGCTCTCATATAGATCATAAGTATATATATTATAAAACATTTCTATTTTAGAATGCATAGTAAATTCTTTTTTAAAAATATAGGGATGTATTTCAGAAAGAACTGCAAAGGCCTACATGAACTGACGCAGAGTGAAATAAGCAGAACCAGGAGAACACAGTACTCAGTAACAGCAATATTGTGGAACAATCAAATGTGATAGATTTTGCTAATAACAGCAATACAATGATCCAGGACAATTCAGAGGAGTTTATGAAAAAGAATGCTATTCACATATAGAAGAATAACTGTTCTAGTATAAATGCAGATTACAGCATATGATTTATCATTTGACTATTTGGGCATATGATTTGGGATTTTGTTTTTATAAGACTATTCTCTTACAAAAATGAATAATATGGAAATATATTTTGAATGATAACACATATATAACTCAGTGGAATTGCTTTTCAACCCTGGGAATGGGGAGGGAAGAGAGAAGGAAGATAGAATGAATCGTGTAACTTTGGAAAACCTACGTATAAATTTGTTATTGAAATAAAATGAAGATGATTTTTTAATAGAGGGAATGAAAGATAGTATACAGAAGACGGAAGATGATATCCCTGTTGTACTCCGTCTTGGTCAGATCACATCTAAAGAATTGTGTTTAGGGTATTTTGAGAAGGAAGAGTACGGGGCAACTAGGTCAATCGGGATGGTCAAGGTTCTCAAAATCATTCCATATGAGGATCTATTGAGGGGATTTAGCCTGGAGAAAAGAAGACTTGAGAAGGAAACATGATACTGTCTCAACTCTTTGACCAACGATCATGTGAAAGAAAGATTAGACTTGTTCTGCCTTGTAATAAAGGGCAGAATGGTCAAATATGATAAAAAAAAATGTTATAGAGAAATAAATTGACTTGATGTAAGAAAAAACTTTCAAACAGAAATATTCAAAAGTAGAATGAGCAGCCTTGGGAAGAAGTGAGGTTTCTTTCACTGGGAGTCTTCAAATATACTTATTTGATCATTTACCAGGGAAAGGAATTCCTGTTTAGTTTTGGATTAATAAAGATATAATCTCTGCCCTTCCTTCCAACTCTCAAATTCTATGATTCTACAAACTGAAAAATAAAACCAATTCTAAGCCTCAGACTTCTCAGAAATCAGATCAAAGGGAAAAGAATGACCTGCTTAATACTAAGCATTGTCTTTGCAAGGACAGTAAATCATGTTTAAAACAGAAATGTGATTTCAAAAGATTTAGAACTTGATGCTATACCATATTGTCCCTCTTAACATGTCATTCCTTTTCCCTTCTCCCATTTCTTGGATGCTCTAGTACCAATTTCTGGCAAGCTGTGGGCAAAAGATTTTTAAAGATCTCATCCTAGTTCTACTCATTTTTAATGCTTTATTGATTACTTGATTTTTATACCACAATCTTTTTTAAATAACATATATTCATAGAGCCCTCTCTTATAGCAAAGAAAAACATTAAGCCAAACCAATTTCAGAATAGATCCCTTGTTTCACAGGATAAATAATAAACTGTTCCCACATTTCAACACCTCCTTTCTAAGAGGAGAGAAACGTTTGTTTCATTATCTGTCCTCTAGATCAAAGATGGGTCATTATGCTTATTGAGACTTTCTTTTGGGGTTCTTTTACTGAGCTTTCTTTTAGAGTTCATTTTAATAATTATCATTGTGGTATGTGAACCTAGTTTTACTTTCTTCACTTTGCATCACTTCATATAAGACTTTTTATGTTTCTCCAAGTTCTTTTAACCCATCATTTCTTACAACACAATAGCATTCCCTCACTTTCGTATTCCACAATTTGTTTAGGTATTTCATGGTCAATAGGGATCCATTTTGTCTCTATCTTTTTGATCCACTTTTTCTCTTTTTCTTGCACTTCTTCGCATTGCTTTCTATTTTAGGCCCAAAGGTATTATATAGAGATCATTGCCTCCTTTTCTGAGCCATTTTACATAGAAGTATTCCATATAAAAGAAACTTACTTCGTAGTCATCCAAACTTATGGGGAAATAATAAATAGCTGACAGATTCCTTTAGCAATATATCACATCGTACTGTGTTGGAAGGCTGCTGCCATTAGATTGGCCTGGGAGTCAAGGGACTTGGATTCTAATCTCAAATTTCCCATCACTTCACAAGCTGAGACCAAAAGCAAAGTTTCCTCATCATGAAAAATGCAGGTGATGATACTAGGTGATATCTATAGAAAACAGGTGTTGGGACTAGATTTTAAAAATAATAAATCATATTTATGTAAGCCCTTTAATGTCTACAAAATGCTTTCTTCTGCTTGGCATTTTCACATTGAAGGCTTTCTAACTTGCCTTTCCAACTTTATTTCAAACCATGCTCTTATACACAATCAAGCTCTTTCCTAAACTCAACAAGCCCCTGCCTCTCCCCTTCATACATTGGCACATTTCTCCTAAGTTTCCCTATGCATAGAATGAGCTCCCACCTCACCTTTTAAAAAGCAATCATTCTTCAAGGCTCAGCTCAGGTACAAGCTGTATCCTTGAAGGCTTAATTCCCTACCTCTCTCTGTCCACTCACACAGCCACTACTCTAATTTAAGATCTTATCACCCCTTCCTTTGAGAATATCAACAGCCTCTTAATTGGTCTCCCTATATCCAATCTCTTCCCTCTCTAATTCATCCACCACTCAACTACCAAATTGATATTCTTTATATAAATGTCTGGCTGTGTGGCTCCTGTTTGCCTCTGAGATAAAATACAAATTCTTCTGATTGATGTTTTAAGCCCTTTGGCTCTAAAACCTATCTTTATATACTCATTTCACATTATTTCCACTTACGTACTTTGGGTTCAGTCAAACCAGCCTACTTGCTATTTATTCCCATACGATTCTCTGGGTCTTTATACTAATTGTCCCCTATACCTATCTTTCCTCATCTTCACTTCTTGGAATCTCTAGCTCCCTCAAGGTTCACTTACAAGAAACCTTTCCTTGTTCCCCCAGTTGTTAATGCTTTCTCTCTCTCTCTCTCTCTCTCTCTCTCTCTCTCTCTCTCTCTCTTTTTTTTTTCTCTCTCTCTCTCCCTCCCTCCATCCCTCTTCCTCTCTTTCCCTCCCTCCATCCTTCCTTCTCTCTCTTTCTTCTTCCCTCCCTCCCTCTCTCTATCTCTCTCTTTCTCCCTCTTCCTCTCCCTCTCCTCCTTCCCGCCCCACGGCCCCCCCGGCTTTCTCTCCCTTTCTGTCTCTCTGACACTCACTTGCTCACAAACACACAGATCTCATACAAAATTTAGGGGGTTTTATATATTTCATACTTACCTGTGCACATGTTTTCCACCCACCAGAATGGAAATTCCATTAAAGGCAGGAATGGTTTTATTTTTGTCTTCGTGTCTCCTGCCCTAGTACAGTACTTATGGCATTAATCCATTCAGTCATTTTTTTCAGTCAAGTCTGACTCTTTGTCACCCCATTTGGGGTTTTCTTGGCAAAGATACTACAGTAGTTTGCCATTTCTTTCTCCCACTCATTTGACAGATGGGGAAACTGAGGCAAACAGTATTTACCCAGGGTCACATAGCTAGTAAGTGTCTGAGCCCTGATTAGAATTCAGGAAGACTCATCTTCCTGACTTTGGATCCAGTACTCTAACTACTGTGCTACCTAGTCGCCCATGGCACTCATAACATTTAATGAATTGAATTTAATGAAATAAATAACATTTAATGAATGAACGAATAAGCATTAATTAAGTACTTTCAATGGAAGTAAATTGCACTGAATTTCCCCTCTCCTCAAATTTCCCAAAAGCATTTTGTCTAACTCTTTCCTTTGCTCCCCTCACTCTAAATCTTGTATTATACTTTTCTATTGAATTAAATTTCCTCAAAATCACCTTAACCTTATAGCATAGACAGTATATCTCCAGTTTATAGTTGAGGCTGATGACATGACACTTTGTTAAGTGACTTGATCACACTCACTAAGGTGCCCTCTGAGGTTCCAAACAGCCCCAGTGCTTAGACCCTTCCCCACTAAGATTGCCTTCCACTTATTCTGTATCTTGTAAACAGCAACTGATGCCTATGCCTCTCCATTAGAACGTAAGTACTGTGAGGACAAGAACTGTTTCTGCCTTTCTTTGCCTCCCAGCACTTAGTATAAGTAAGTGCCTAATTCTTACTAGGCATCTAATAATGCTCACTGATCCATTTATTTGATGACAAGTGCTTCTCTAGCATAAACAAAACAGATATGAAATACCACTGCACCATAAGAAATGATGAGGTTTATTTCAAAAAAACATGGAAAAACCTACACAGAATTATGAAAACCACAGAACCAAGAGAACATTGTATACAGCTACAGAAATAATCTTTGAATAATAATGTGTAAATGTCCACCTCCAGACAAAAATATCCTGATAAATAGAAATGTAAAAGATATAATTTATATATACTTGTCATTGTTAAATGATGCTTCTCTAATGGGAAGAGGGGAGGCAGGGAGAAAGATACAAAGACTTTTTTTGTAACAAACAAATGAATTCAATTTTTAAAACAGATGTACTAGAAGCTGCTAGAAGGCTCAATGGATAGAGAGCCAGACCTAGAGATGGGAAGTCCTGGGTTCAAATCAGGCTTCAGATACTTCCTTACCTATGTGACTCTGGGTCCCATTGCCTAGCTCTTGCCATTCTTCTGCCTTAGAACCAATACAGAGTATTAATTCTAAGACTGAAAGTAAGGGTTTTCTTAAACAATAATAAATATTATAATATATAACAAATATAAAAAAGCAATAATAATAATAAATAATATAATGCTGAGCAGAAGGTAAGGGGTTTTTTAAAATACTAGTAGCATAGTCTTTTCCAATTAAAATAACAATGATAATGATAATGATGATGATGGTGGTGGTAGTAGTAGTGATGATGGTGGTGATGATGGTGATGATGGTAGTGATGATGGTGATGATGGTGATGGTGGTGATGGTGGTGATGGTGGTGGTGGTGGTGATGGTGGTGGTGGTGGTGGTGGTGGTGGTGATGATGATGATGATGATGATGATGATGATGATGATGATGATGGTGGTGGTGGTGGTGGTGGTGGTAATAATGAGATTTAACAAGGGCAGGGTGCCTAGGGCTTTGAACCAGCCCACTGGCAGGAGGATATAATGCCTCCTCCCCTCAGGGACTGTGGCATTCCTCTCCCAACCTGTCTTCTCTGACTCCCATGCCACTTAACCTACTCCTGGGAACTGTAACTCTATGGGCAATGGTTCTCCCATTTTTCAGTGCAAATATCATTCTACTCTGCTGTCCCCACCTTTACTCCAGCTGAAATTACCCCTAGTCTCAGAATTCTGGGTTACAGTTCTGGATGCAAATAAAACCCTCTTCAAAACATCCAGTACCTTATAAGCTTAGGAATCACTTACTTGGGTTAGTCTTATGGGCAAATGCCAACTTACTAATGGGCTGTATTCCCAGGATTCCTCTGTAAGATGCTTTTAGGAACATGGAAACATTTTCCCAGAGTAAAAGTGATGGTTCCACATGGCAGTCAGGTTCCCAGCACAGATCACTAAAGTTTGTTTTACCCATAATGGAACTAGACTATTAAACTATTAATATTAGCCTGAGCTCTGGGTTGCAGAATTATAGAACCTAAGAGTTAGAAAGGGCAGCAGAGGTTATCTAGGTCCTGGGAGCAGCAGGCCCTTTGGTCCAGCAGGGAAGAGGAAAAGTTTCCTTCCCCTCCTGGCCTTAATCAAAATTTTGAAATAGAGGCAGGGATTAAATTATCTCCACAGTCCCTTCTAACAATAACAACTTAGGAACTCTGTAGAAAGTATGAACACTCTTATTCCCTCAATGCCACCATTTCAGCTAGCTATTAGGAAAAAACATCATCTGACTAAACTATTATATAAAAAGTCATTTTATTTACCCCCTCAGGGACTTATTAATAACATTAAGAACTCTCATATGGTTCTTTCTGGTTTGCAAAGCACTTTCTTCCCTATTCTGTGAGGCAGGCAATCATCTTACACTTCAAAGATAGAAGGCTGAGCCTCCAAGAGTTGAGTAGGTAAGCCCATGGTCCCAAACCCTGTAGTTGGCTGATGTCAGAACTCAGGTGTCCTGACTCCAAAGCAAGGGTGCTGAGTTTTCAACACAGAAGAAGTCCTAATGGCTAGAAGCAAGTATAATTAAAGTAAAGGGGCAAATTCAGCAACGTGAGGGGAAATAGTTGTTGACTTGTTTTGAGTTTTTGAGAGAAATATTCCGAGGGGGGATAAGATAATAAGTGTAAAGTGCTTAACACAGCATATTAAGCCCTACATAAATGTTAGTTATTATTTTTATTATTTTCTAGGGTTTGAAGTAGGTTATGCAGAACATTGACTTCGCATACTCTGCCTGGCCCAAAGATTAGAAGCTACAGAGACCTAGATTTTGGCCTTGATATAAGGAATTATTTCTTCATAATCGAGGCTGTGAAAAATGTAATAGCATGGCATCAAAGACAGAAGAATATCCCTCACTTACCAGTTTCATGCAAGAGATGAAAATATCACTTGCTGAGTCTATTCAAAGTCAGAAGAAGCCTTTGAGATCTTTATCCACCTCCTCATTTTACAGAAGAGTGGGCCTAGAAGATTCAGAAATGCTTTGACAATAACCAAAGAGCTACACTGAGGTCAAAATTTCCAGGGAAGTTGTCCATTAAGATCATGAGAAGTTGGGGGTCCTGGTAAATCATTTGTAGATTTTTCTTTATTATCCTCTATGTGGTAGATAGACAGACAGATATATAGACAGACGGATAGACACATGTAGATAGATAGATAGATATGATAAATAGATAGATAGATAGATAGATAGATAGATAGATAGATAGATAGATAGATAGATAGATAGATAGATAGATAGATAGATAGTATATGTGGGGGTGAGTATTGATGGTAAATGGGGTGATTATCTAGACTCCCCCCTTGCTAGCTTCCAATGGGCCAGATCAGCTATTCACTCACCCACAGCCCAGGGAAGTGCTTAGTGATCCTTGATTTATCCCAATTCCACACTTACGATAGATAGATAGATAGATAGATAGATAGATAGATAGATAGATAGATAGAAATAGACAGACAGAGAGGAGAGGGAGGGAGACAGACAGACATGATAAATAGATAATATTTGTTAAGTACTTACTAAATACACTGTGTTAAGCACTGGGTATTATAATGGTTAGAATGGGTGGTTGCCAAAATTGTAATTAACCCTTAAGTCACAAGATTATTAATAGCTAGATTTGTTAGTAAGAAAAAGGAAGTAAGAGAGAAATATAGAAAGGAGGTGAAGAATTTCCTAGCCAGAAAATAACAACACCCCCCCTCCCTGCTGGGTCTCATCTTATAAGTCCTCACTACACCCACTACTTCTCTTGCATCACTCTCCAGGAACCAATCCCAGTTCTGCAATTAGCCTGCCAGGGGAGGGGAGGGAGGAGGGCAGTGCCTGTGGGATCAATTTCATGGTTGGTGATTGACCCAAATTCAAAACAAATGGAAGGGAAGTTCAAATCACTGATTGATCAAATCAACACACAAATTCCCTTCTCACAGTATATAAGTACAAGCAAGCAAGGAAATCTCTACTCTCAAGGAACTTGTATTCTAGGGAATAAAGATATAGAATATAGAATATATAATATATTTTATATATATATAAAAAGATTATATATGTGTATATATATGTATATATATGTGTGTATATATATAATACTTTCTTCCCATAT
>NC_058130.1:676854554-676870872 GCF_016433145.1 Gracilinanus agilis
ACACACACACACACACATCTGAAAGCTAGACAGACAGCCAAGTCTCGGGAGGACGGGGAGAGGCTGGGCCGGCTGGGTCGCGGCCGGAGCTGCTCCCCCACGGAAGAATGGCGCTTCTTCTCAGCGACCGTGTCTGGCTCCGCCCTTGGGCAGCGCCCGGGGAGGGGGTGCACTTGGGAGTCCTCCATCGCGGAACGTGAGTGATGGAGGACGAGCTCGTTCCCGTTTCCCATAGTGGGATTTCGCTAGAGAAAAATACCTCATTCTTTTGCTCAATGATGACATTATGTTAAAATATCACTGGATATGAACTCCCCAAATGACACGCATAATGGATGGGGAATTCTGCCAACTGTTCCCAGCTCAGCACAAATGTGTTTCATTAAAAAGAAATTATAGAGGAGACAGAGATAGAGAGAGAAGGACAGAAATCGGAAAAGACGGAGAGAGACAAGGAGAAAGAGAGAAATACAAATTGGAGTGAGGCTTCAAAATGGTACTGGAGAAATAGATGGACCTCCTTTCGCTAGAAAAGTGGGGGTCCGCAGAGGCAGAGTGGTGAATACATCCTTAGTGGCCATCCCGGGGTGATTTCTTTTTTATTAACTGTTTTTCTTTGTTATAAGATAGGGAGGGTTCCATTGAGGGAAGATAGAAAGGACTTGTTTAGAAATTGCTGAGATATAAAAACAAAACACGTCCATCAATTTTATTTAATTTTTTTAAGGGCATACTGGAGTGGGGAGAGGAGTGAAATATAATTGGGCCTGGACCCTCTCGAACATCAAAGTGGCGACCTTGGAGGAGTCAGGAGTGGGAGCACCTTCTCCTTTTTCTGCCTGCATGGATGGGAACAATTCATTTTAGATTTCACAGAAACTGAGAAGAGGAGTGGGGAGGGGTCCCTGCACCAAACCCCTATTTATGTTCCCTTGGAAATATTCCTTTGGGCCTTCCGTTTCTCATGTGGGTCTGGGGTCTGAAGGAAGGCTTTTGCTTTCAAAGCTTCGGCAGTATCTGTGGACCCAGATTTGAGTTGTGGGAGAGAAAAACTAAGTGGCTTTTATAAAAAGCAGCATTGTCTCCAGCTCAGGTGAATTCCAAGTGGGCTCACTTTTAATTTTCCATGGGAATACTCCCTGAGAAAGAAAAGGGCCTTTGTTCAAGCCGTGTTTTGTTTGGGGCCCAGTAAATTGGTTCTATTCTCTCCTTCCTTTGCGGAGAGCCTATCATGACAGCCCCATTGATGAGCAACCAGAAAGTTACAAGCAGAAATAATGAAAAGGATGAACCTGCAAACAGACCCAATTTGTCATTTTCCAGCCTTTTACCAGTGGCACTGCTGCCACACCCCCAACCTGGAAAGAGCACAAAGAACTTGGGTCCAAAGGGAACAGCCTGGCCCAAAGGGACATTCCCTTCTCTGCCTCTACAGGGAAAGGTGGATATTACCAGCTTGTTTGTTTGGGGTTTTGAAAACAATTCTTTGATTCCCTTTCTTAATAGATAGTTAGGCGCTCCATATTTAGAGCTGGGACATATCGTCCATCTCCTTGGCTGAAAAAAACGAGTCCTAGAGAGGAAATGTGGCTTGATGAAAACAGCTGGCATTTATATAGGATCTGAAGGTTGGCAAAATGCTTTATATACATTCTTCTCTCATTTCACCTCACTGAAACCCTGGGAGGTAAGGTATTCTTATCTCTCTTTATAGATGAGGAAACTGAGGCACAATAAGGGTAAGCAAGAAGAGTTCATATCTACATAACACTTTAAGGTCTTTCAAGACTCTTTGTGTATAGAATATCTTATTGGAGCCTCACGGCTACCCCCTCAGGTGGGGGCTCTTATTATTACCAATTTACAGATCAGAAATAAGACTGAGAGAGGCCAGAATGACCCAGCTAGTGAGCCAAAGTTTCCAAGCTCAAAGTCTTGTGCCTATTTTGTGTATGATTCTTCTCCAAGTCCTTCCATAAGTTCTCCATAGAGGATCAGCCTAGCAGACTAGAGACCTTTTCCTAGGTCTTTTAATATTTTATGGAATCATAAAATCACAGAATTTGACTGTTGGGAAAAGAACTGTCAACCAAACCATGCCCAACAAGTAATTTCCTGCCTTTTCTTATAAATCTTCAAAAAGAGGGAAGCCAACCTCCCCCTTGCTAAGGAGCCCATTCCACTTTTTATTTATTTTTTTTAAACCCTTAACTTCTGTGTATTGGCTCCTTGGTGGAAGAGTGGTAAGGGTGGGCAATGGGGGGCCAAGTGACTTGCCCAGGGTCACACAACTGGGAAGTATCTGAGGCCGGATTTGAAACTAGGACCTCCTGTCTCTAGGCCTGACTCTCGATCCACTGAGCTACCCATCTGCCCCCCCCCATTCCACTTTTTAGACAGTTGTTGGTATCCAAATTTGACAGGAAGAATTCAATTCCAGCTCTTTCTGATGTAAGGGAATCCTAGGATCTCCCACTCTACATGCCTTCTCACACATGCTCAAAGTTATATAGACTAAGTGGCTCAGTAGATTGAGAGCCAGGCTTCAGATTTCTTAACTATATGACCCTGGACAAGTCACTGAACCCCCATTGCCTAGCCCTTACCACTCTTCGACCTGGAACCAAAACACAGTATTGATTCCAAGACTGGAAGTAAGAGTTTTTTATTTAATTTTTAATTTAAATGTGTTTTATTAAAATTTACAATTTAAAAAAATATATATTTATTTATTTGAAATTGTTTTTAATGTTTAAAAATCATATAGACAGGAAGAAAAAGCATAGATGATTCTCTAACCCAGATTCTCTAACTCTTAGTCCAGGCCTCCTCCCACTGTATCCTGCTGCCTGGACGACTGCCTATTCACCTTCAAACTCCTTGAAGTTGTCTGTCCCTGTTTGACTTTAGATAAGTCGCTGAAAATTTGATTGTGCTCAATTGGTTTGCTTATCAAGTGAGCCATTTAAATTCTCCCCAAGCCAAATGATTAAGCTCCCTGGGTTTTATCTTTGGTTAAATGTGCCCTTCAGGTGTGGACTAACCTTTGCCCTCCTGCCAGAGTTTACCTAAGCAGCCCTTGTTAGGAGACAACGTTTTCCAAGATGGTGCCCAGAATGTAGGAACCTTCTCATCATATTCTGTGGTGACTGGGCCACATTCCCAAAACTAATACCCAGTTCTGAGCGTCACATTTTAGAAAGGATAATTATCGATGTCCAGCCATGTCTAGAAGAGGGAAACATGGATGGTGAAGGGACTTGAGACTCTGCAATAGAAGAATCACTCAGGAGGAAAAAAAATTATGAATGTTTTAGCCTGACATAGGGAGTGACAACGAGGATCTTCCAACATGTTAAGAATTCTCATAGGTAAGATGGATTAGATTTCCAGAGGGCAGTACCAGTACCAATGGGTAGAAGTTATTGTGATAAATATCAATTCATTATAAGAGAAAGATTTTCAACAATCTGAGCTATCCAATAATGGCATGCTCTGCCTCAAGAATTAGTGAGTTCCTTGCCACTAGATGTATCCAAGAAGAAACAAGATGACCTCCTATCAAGGATTCATTTATTAAGTGCCTTTTGGGTATGTAGCACTAGACTAGGTGAAGAGATATTATATCACAGGACTAGATATCTAGTAGAGAGACAGGACACAAATACAGAGAATTATAACACATATCAAAGCAGCTAGATGGCACAGTGGATAGAAAGGGCCTGGAGTTAGGAAGACCTGAGTTCAAATCCATCCTCAGACACTTACTAGCTGTGTGACCTAAAGCAAGTCTCCTATTTGCCTCGGTTTCCTCATCTGTAAAATGATTTGGAGAAGGAGAAAACAAAACACTCCAGTATTGTTGGCAAGAAAAGCCCAAATGGGGTGACATAGTTGGGCATAAGTGAAAATGATTCAACAAACTGAAGAGATTGAATGATCTCTGAGGTTCTTTCCAGCTCTCTGTCTACAACCAACTCTAATGAGGGAAAACCTACCATGACTAGGCTGCCCATTTTGGACAGCTCCAGTAATGAGAAAGTCTTTCCTCCCATCAAATTTAAATGTTTCTCTTTGCCACTGCTCGTATTCCTGCTCCTGGGGCCAAACAGGTCAAGTCTAACCTCTCTTCCATATGACAGCAGTCAGATATCACCTTCTCCCTTAAGCCTTCTCTGGGTGAACCGTCCCCACCACGTTCTTTTAACCAATTCTCACTTAGCGGGAAATTGAGACATCTCCTTGCTCCTTCTGAGTGCCCTCCTCTGAACCTTCCCCAGCCTCTCAAGTGTTTTCTGAACTGTGGTGCCTAAAACTGAAGTCAACACTGCAGATATGATGTGTGCAGAGGGTCTGTCACTCCTTACTCCCAGATGCTAGGTCTGCTTTAATGCAATTCAAGAATCCATTGGCTTGGGGGGCTGCTATATCATACACTTGCTTGCCTCCCTTCTTCTCTAGCCTCCTTCAAGTCCCAGCTAAAAGCTTGCCTTCAACAAGAAACCTTTCCCCAACCTCCTCAATGCTAGTGCCTTTGCTCTATTGGTTAATGCTCATTTATCCTGTCTCTATCTTGGGGACAAGTTGTCTCCTCCATTAGACTAGGAGCTTCTCATGGGCAGAGACTGTCTTTTGCCTTCCTTTATATCCCCAGGACTTGACATGTTGCTTGCCACATGTTGCTGCTCAATTGTTTCAGTCGTGTCCAACTCTTCATGATGCCATTTGGGTTTTTCCTGGCAAAGATATTAGAAGAGTTTGCCATTTCCTTCTCCAGCTCATTTAACAGATGAGGAAACTGAGGGTGAAGGGACTTGCCCAAGGTTACCCATCTAGTAAATGTCTGAAACCAGATTCGAACTCAGGAAGATGAGTCTTCTTGACCCCAGGTCCAGCACACCCCCTGGGTACCCTCTCACTGAGTACACAGTAGGCATTATTTAAGTGCTTGTTGACTGACTTAAGCAGAGGTTGGGCATGTCCACGGATGGGTGCATCTTACGTTCTGACCTCAACGAGGCCAAAAGGCTAAGTGATTGATCTTTGAAGGAAGCTGAAGCAGCTGTGGAATGTCCTTCTGGAAATAGCGTGACAGCCGGGGAGGCAAGATAAACTTCTTGAACAGCATTCTCCAGGCACTGAAGAAGATCAAGACTAATTAGTAACACCCATTGGTAAAAACCAGTCATTTCCAATCAGCAGCTGGCTGCTCCCAGATTTATTCACTGTGTTCCTCCCTTCTGTCCCAGGGATGACAAGTGTCTTTTCTGATCCTCCAGACTGCGAGGAAGGACTCCACGCTGAACTAGTCCCAGGCAAGAAGCCCCAACTTCCATATTTGAAATGCACCACATTGGCTAAATCCTTGGGTTCTTCTTGGATGCCTCCTTCTCCATTATTTCCCACAATGAGCCAGTCACCGCATTCCTGTGAAATCTCCTTCCCCAGTGTTTCTCACACCCTTCTCGACTTTTCCACCCCCTCACCTTTGCCTGGGCTGCTCCCTCTGCTCTAAGGTTTTGCAGAACCTGGTTTAAGAAATTCAGTTCAGCACACAGGTCCACCACCCTGATTCAGGCTGTCATCACCTCTTGCCTGGACTATTGCAGTAACTCAGCTAATTGGCATCTTGGATGTCAATCTCTCTCCTCTGAGTTTTAGTACTGGTGTGACCTAGGCTAAGCCCACTTCTTGGACCTTAGTTTCCCCATCTGTGAGATGAGAGGGACTCGGCCATCTCTGTAGATTCTTTGAGCCCAGGATTCCCTTCTGATTCATTCCCCACAAACTACCAGAGTGATTTCCAAAGCCCAGGGATGAGTGTGTCGTGACTTTGCTCAGGAACTTTCCAGAGGTCCTGATTGCCAAAAGGATAAAACATGAACTCCTCTGTTTGGCACAGGGTCTGGTTCCCATCTATCTTTCCAGGTTGATTTCACAATACTCATCCTCATACATTCTCTGTTCTAACCAAACTGGTCTGCTTGCTAATCCACATAAAGGACGTGCCATCTGCCATTTCCATACCTTTGCACGGGCTGTGCCCCATGTCTGGAGCACTCTCCCTCCTTCTCTACACCTCTTGGGATCCCCAGATCTTTTCAAGGTTCAGCTCGAATGCCAACTCCTATGATAATGCCTTTCCTACTCTACTAGCATTGAAATTTCTTTATGTTTACTTTGAATATATTTCACATGTATTTATCTGCATATGTATTGTTTTCAGCCCACCTCATCCCCCAGGAGAATGGAAGTTCTTTGAGGTCAGGAATGGGTCCATTCTGTTCTGTGTTCCCAGCATCAGATGCGATATTCAATTCATACTTAGTACTTAATAAATGTTGGATTTAAGTGCCTGTCATGTGCTTTGGAGTTAAGAAATAAAAAATGAAATAGTCTCTGCCTTCAAAAAGTCAGCCACTAGTTGGCATTTACATAGTGCTTGCCTTTCTTAGGTTGGGCAAAGTGCTATTTTTTATTTTATTTTTGTCATTTTCAGTCATTTCTGATTCTTTGTCACCCCTTTTGGGATTTTCTTGGCAAAGGCATTAAAGCAGTTTGCCATTTCCTTCTCTAATTTATTTTACAGATAAGGAAACTGAGGCAAACAAGGTTAAGTGATTTCCCCAGGATCACACAGTTAATAAGTATTTGAGGCCAAATTTGAATTCAGATCTTCCTGACTCCAGGCCCAGCTCTCTATCCACTTCACTACCTAGATGTCTCCTAAAGTGCTATACATACATCTACTATCTCATTTAATCCTCACAACAACCCCGTGAAGTTGGCACTTTTATTATCCCCATTTTACATTTGAGATGATGCTTAAGTTAAGTGACTTGACCAGGATCACCCATCTAGTAATACCCTGAAGCAAGGTTCAAGCCCAAGTCTTTTTATTTAAATTCTAGCACTTGACACACTCTGCCATACATGATACATCTGGCTTACAGCCTATTTGTCTAGCTAATTGGGGAGCTTATATATGCTAAGGAATAAATACAGGTAACTATAATATAATTCTTGCTTTACCTACTTCACAGGATTAAAAGATCAAGAAAGGGCACCTGGGGAATAGCTAGGTGGCTCAGTGCATAGAGCACCAGGCTTGGAGTCAGGAGGACCTGGGTTCAAATGTGACCTCAGGCACTTCCTAGCTGTGTGACTCTGAGCTAGTCACTTTACCCCATTTGTCTAGCCCTTGCCCTTTTATCTTAGAATTAGTACTATTATTATGGAAGGAAGGAGGGAGGAAGGGAGTAGGAAGAAAAGGAAGGTGGGAAGGAAGAAGAAGAGAGGAAGGAAGAAAGGAAGGGAGGGTTGAAGAAAGTAAGGTGGGAAGGAAAAGAAGGAGGGAATGAGGGAAAGATGGAGGGAAGGAAGAAAGAAAGAAAGAAAGAAAGAGCAAGGAAGGAAGGAAGAATAGTGTGCTTAGAATTTAGAAGAACTGAATTCAAATCCCACCTCTGATGTACTGACCCTGTGACCCAGGGAAGGTGGCTTAACCTGTCAGAGGTTCAAAAAGCTTTCCTAAGATTTTAAACTGCAAAGAACCAATCTGTGTTGATAGGGGCATTCTCTGTCCTAGTGAAATCATACATCTAGTTCCTTCCCCATAAGAAATAATGCATAAAAAGTGTTTTGTTTACCATAAAGCTCTCTAGAAATATCTACTCTCCCTTTTATTATTATACATAATGGAAAGGGCAGGAAAAAGTTGTGAAGAGGATGCCCCATGAAGTCGGAGGCAGGAACGGTCATGACTGCCTGGTTGGGATCAGGGATGGCTTCTAAAGAAATGGCATTTGAGCTGTTATTTAAAGGATGAGTAGAAGGAATTCACCTAGTTGGGGGAAGGGTATTTCAAGCAAAAGGAGCAGCAATGAACAAATTATAGATATGGATTAGGTCCAAACAGGCCAGTCTGACAGGACTGTAGAGTAGACCAATGGGATTAGTGTGAGAGAAACCTGGAACTGTAAGGTGGCACCAGGCTACAGAGGACCTCAAATGCCTGCTTAAAGGGTTTGAGTTTTATTCCATAGACAATAGGGATTTTTCCTTCTAGATAATAGTTTTTCTGAAGAGAAAAAAGGAAAATCCATTTAACAAACAGATACCACCCTTAAGTGACATTTACATAGCTTAAAGTTTACAAAATACGTTTTCTCATTTGCCTATCTCTTCAACCCCAGGATATGGAGGAAGATGGGAAGGAGGGAAAGCCTCCCCTGCTCACAGGCACTCTGACGCTTTAGGATTGGGGCTAGATAAGCACCTGAAATGGTGCTCTCCGTGCTCAGGGCCGAGAGGGGAGGTTGGGGGAACCTCTGGTGAGAGAGCTGCTTTGGGAATGGGAGAGGGAGGAGGCCTCCTTCAATTTACATTCCAAACCCTATCTGAGCCGGATCTAAGCTGGGAGGAAAGAAGCCTGACCCCACAATTCTTCTTTCCAGAGATCTGGGCACCATCTCCTCCACTATGTTTTCCCAGTCTCATGGCGGCTTTGAATCAGATCAAGTTCTCATTTTTGCTGTATTTCTATCTGTACCTTTAAGGTCTCCAAGAGTGTCTACCTTAAAGGCAAAAAACTTCCCAGAAAGAGAGTGCATCTCATTTTTTTGTCATCTTATTATTCAGTCATGTCTGATTCTTCATGACCCCATTTGGGGTTTTCTTGACAAAGATACTGGAGTGGTTGGCCGTTTCCTTCTCTAGCTCATTTGACATATGAGGAAACTGAGTCAAATAGAGGTAGGTGACTTACCCAGATAACACAGATAGTAAGTGTTTGAGGCCAGATTTGAACTCAGAAAGATGAATTGGCCTGACTCTAAGCCCACTGAACCTAACTGACCCTAAAAATATATTTTTTTAAACAAGTTTATGGACCCCGTGTTAAGAACCAAAGAGAGGGATGTGAAGAAGAAAGATGTTGGCTTAGTTTTCTAGATTCCTTAAATTTCAGGTATGAATTAATATTCTTTTTTTTTTTTAAGCCCTTACCTTCCATCTTAGAATCAATACTGTGTATTGGCTCCAAGGCAGAAGAAGAGTGGTAAGGGCTAGGCAATGGAGGTTAAGTGATTTGCCCAGGGTCACACAGCTGGGAAGTGTCTAAAATCAGATTTGAACCCAGGCCCAGCTCTCAATCCACTGAGCCACCCAGCTGCCCTTCAAAGTTAATATTCTTAAAGCACTAAAAGGTTACCAAGCACTTGACTCAAAATGACCCTATGAGCCTGGTTATTCAAACAATATTATCCCCATTTTACAGATGAGGAAACAAGCTCAAAGAGGTCCAAGGACTTGCTCATGGTCACAAAGCCAGAAATTCTGTAGAAATTCAGTGCAAATCCAATTAATTCCCTTTACACTATACCAAGCTATATTCCCTTAATTGGAAAAAAATATTCTGGATTTTTCAGATTAAAGATTTGTATTTCTAGATCCACAGCAATCCAGAAACAAAGTCCATAAACAGCCCCAAAGCAGTGCTAGAGTTATTTTTACAGACTCCAACACTCTATTCTCCCCCCACCCAGGTGCTAACAAGTAGCTGCCTGGATGAAAGTTGTCCCTTCTGTCTCAGCCCATCCCACTCTCCATAGGTGTGAAGTCATAAAATGGCCAAAAGGGAGGCAGCAGGAGGGGGGAAGCCTGGGAAATCTCCATATTGATGAGAGAGTGTTGTGATTATTTTTATGACCCCAGCAAGTGGCTGAATATTCTGGTCCCAGCCCCTACCTCCACTCCCAGGGATGCCTGGAAAGAATGCTAGCTCTGGAGCCAGAGGGCATGGGTTTGAATTCGGGTTGGGTCACTTACTCTCGGCCAAATCTTAGGCCACTTAAGAGAGATGGAAGATGACTTTTTTTTAACCCTTACCTTCCATCTTAGAATTAATACTGTGTATCTGTTCCAGAGCAGAAGAGTGAGAAGGGTTAGGCAATGGGGGTTAAGTGACTTGCCCAGGGTCACCCAGCTAGGAAGTGTCTGAGGCCAGAATTGACCCCAGGACCTCCTGTCTCTGTACGTGGCTTTCTAGCCACAGAGCCTCCCAGCTGCCCCTGAGTAGATGACTTCTAACATCTCTTCCAGATCCAAAACCTTTCTAAAATCTTTCTAGAGTCATTAATTATCATCTAGTACAATGGGAAAAGCCTTCATTGTGTAGTCATTGGATATAGCTTCAAATCTCACTTTTAAAATACTTAGGTGAATGGGAATAAATCACTTAACCTCTCTGAGCCTCAGTTTTCTCAACTGTAAAATGAGGCAGTAGGATTAGGTCACCTTTGGGGGCCCATCCAGGTCTAGATCTATGACCCTGTGATTGATTAAGTAATGGAGAGTTGGCTCAATCTTTATAAGCTCCTTTCCTCTGAAACTACATCAGTCATTCACTTTGAACAGTCATTGTTAGGGGCAGCTGGGTGGCTCAATGGATGAGAGCCAAGCCTTGAGAGGAGAGGTCCTGGGTTCATATCTGACCTCTGACACTTCCTAGCTGGGTGACCCTGGGCAAGTCACTTAACCTCCATTGCCTAGCCCTTACCATTCTTCTGCCTTGGAACAAATACATAGTATTGACTTTAAGATGGAAGGAAAGGGTTTTAAAAAAAGTCATTGTTCAAGTCTGTGGTCTAATAAAAACTTACATTTTATATATAACTTTAAGTTTTTGCAAAATGCCCTTGAAAACAACCAAAAATATGAATGACTAAATAAAACTATTTGAAACAACCAAACATAGTTATTCTTTGTGAAATATCTAAACAGCACTGTTCAAGATCTTTCCAGGAATGTATTGGTAAATATCTAACAACTGACTCTTAGGAAAGAAGGATATAGAATGCATACATCACAACCTTTAAATTTAATCTTCATTGTAAATATTTCCTTCCTCGTTGTCTTAAGTCCAGATAGTCAACAAAATAATAAATCAAACTCTGATTTGTAGCTTTTTAAAATGTCTTAAGTATAAATGAAAATTTAACAATTGGCTCTCTTGAGAAGATATGAGCAGGGTCCAGCATACCCCTGGACTTTGCCTAAGGCTCTCTGGATATCAGTTTCCACATTTATCAAATGAAGGGGCTGAACTCTCAGCAGAAATTTCTGCAGTCCTTTCTAACTCATATAGTCTGTGTTCTAAGGGGTTTTTCTAGTTCTGATATTCTTTTTTTTCTAGCTCTAAAATCTTTTTTTGTTTGTTTTTTAAATCCTTACTTTCCGTCTTGGAGTCAATACTGTGTATTGATTCCAAGGCAGAAGAGTGGTAAGGTTAGGGAATGGGGGTAAAGTGACTTGCTCAGGGTCACACAGCTGGGAAGTGCCTCCCGTCTCTAGGCTTGGTTCTCAATCCACTGAGCTACCCAGCTGCCCCCCTAGTTCTAAAATCTTTAATCCAAGACTTGCTTTAAGTATTTTATTGTCTATTTAGAATACTTAAATAATATCAATTTGATGGATCCCTGTAGCCTGACTCTCTTTTCCCCAAAGGTTGTCTCTTCTCTCTCCAAAGAACTGATGGGATACATCAGGGCAACTTTATGAAATAGATACACTCCTAAAGAGTTTTGCATAAATATATACTAGGGGTTACTTGCAGTTTTAATGCAATCATACAGTGAATTTTTTATTTAAAAATTATTTTATACAGTGAATAATCACATTCTAATTTCTATCTTTATTTACTTAAACGAATCTGTGATCTCATCAGTGTGGGTACCTCCACCTCCAGTATTCTGCATTCTCATTCTATGCAAGTCTCATCCATGTCTTTCCATAAATCCTTCATCGTGTCACAACATGACAGAGTAGCTCTACGATTCTAAGTACAATGTTCTATTTTCTAAATTCTTTTCCAGATCTGATATTCTACTCTAAAATTTGTTACAGTTCTCATGATTTGTTACTCATGACTAGGCAGTTAAAGAGCCCAACAAAGACAACAATCTAGACCTCTATAAGGGAAGGAATAGCAAATACTTTTTTTTCTAATAAACCTGTTAAAGATCAATAAGTATGAATATATCCACATAGAAAGGACAGAAAAATAAAAGGTGTGTCTATGTAACACAGAATCTCTAGGGGTTTTTAAAGCATATAATAAATTTAACATGGAAGCACCAACACCATTCTGCTTGCCTATAGTCCTGTATGGACATAATTCTCTTAGCTTCTTTGCTTTTGTGTTTCATTGATACTCTTCTTTTTCTTTTTTTTAAATCACTGCATTATTATCCACCAATTTCCCTACACAAAGCAACAAACAACAAAAGTCATTCTTTATAACAAATAGACAAATAAAACAAATCTACACATTGGCTGAATATAAACATTTCTGTCTCATTATTTACCTCTAGCCAGTCACTGCTTTCACAAGAATCTAAGAAGTAAAATGTGATTCACTATCAGGCTTTTGGAAAAGCAATTGGCCATTGCATTGATCAAGGTTTATTAAGTCTTTCAAAGTTAATTTCTTTTACAGTCTTGTAGTCATTGTAGAACTATTCACTTAATTCTGCATCAGTTCAAATTGTATGAATCTTCTAAGATTTCTCTGAACCCATTGATAGCAAATACTGGGATTTTTATCAATTCCTGTTGCAATCTGGACCTATTTAATTCAAGTCATCAACACTGTGTCTATTAAATGAATAAATAAAGTAATAGTTTGGTTCCATTGAGAATAAAATATAGTTCTCAAAGATGACTGGAAAGTATATTTTTTTGTTGCTTATTAACAAAATAATTAATATACGTAGTGTGCTTGAAGATTTACAGCTAGAAAAATCCATTAAAAACTAAAGCCATATTTCAGTCGACAAAAGATTATAAAAACCTAGGTTTATTAATGATTTAAATATTTTAGACTCTTTAAGATGTTTTATTTTTCCAACCAATTTTGGATATGTAGTATCCACTCCAGCCTATCTCCCCAACTCAGCACTCATGGAGTTCGTACACTGCTTTCCTTCTGGGTACCAAGTCTCTGCTGGAAAGGTCCTTCGGGTGGGCTCCCTGGCTCTACTCCTTACAAAATTTCAACTCAAATTTCAAGTGTCAAAGATATTTCTCTCTTGAATCTCTCCTACTAGAGATGCAGGGGTCACATTCCACAAAGCTTCTCCCTACCTCAAGTGTACTGGCAGATTGAGCTTTTTAGAGACCTGCAGGAAGTGGACAAGGGCAAGTTTAAGCGCCCTTCTCTTTCAGTCATGGTGAACTCTTTCACAATTTGTAAAGGAATATCAGAGGTATAGGCCCATCTTTGAACCTAGCTTAGCAAATTAATACCTTATCTCTTCATTTATCTGTCCCTTGCTTTCTTGAAGTACATAAGCCAGGTAGAGGAGAAATTTGGTATAATATAAATAATTATCAATAAATTAAGAATTTTTTTAAATACTAAAACTGTTAGAAAACTCTATAAAGGAATACAAGGAAGACTGTTCGGGGAGGACTAGCACCTCTAGTATGAGGCTTTCAGGACTATTCATCTACCTTTGGTGCCTACCTTTCACTTGTGCCTCTAAAAAATTGTAACATGCATAGCAGCTACACTCTGGTGAAACCATCTCAGCAAACATGACAAACCAAGTTGAGGGTGACGAACAGGTTTCAATAAATATTGTATCTCTTTTGTATTTATTTACAAGAATATATGCTATTTCTTCCCAGTAGAATATAAGTTATTTCAAACCATCAAACCATTCAGCAGAGGGGCTAAACCAGGTTGATGAGTTGAGAGATGCCTACCTCAAGCATGTGAAGACTTTTCCTGATGAAATGGACAGATGAAAATAGTTTATTCTAATAGCCTTGAAGGTAGCTGAAACAGGCACTATGGACAGAGTGCTTAGAGCTTGGTCAGGCATCAGAGATGCCAAACTGCATCCCAGGCCATCACTAGTTGCCCTGATTTTTGTCTTGCCACTGGACTTTGATGAGTCTGGAAGAGTGAGTGAGGCTGACGACTTTGTGCAACCCTGCCTCACTTAACACTGACTCACAAGCAAGTCAAGGCATCACCCTGTGATGTCGCTGGTCCTCTTCAAAAACAAATGAGATGGCCTCAGCCACTTCCCAGCTGTGTGACCCTGGGCAAGTCACTTGACCCCCATTGCCCACCCTTACCAATCTTCCACCTATGAGACAATACACCGAAGTGAAGGGTTTAAACAAAAAAAAAAAAAAACAAATGAGAAACAAGAAGAAGGAGCACCAAGTCCCTACCCTCAAGGAGTTTACAATCTAGTACTAATCACGGGTTCCCTTTAAACAGGACTTCATAGCATACAGAAAGGCTCTTCCCAACAGCCCAGTGAGGCAGGTACTACAAATGTCGCTCTCCATTATCCCAAGGGATACTGAGACCTGCAGAGGTTAAATGACTGTCCATAATTAGGAGGCAAACCAGTGACAGAGCTAAGACTCAACCTAAGTCTTCTCAGTCTAAGTCAAAGGCCTTTCTTTGCTATTCCCGATCACAGTAATAACCCCCTCTTTGTTTTTCCTCTCTCTAGTCTCTCTCCTTTCCAGCTCATCTCTATACTTCTTGCCAAATGGATATTCCTAAAGTACAAGTCTGATGATGTCACTATCCTGTTCAAGAAGCTCCAGTGGCTCCCTACTGCATACTGATTAAAATTTGAACCCCCTCCTCTTTGTCATTAGAGGCCTCAGACAATTGACTCCATGATGCTCTTCCTGTACTGGGCATATCACCCCTCATGCATTCAACATTCCAGCCATGCTCTCTTCCTTGTTGCTTCCTATGCACAACATTTCATTTACCAACTTTGCATGCTTTTGCCCAGATTGCCCCAAGACCAGAATCCCTAGCTTCATTCAAGTTTCAGTTTAAGGGCCATCTCCTATACCAAGCCTATCCTGATTTTTCTGGTTTCTAAGGTCCTCTCTCTCCTCAAAATGTTTTAGTTTTTATTAACATATTTTTTTGTATTTCCTTATTTACTTCCCTCCCCCCAGCCCAGAAAACTCACAATGAAATCACGGGAAAGAAAAGAGGAGATAATAAACTAACTCTAAAGATTTTGCCATGCCTTGTGACCCAGTTAAAAGGTTTTAACAAGTTCCAAGTTTGAATTAGAAAGGGCAGTCTGGTCACTGGCTGGACAAATGATTGGGCACAATCTAATGGTTTGAGGGTGAGTCAATAAGATGTGAGTCAAGGTTGTAGAATATGCCAAAGGGCTGGAGGGAAGAATGGGATTTTTTCTCCTCCCTCTCCCCACCATCAGCCATTGGGGCTTTGAAGTAATCCTATTCTACCAGTGGGAAGCCCCCAGTGTAGCAAGTCAAGATTCAGTCAGTTGAGAGTAAGGCACAGTTGGGGGAGCAGAAACACATGTTCTCTGATCAGATACAGACACCAATGGGCAGTCATTTGAGGACTGAAGTAGTTTGAAGGAGCATAACACCTGGCATCAGGTAAGAGAGCTGATTCAAGGCAGAACTCTTCTAGCAAAGAGTCCTTGCATAGGCTCTAAGAGCCCCAGAGAGAGATAATGATGATGTTTTGACCAGATGTGCTCCCTACACAAAGTCCTCAGTGTCGTTGTGCTCTAAGGTCTTGCTCATGCTTCCCAAGGATGCTGAATGCACTTGAGGGAGAGCATGCCTTGTAGTCACTGTTTTTAATATATCTTCATAAATGCCTTTAAAAAGAATGAATTGTGTCTAACAGAGGACTAGTAAAGGGAAACAAACCAATGGAGCCTAATGAGCTAATTTTAGGAGGGCAGATCTACAAACTACCCTAGAAACTCTGAAGATCCTGGCTGTCTTCTTGGAACCAGTCCTGCAAACCTGTGAGTGCCAAGTTGGAGGGGTGTCCCAGATGAAGTGCTACATATATTTTGGTACATAATGCTCCTCTCAAGAATGAAAGCCCTTTATGGGAAGACCCAATTTCATTTTTGTTTTGTAGCTCCTATACCCAATACAGCGCCATAGAAGAACACAGTACATATGCATAATAAATGCTTATTGAATGGATGAATGAATACCAATGACAGTTGTCAACCTTTTGTAGTTTGGGGACCAATTTTTACCGTGCCCTCCCACTAATGATAATTATTTTATTAGTTTCTAGTGGAAGAGGAAACACGAGAAAAAAGATACAATTAATTTACTACTTCTTTTAAAAGAATTTTAATTTTCAAGAAATAAAAGGAGAGAGAGGAGGGAGATGAAGAGAGAGAGAGAAAGAAAGAAAGAAAGAAAGAAAGAAAGAAAGAAAGAAAGAAAGAAAGAAAGAAAGAAAGAAAGAAAGAAAGAAAGAAAG
>NC_058130.1:676871172-676947863 GCF_016433145.1 Gracilinanus agilis
GAAGGAAGGAAGGAAGGAAGGAAGGAAGGAAGGAAGGAAGGAAGGAAGGAAGGAAGGAAGGAAGGAAGGAAGGAAAAGACTCTACAGCTTTCCACTGACTCTAGCCTAAACAGAAGATAAGCAATGTACTTTATATACTTTTAATTCAACATGGTTCTTAATTTATATATAAATAAGGTGCTGAAAGAGTTTGAAAAGGAGAAAGAACTTCTCACTGGAAGGATTAGGGAAACCATGATGAAAGCCTTGGCTGTAAAGTCAAAGGAACTATGTTCAAATCCCACCTCTGACTCTTACTCTTACTACCTTGTGTGACCTTAGGCCAGTTTCTTAACTTCTCTATAATTCTAGTGCCTACTACCTGTTGATTATTTCTGAATTATCCCATTTGTACATAGTGCTTGGCACCTTGTAGGAACTTAACAAATGTTTACTAATTCACTGACTAACCCACCACTACCTCCAAAGACTCAGTTTCCTCATGTGTAAAGTTAGATTTTAAATTAAATTAAATCAGATGATGTCTGAAGTCCTTCTAGATTTAAGTCCTACAAACATAAATTTCATGGAAGAGAGAACATTTCAGAGGGACCTATGATACTAGGAAGAAGTTCTTTTCTGACCAGATATTCAACAAGTTTGCTTGTATATGTGTGTAATGTATGAATGTGAATATGTATAAATGTCTACACATTGCATATATGGATGAATTATCTATATATACATATGACATATATCCCTTTATTCTATGTGTATACACACAGAATAATTTTAAAGATAGTAAATAAAAAATTAAAACACAAGGTAGTTTGGGAGAGAAGTCATTAACATTTGAGAGGATCCGGAAAAGATTCATACAAAAAGTTGTGCTTGAGTTGGGTTCTGTGAAGGTAAGGAGGGGGTGTACATTCCAGTCATGGGAAAAGGCGAGGAGACTGGAGATGGAGTGCCATGAGTAAGGAGCAAAGAGAAAGCCAATGTGACTTGGATGGCAGGGAAGGAAAGTAATGTACTTGGAACTAAAGAGAGAGATTAGGACCAAGTTTTGAAGGGTTTGAAAGCTCACAAAATAGATTATATTTTCCCAAAGGTATGTCTCAAGTCTCTCCACAAATTCATCCCCAAGTTTGCCCCATTTGCACTCTCCAAGCCCATTCAAAACAGCACAGGGATTTCGGGAAAAGGGAAGATGCAGGGCAAATGATGTATACAGTTGTCAACAGCTGAGTGCAGGTGGGGTAGGAATAAGAGGATCTATGAGATCCTAATCTTTAAAAAAAAAAAAACTCATTCAAAGAGCAAGTCTAATTTGTCATTGTTTCTTCATCTAAAATGAAGCTTGGGGGGCAGCTAGGTAACTCAGTGGATTGAGAGCCAGACCTAGAGATGGGAGGTCCTGGGTTCAAATTTGGCCTCAGACACTTCCCAGCAGTGCGACCCTGGGCAAGTCACTTGACCCCCATTGCCTACCCTTACCACTCTTCTGCCTTGGAGCCAATACACAGTATTGACTACAAGATGTAAGGTAAGGGTTTAAAAAAAAATAAAATGAAGCCTGTTGTTTTTTTCTTTAAATTAATTTCCATCACCACACTTGGAAATACTGGCCCAGTTACAATATGTTCTTACTTAGCATTTAATCTTCCATTATATTAGAATTAATTATTTCACTTTTATGAAATGCTGTCTGTAGCCCAAGCAGCCAGCAGCAGCCCGTCTGTGTCTGTGCCCTCCACTTCCAACCATCTCCCACCAAAATATTCAGGTCCAGTAAGATGTTAATAAAATTGCTTAAGAAACTAAAAGTGAATGGTGCTGGATCGTCGGAAAATTACACCTACAATTATGCACTAATATTCCACCAAGGAAGCAGATGGCATTCCATGCATAAATTATTATTTATCCCTGGAATTCCCCCTTTGCCTGTTACTAAGTCAACTTTTTTTTTAATTCTTTGTTGGGCCCATGGCATCCTGGGGGCAGTTCTCAGCTTCCACTACCTCCCCCACAGTACATAGTGCAAAGTTTCTGTTAAGCAACTCCAAATTCCAAAATGAATTCCAAGACAGCACTAATCGCATTTTCTTTCATTTGCTTCTTTTAATTTATAATGTCTTTATTTGTGTGGGTGTCAGGCAGGCAGAATTCTCCTACCTGAAGTTTATTCACCTATCTCTCCTAGCACCTAATGCACGGCTCAGCACACAACAGATGCTTAATAAATGTTAAAGTATAGAACCCTTTGGCAATCTAGTAAAGCCTATGAACCCCTTCTCAGAATAATGGTTCTTGAGGACATCCATAATTGAAGAAAATTCTCGATTTATTTTCAAATTAATGAAAATCAAAATGTATTCATTCAACTTCCCTGAAATCTATCCATGGACTTCTCATGAATCAAGAGGCAGCATGCAAAGGGATTCATAATGGCTTTCAAAAAATTTTTTCAATGTGTTTGCACAAAATAATCCACTTGGTCCAGAGAATGAATAGAAAATAATATCATGGAATTTCAGAGCTTACAGAGTCCTAACCTCATTCAACCTCCTTATTTTTCTCAATTAGAGTCAACAAAGTCAAGGCAGCATGGTGTACCTAAAATAAGAGACAAAAGATCTCAGTTCCAGCACCAGCTAGAGAGTATCTGTCTGGCCTTCAACAAATCAATTTATCTTTCTGGTACTCATTTTCCACGCCTATAAAATAAAGAGGTTGGAGATCTCTATGATGATTTCTAACTCTAGAATTCTATGCCCCTGGGGGTAGCTCAGTGGATTGAGAGTCAGGCCTAGAGTCCGAAGGTCCTGGGTTCAAACTTGGCCTCAGACACTTCCCAGCTATGTGACCCTGGGCAAGTCACTTAACCCTCATTGCCTAGCCCTTACCACTCTTCAGTCTTGGAACCAATACACAATATTGATTCCAAGACAGAAGGTAAAGGTTTTTATATTAAAAAAAAAGTTTTTTCATCTAAAAAAAAAAAGAATTCTATGCCCATCACCATTAGAATGTCAACTTCTTTAGGATAAAAATTATATTCCTTTTGTCTCTGTATTCCCAGAACTGAGCAGAGTGCCTAGCATGCTGTAATATTAAAAAAACAGTGTTGACTCATTGATTTATTCTCCATACTTAATACAGTGACTGGTACTTAGTTGGCATTTAATAAATGTTTATAATATGAAGTTGTTTAAAAAATGCAGAAGAGGAGGAGGAAAAGGGAAAGAAAGAGGAAAAAGAGAAATAAGAAGGAGCATGATGTAGCTATTGTATAATATTTGAAAGTTTGCCACATAAAAGAGAGATGAGACTTGCTCCATTTAGCCCCAAAGAGTAGGAGGTAGGACAATGGAAGGAAGTAGAAAACAGGCTACTTTAGGCTTGATGTCAAGATAAATTTCCTAACAATTAATGTTGTTCAGAAGTGGAATGGTCTTCCTCAAGAAGTTGTGGGGGCCCCTTCCATGGAAATCCCAAGCAAAAATGAAATGACTACTTGTTGGGTCTGTTACAGTGAAAAGGATGACTTTTTTGTTCGGATTGGATGACATGATTACAAAAGTCCCTTCCAAACTCTCAGTATCTGTGATTCTGTAATTGATTTACAGATAGATGGATCAAATCATATGAACTCAATTCAATTCAATTCAATAAGGATTAATTAGGACTTTCTTGGCACCAGAACTAATTACCAGTCATTAGATTCTAAGCTGATTGAGGACAGGGACTGTCTTTTACTCTTTTTTTTATCCAGCACAATGGCTGGCACCTAAAGGGCACTTAATAGATGCTTATTAATTGACTGATTAACTCTACTAGCATGAGAATACTAGCTTCAAGAATGCAAGGTCACCTCCACATTGTAATGAAGCATCAGAACAGGATCGCTGTAGAAAATACATACAAATTGGAAATCAACAGAAGATCCCTGATAGGAGATGTCATTAGGGCTAAACCGTGAAATCTGAAGAGAGTTAAAGGTTCCTACAAGCAATGAGATGATCTCTAAAGTCCCTTCCACCCCTAAATTCAATGTTCTTTTTATCCAGTGAAGTCATGAGAGGGAAGAGGTGATTCTATGTATATTTCCCTCCCCCCTCTCCACTAAGAGAAAAGTAATTCAAGCCCCCATCAAGAGAGTCAGAACAGAAATTCATTCCTCTAATACCAACTTCAAGTGGTAGCTGAACCTACTAGGCTTCCTAGAAAACACAAGTCAGCTCTGGGAAGCACCTATAAAAGTAACCCTTGACTTTGACAGCTGTCTCATTAGCTTTAGCCAGTGGGGAAAGGGCAAGAGAGTGTATGTATGGAGGGGGGCAGAATAAGTCATTTTTAATTCTATCATTTCACAGGGAAATCTAGCAGTCGATATAGTCTGTATATGTGTATGTATTAAAAAGGGACCATTTTGAGTCCCTTTGTAATTAGCTAGAAGAAAATACACAGCATCCAGCAGTACAGTTTAAGCTCAATGAAACTCCCAAATTTTAGTGGAAAGGCAAGAATCAGACAGGATGAGAAGAGAGGAGTTAAGGCTGTTACTAATGGCAACAAGACCCACAGGGATAAGACTACTCAGAGGTAGTAGAGATTATTTTTGTTTTTCTGAGAGAATGAACAGGGTATGGTACTCTTGAGTGGAATTGTAAGGCTATGAAGGAAAAGATCTACTGCTTCTTAAAAGTTCATGTTTGTTTTGTCTTTTTTAATAAATTTTTGTTGATGTCTTTTTCTTTAAAAAAAAAAAAAAAGCTTTACCTTCTTTCCTAGTATTAATTTTAAGACAGAACAGCAAGTGCTAGGCAATTGGAGTTAAATGGCTTGCCCAGAGTCAGTCAACCAGCTAGGAAGATTTTAAGGCCAAATTTGAACACAGATCCTCCCGACTCTAAACCTGGCACGCTATTCTACTGCCCCAATCTTTTGTTTTTACTTTGACTATATCCCCTGTAACTCTCCTCCCAGAGTACCCTAACAATATAACCAAGAATTTATTTCAAGAGAAAAAAATCATTTGAACTTAAAAATTATGGAAAGATATGCAATCTTGCACATACATGAACCTCCTAGGTCTGTAAAGGAATTCAAGGGAAAGAGAAAGGTGTCTTCTCCATATCTCTTCTTTGGAGCCATCTATTGCATTGCTTTTAGGTAATAAAATTCTACATGTGTGGCACAGATTGTCATTATTCATTTTATTACCAGTTGGAAAATATTTATTCCATATTTAACATCAAAATCTTTCTTATTACTAATAATAGTAGTGCTAGGTGTTTCCTACCAGAGGTAGGGGGATGTTGCAAATTTTTCCCTGGATTTCCTCATTCTAGAATGTTAATAGCGTTGTCATTTTGAAAATTAGACATTTATTAACAACATCCAGGGTTAAAAGCTTCCAAAAAATCATAAGACAAATAAGTATCTGAGTCTTCCTGACTGCAGACCTGCTGCTAGTTCTAGTCTCTTCTCAGTGTTCTCGATCTTCTTTCCTATTGATACTTCGATGACTTTCTGCACCTGCTGAACTTCTTTAATTCCCCAAATTCTAACACAGTATGGTTGCTTCTGTTGATCTTGGGAGGACATGGTGCCACTGGATAGAGAATGTGAGACCTGGAATCAGGAAGACCTGAGTTCAAATGCTCCTTCAGACACTAACTGCATATGGCTCAGGGCAAATCACATAATAATAATAATAGTTAGGATTTATATAATACTTACTATGTACCAGGCACTGTGTTAAGTGCTTTACAAAGATCACATTTTGATCCTCATAACAGCTCTGGAAAGTAGGTGTAATTATTATCAACATTACCATTTTACAGATGAGAAAACTGAGGCAGATGGGGGCTAAATGACTTGCTTAGGGTTCTACAGCGGGTAAGTTTCTGAGGCTGGATTTGAGTTCAGATGTTCCTGACCAGGATATCGAGGTGGCACAGTGGAGAGAGTGGTGGGCATGGAGTCAAGAAGACTCCTCTTCCTGGGTTTAAATTCAGCCTTAGACACTGACCAGCTGTGTGACCCTGGGCAAGTCACTAACCCCATTTGCCTAGCCCTTGCCCATTTCTTTAGAGGGATTACTAAGACAGAAAGGGAGGGTTAAAAAGGAAAAGGCGTATAGATGACACCAGACAGAATGGAGTGAGAGGAGGGAAAGACAGCCTGGGAGGGGGAAAGAGTGGATGGAGGGTAAGGGTGGGCATCGAGCTTCCAGATGCACAGCTTCCAAAGGAGGAGGCAGAGGAGCCAGGAATTCCCTCCTGGCTCCTCCAGAACAATAAAAGGGCCAGGTTGTTCCATTCTCTTCCACCTGGAAGGTTGAAGTTGAAGGCGAGAGGATCGTCCCAAGGAAAACCCCTGAGCCTCCCTGAGATGAGGGAAGGGCTGTCCTGAGACAGATGCTCCCCACGTGAGAGAGCCGGAGGGAAGACTGGTCAGGGAACTGAAGTGTGGATGCAACTGGGATTTGCTGAAGTTTGGCACTTAGCTAACAATAAACCAAGCCTTTGAAGAAGTTAAACAAAGGAGCCATTTGTCCACCCGGTTGGCTACAAAGTAAGGCAAGATTGCAGTGGGAGACTGGGAAATAAAAGGAGGGGAATGCCAAGAATGAGATGAGAAAGGATGCTGCTTCCAGAGAAAAAGCCTGGCGAGGCACTGCGCCCTGGAAGCCCATGGGGGAGAAAGGGGACTGAATAGACTTAAATAGAACTGAAGAAAGGCAGAAAGGTAGCATCTGGGGATTTGTTTGGGTTGGGAGTCTTTGGGTGGGTTTTTTTTTTCCCTAACCTGCAGGGTTTGCTGATTGGGGGTGGGAATGGAACATTTTGGGGTTCTTTTATTCATGTAGTATGCTAGCAATAAAAACAAAACCATTCAAGACTGTTCTTTCCCTCCTCCCCTCCTCCTTCCCTGAAACATACTCCCACTCCCAGCCCCACACTGGCAGGTTGGGGTCATGAAAAGAACTGAAATAGGAGTCACAAGACTCAGACTTTAGGGTCCTTCTCCTGGTCTCTTTGCTGTTCCTAGAATCAGACACTCCAGTTCCCAACTCTAGGTGTTTTTTTTAGAACCCTTCCCTGCCGTCTTAGAATCAATACTGTGTTTTGGTTCCAAGGCAGAACAGTCAGGGCTAGACAATGGGGGTTAAATGATTTGCCCAGGGTCAGCCAGGTAGGAAGTGTCTGAGGCAAGATTTGAACCCAGAACTTCCTGTCTCTGGGCCCAGTTCTCAATCCACTGAGCCACCCAGCTGCCCCCAACTCTAGGTATTTTCACTAGCTGTCCCTCAACATCTGGAATTCTTTCTCGTCTCATCTCTGTCTTCTGATCTTCCTGGCTTCTGTCATCACCCTTCTCTGTGTCTCTGTTTTCCCCTCTGTATGATGGGAGTGTGAAGAATATTTGTTGTCAGCACAGAGTCTGGCCCACAGCAGGCACTTAATGTCTGTTGACTGACTGGGGAATAGGTTAGACTAAGGACTCAGTTTCCTCCTATATAAAACTAAAAAACTGGACTAATTCCTCTTTGGGGGTCCTTCCAGGTAGGGCATTCTGTAGTCTATTGTTGATAAGAGTCTGGATCCTGAGGCCCCGTCCAGTGTTAAGATTCAATGTAATAGGGGCAGTGAGGTGGCTCAGTGGATAGAGCCAAGCCTAAAGATAGAAGGTCCTGGGTTCAGATCTAATCTCAGGCATTTCCTAGTTGGGTGACCCTGGGCAAATGACTTAAACCCTATTGCCTAGCCCTTACCACTCTTCTGTCTTGGAACCAATTCGTAGTATCCATTCTAAAACAGAAGGAAAGAATTTAAAGAAAAAGATTCAATGAAATGCCCAAGGATTTTCCATACCACTTTTGCTAATCACTATTGGGTATGGGCACGTTTGGTTTCATCTTCTCAAACGGGTGGTGCAATAGATAGTAAAGACTCCTCTTCCTGAGTTCAAATCTGGCCTTAGACACTTACAAGCTCTGTGACCCTGGGCAAATTCGCTTACCCTGTTTACCTCAGTTTCCTCATCTGTAAAATGAGCCAGAGAAGGAAATGGCAAATCACTCCAGTGTCTCTATCAAGAAAATCCAAAATGTGGGTCAGCTAAGTAGCATAGCAGAGAACACTAGACCTGGAGTTGGGTTTGGGAGTTCAAATCTGGCCTCAGACAGTTTCCAGCTGTACAACTATGGACAAATCACTTAACTCCCACTGCCTAGCCCTTACCACTCTTCTCTTTTAGAATTAATACAAAGACAGAAGGTAACAGTTTTAAAAAATAAAATAGGTATTGAGTGATAATCTATTTATAACCCAGTGGAATTGCTTGTCAGCTGGGGGGGGGGGTAGGGAAGACAGGAAGAAGACAACAAGAATCATATAACTATGGAAAAACTGAAAAATAAAAAAAAACTCCAAATGGGGTCACCAAGAATTGGATCTGAAAGCACAACAAATACTAAATTCGTTTTCCCCAACTAGTAACGAATGGCCTCAAATTTGCTATTGAATCTTTTCTCCTCTATATTTACAAATGCCATTAAATTTTTTAAATTTTTTTTCCAGGTCTTCTACTGGCTCCATTTTTTTTTCATCTACCATCCCCACTTTCAAAGTGTCCTTTCTCTAGCGAACTAATTGTGCTCTTATCTTCTCTTGCCTCCATTTGTTGAAGTGTGCCTGAGAGGTCTTGCCCTGAAGGATGTAGGAAGTTACTGTCAAATCAATTCGGTGAGTAACCTTCTGTTTCTTCAGCCCCCATTGAGGGGTTTCTTCAGAAGTGTAGCTCTGTATCTCTAGGGTAGATGCTTTAGGCAATGGTGTTATCTAATCATCAGCTGGTATCCAACAGGACACTGGGGTAGGAGGAGAGAGTCAGGAAGGAGATGGATACCTATGTAAATAATTGGGAGGGGGGAGAGAAAATCTGGTATTGGAGTTGTTGTTGTTGTTTTTTTTTTTAACTTTTTCTTCTGTCTTAGAATCAATATTGATTCCAAGGCAGAAGAGTAGTAAGGACTAGGTAGCTAGAATTAAGTGACTTGTTCAGGGTCATACAACCAGGAAATATCTGAAGCCAGATTTGAACCCAGAAACCTCCAGTCTCTAAGTTGAGTCCTTGTCTAAGTCTAAGATGGGTCTTCCATCCATTGAGCTACCTATGTGCCTCCAATTGGAGTTTTTTTAAAAAGTGTCATACTTTCTACACCTCCTTCGTTTGTTTATCTGAAAATAAGAGAAGATTTTGGGTAGATTTTTCATTCTTCCTATGCTTCAATTCTACTTAAAGGTAAAAGCTACTAAATTAAAGAAGGTTCACCTACTCCATTAGGTTATTGAAAATAATGTCTTGCCTTTGCTTAGTAAATGATAAAGCGCTTTCAAATAATAATAAATAATTCACACATATATAGCATTTTAAGGTATACAGAGAGATTTTTCTCTGAGTATCCCTGTGGGTTAGATGGCACAGAAAGGATTATTTTTCTCCCTTTTTTATAGAGAGTAGAAAGAGAACTGGCCTCTAAGCCAAGATTTCCACTCCTGCTTTCCACACATGATGACACCCGGCAAGATGCAGTGTTCTAGATAAACTTTCTCTAAGACTATAAATTGCAAGAGAAAGTATGGAGTCCCATTGCTGGAGGAAATTCCTTTCCTAGTGTTCCAGAACTAGAACCCAAGTCTTTTGATTCCCAAGTCCAAGGTTCTTTCCATACTGACTGTTGCAAGGATAAATTATTTCTAAGATCTTGGAGGTACTCAGTGGGGACAAAGTGTTCTTTTCCCATGAAGTAATCAAGTTTGTTTACCTTTAGTCTTAACCCTATAGATAACAGCACAGGTCAGCTCTAGATTTCATAGTATTTGGAGCTGGAAGGGCACTTGGGAGGGGAGAAGAGTGGTATCGTCTAGTGCAAGCCTCTGATGAATCAGAAGCCCAGAAGGGAAAATGCTTTTGCTAAATTCACAAAAGCAATACGGTGGACCAAGCAGATTCTGAACCCAAGTCTTCTGATGCCATATCTTTCCACTGAAACCACATGGGACCATTTTACAGGTGAGTAACCTGAAGTCCTAGAGAGAGTGTCTTGCCCCATGTCACACAGGTCCAACAGTGCTTTAATTAGAACTCAGGTCCTTTAACTCCAAAGCCAACATTCTGACCGATGCACTATCCTTTGCCTTCCAAAAGCTTAAGAAGTACTCAGATGCTGCTGGCAATGATATCAAAATCCCCATGAGCAAATGGGTGAAGATCTTCTCACAGGTATGGGGAAACCTGACATCTTTACCATGTTTCATGGCCAGTGACTGACTTCTTTTGTTTTTCTTTAATAAACCTTTCCCTTCTGTTTTAGTATTAATTCTAAAACAGAAGGGAAAAAAATAATTCTAACACAGAAGGTAAAAAAAATCAATTCTCAGACAGAAGGCAAAAAAAAATTTTTTTAATTCTAAGATGGAAGAGCAGCAAGGGCTAGGCAATTGGAGTAAATGACTTGCCCAGGCTCACACAGCTAGGAAGTATCTGAGGTCAAATTTGAACTCCTGTCTCTAGACCTGGCTCACTATCCCCTGAGTCACCTAGCTGCCCTTACTCCTTGCTGTTTCTTGAACAAGATACTCCATCTCCCAACTCCAGACACTTTCACTGGCCATCTCCCCACATCTGGAATTCTCTTCCTTATCATCTCCATCTTCTACCCTTTCTGGCTTCCTTCAAGTCCTAGAGAAAATCCTACCTTCTACCAGAAGGTTTTCCTAATTCCCCCTTAATACTAGTGCCTCCCCTCTGAGATTTTCTTCCATTTTTCCTGTATGATTGTTTTCATGTTGTCTCTCCTGTAATACTATGGGTTCTTAAGTTCTTCTGCCTTTTGTCTCCCCGGCATTTATGACAATGCTTGGCATGTGGTAGGTCTTTATTATTATGTCTGTTGCCTAGCTGACTGAACCCCAATATAAAAATATACTTTGTCTTTGTCCACTGTGAAGTTCAGATTTTTAGTCTACTAGCATGGCTACAACTGATGACTAAGTCTTAGATAAACTACATTCTGGAGCCATGCTACTCTCATGAACCTCTACATATATTCTCCTCTTCCTCCAGATCCCACACTATTGAGTTCTTCCTTCTAATTAATTAGGTAGCTTTTCTTATTTAATTAGAAACAGACCCTTATCTACTACCCCAACACCCTTGAAATAAGAATATCCACAATGAATACCTATTTAAGCAGTGACAAAATTACCTTGGGCCTTTATGAATTCATAACTATTCTAACAGGAACAATATCTCCTATTTATATTCACTTTAAGACTAAGGAAGCCCTTTCCTCACAACATTATGAAGTGGGGAACATAAGTATTACTATCCTCATTATATAAATGAAAAGGATAATGTTCTGAGAAGTACCCTAAATGAGCCCTAGTTGCAGCTAATAAGTGTCAAAGTTAAGGGATCCCGGCAGTGAGGTGGCTCAGTGGATAGAAAGCCAGGACTGGAGGCAGAAGGCCGCAGGTTCAAATCTACTCAGACCTGTCCTGGCTATGTGACCCTGGGCAAGTCACTTAATCCCAATAAATCGATATCAGTTCTAAAATGGAATATCAATTTCTAAAGCAGAAGGTAAGGTTTTGGCTTTGTTTTAAAGCCAAGGGATTCCTCCTTTGGAAGAGTCAAAGCTGTATATCTCTTTACAAATATTATCCATTTAATCCTCTGGACAATCCTGGGAGGTAAATGCCCCCATTTTATACTGGAAGAAACTGAGGCAGATAAGAGTAAAGGCGCTTTTAGGGACAGCCAGGGTGGCACGTCTAGTGTCTTAAACAGAATCTGAACTGAGGTCTATCCTGGCTCCATGTCCATCTACCACTTTATCTAAAGTGCTACCAAACAGAGTAAATAGAGTGTAGGTCCTATAGTCAATCCGACGGAGGTTCAAATCCTACCAAGGACATCTCCCGGCTCTACGACTCTAAGCAAGCCACTTCATCTCTCCGTGCCTCAGTTTCCTCATACGTACGTCCAGACAGCCTGTAGGGACTCTTAGCTTTCAAGAATCTCCAAATCTCTCAGGCACATAATTAATCCCCGCTCTTGGTTCGTTTATTAAGTGCCCGCTCTGTGCCGGGCACTGCTTCCCAGCGCTGGGAATATGAAGAACTGCCCAAACGGCGCCAGCCCTCAGAGAGCTTCCAATCGCAAGCACTCCTACGTCGTGAACCTCTTTGAGGGCAGGGGCTATCATTTGGAGGAGGGGTGGCGGTTTGACGGGAAGTAAGAAAAAAGGGAACTCGGACGGAACCACAGTGGTGGGCAGGTTGCTTTCTGGGGGAAGAGTTGGATTTTTGAGGGGGGTTATTAGTTTTTCGTTTGTTTGTTTTGGGGGGTCCTCTTGCTATTGTCGTCCTGGATGATTTACATGCAATACTCCCAAAGTAGGTCGAACGCGTAAGAAAAACTGAGGAACCAGCAGCTGTCCCTAAAGCGCCTTGCGTGCGTGCGTGCTTGCGTTCCCACGTCTCTACCTGCCTCCCTTGCAAAGGGAGTGATGGACATCGTCGCCACTGACTATTGATGGGTTAATTCTCACTACGTCTGATCCGGCTGGGTGGGTGTCTCTGAGCTACTTTTCCCTCTCGTGATTAATCTTTACCCTCTCCTGCTCTCCATACCATCTGATAGGGGCTGGAAGAAAGGGAATGGAGGAGCGGCCCTAACCCAGGAGCCAACCACCGTGGGGTTCGGGGGAGCGAGGAGAGGCCTGTGTCAGCCGCCCCTCCCCCTCCCGGTTGGAATTAAGAGACGGTAATCTTTGTCGCCAGTAGAGGGCACAATTACTTCACTTTAGCTCGCTTCTGGCTCCAAGAATGAGAGGGTGTAGTCCTGGAGGGAGGGAAAGGGCAGTCAGCCTGCTTTGCAGTAGTCTTTGCATGAAGGGGTCATATAGTCTCTGTGTTTTTTGCAGCAAACTGTCACTTTTGTATTTCTTAAAACCAGACTACTGCCCTTTCCTTTTGGGGGAGGGGGAAAGGAGGGAAGTAATTAATTTTGCAGCTTAACACCGATCTACAAGCTTAATTTAGGGAATAAAAAGCTCACGGTGCATAGACTCCCCAGCCCAAAATATCCCTTTTCCTTTCGGATGAGAAAGTTTGCTAAAAATTCCTGGGATGAAGGGAGCGGAAGAAAAAGGTCGATCTTGGTTAATCTTGATTCCTGGGTTCTCGTGGGTTATTTACTGGCAGCTTCTTTATGAATAATCGATAGCTCACCGTTTCTTCCATTTTGTATACTTTTCAAAGATTTAAGGCTTTATTTTTTTTTTAAGATTCTGTTAAGTGGAAATTATCTGATCATTGAAATGCTACCAATATTTAAATAACTAAGACCCAGCTGAATGGAAAAGGAAGAAATAGGGACGCCCCTTTGATGTTGGGGAAATTCATTTTACTGGGGGAAGGAGGGGAGAAGCATTTGCAAAATCACAATATTAAGGTGAAAATAAGTTCCAGAGTGTAAAACGTCCGAAATTGGTAGGTGACTTTTCCGGCAAGGAAAGAGTTAACGGTTTTGTGTGTGTGTGTGTGTGTGTGTGTGTGTGTGTGTGTGTTGTGTGACATACACACACACCCCTTCTTACCCCTCCCCCGAGCCGCCTCCCAGTACAGTGTCCACAATCCATTTCATTGCTGGACAGGGGCTGTGTCCTCAGCTCTCTGTCGGGTCCGGCTGTCCCCACCCTCCCAATGCGCCTTCCTTTTTCCTCCTTCAGTTTCCCCAGATCCCCCGGACTGGCAGACTCGCTCCGAGCAGCGGTGCGCAGATAGGATCTGCAATTCCTTAATAAACCCGAGGTTAAGACTCACTCTTTCTAGGTGGGAGGCTGGGGGAAGGGAAGGATTGAAACCGAGGCTAGTCAATATTCTCCCGGGTCAGTCTTTAATCTCTGCTTTCCGCCTTCCCTCTCACACACCCCCTCCCCCAGCCCGTGTCTAGTGCCCAGATCCCCAGGGATTCGAGCTTGTCCCTGGGCCTCGGCTTGCCTCTTCCTCTGGATTAGTTTGGAGGCTTGGGCACAGGATCTGCTGCCTCCAACCAGGCTATGCTGGGGGAGACTGTCCATCGATTGGAGAGGGTTCCCTGTGTCGGAGGCGCCGAATCGTTTTCTTTCATTATTGCAATGCACTTAGTCCATCGATTGAACAATAATGTATATTATTTTAATTCTCCCTTCCTCTTCCACATTTAAATGCCACTTTTATCGCCCTTCCCTAAATGTCCTCCATTCCTGAGACTTAGTAAACTATACACCCAAAATAAGACGTATATAGTGTGTCTGTGTACGTTTTGTGTTTTGCAAATCCTTCAAACTCAGCTGTTCTGCGGGGACAATCTGAGGCTTGAATGAGAGAGACATGAAAACTAAGCCAGAGGAAAATCCTAAGTGTTCTGAATCAGAGAGCGAAAAGAAGGGGAGAGTGGTGAATCTTCACCTTTACACCAAAACGCAAAAATATATGTGTTAATCATATCCATAGTACCATCCTTTTATACTATATGAGGCTTACTTATAGTGAGCCTGCGTTTTCAACTCTTCTTGTGAAACGGCCCCTCCCCTATTCTGTTCTCAATGCAGTGGAAAGCGGAGGAAGAAAAAAAAAATCCCCATCTTGCAAATCCCCGCCCACCTCTGCTTTATAATGCAAGGGTCTCTGGGGCGGAAGACCCCTTGGCAGCAATTCTCAGCTTGGACTCCAAGCCTGCCGCGGCGCCCCCCAGTCTAGCTCTTCCCCTGCTTTCTCCCCGTCCCTGACCTGCCTGGAGCGAGCTTTCCCGGTCTATTTGCTGTGGGTTAGAGCCATACAGGCAGAAGCTCTGGCTCCTCCTCCTGGATCTCTCCCTTACTAGGGAAGCCTGGGTTTGGCGGGAAAGATAGGCGGATGGATCTGGCCTTGGTGGTATAAAAAGCCTGATTTCAGACGCTTTATCTGACTGTCTCTCCAGTAATACGGGAGAGTGGAATAGAATAGGAGAGCGAAGGAGAGACCGTCAGGGGAGCGAAGAGAGAGGGGAGAGCTAAGAGTGAGAAGGGGGGTCTTCTCTTTCTACTACCCTCAACCCCCTTCTCCACCCCTCCCTCTCTTCCCCGCCCGCTCCCCCCTCCTACCGCTGACTGCTGCAACCAAGAAACTTTGTATTGCATCGAGTCTCGAATACTTTGCATTGGAACTTACAATACAGAAGGAGAAAGACTCCAGCAGAAGAGAGTGGATTCTGTCGCTGTACTGATATACTTCGGTCCTCTCTTCTTAAAGGCGATTCACCCTTCCCGAAGAAGACCTGAATTCCTCTCGACTGATTGAATTCCTGGTAAGTGCAAAAACCTGTTTTATTTCAATTTTTTTAATTTTTAAAGATATTTTACTAACGACGAATCCATGCCTGATTTTTTTTTTCCTTAGAAGTGGGGGTGCTTTTTCTCGCTGTCTCTTGTCTTGTCTCTCCTCCGGTGACACTTTGGGATAGAGTAGGTCATATTGAAGCCGGAGGTTAGGGAAAAAACCCAGGGCAAGATTTGGGGTGAATTGTCAAGATGAAGGAGACAGACGAAGTAGCGGAGTGTGTGTTTCAGTGTTTTATTCCTGATCGTCTGGACATTTGGACATTTCTTGTGTATAGAAGCAAGCTAGTTGGTCGTTTTTCGGGTTTTTTTTTTTAATTTTAATTTTAATTTTTTTTGAGCTGTTGGGAGAGGACTGGTTGGGAGGTAATCGCTCCTGGGCATAAAGGTCTTTAGCCTTTTAGTCAGAATTACATATTGCGTCTGTGAGTGTGTGTATATATGGGTGAGAGAGAGCTAGAGAAAGAGAGAGCTTTGTGCTGTTCGACTCTTGCAGGGAGAAAGGAGGGTATTTAAATTTCGGCTTAGCGCATTTCTGACTGTCAGACACTGCGGCTCTCCCCCGACCGGCAAATCCAAAACTAGATTTAAAAACTCACCCACCACTACCTCTTCCTCCCACCCCCCACCCCCAACCCCTTTTAGCTATTGGAACTCGGCAAGGGGGAGCGGAGGGAGAGAAAGAGAGGGCTTTTGGATAGATGTGCGAAACTCCTGGAAATCATTTGCTCTGAGAAAAACCGGGTGAATCTCTTTCCCAGCCGACTCTTTTTTATCCCACCACCCCTATGTTCCCTCACACACACCCCCACCTTGCTCTTTCAATGTAGGAAGAAGGGGAGACTTAGTGGACTGAATGCTTTTCCAGAACAGCCGCTAACCCCCCCCCCCATCGCTGCCCCCCACCCAGAGATGGTGAGGAGAAAGGATACTACCACCCCACATAAAGGCAATTATTTTTTTAAATTTTTCCTTAATTTTTATTCTTAAAACACACACACCACCCCACCTCCCACCCCCACTGCTCTGGGTGAAAAGCCGGGGAAGAGAGAGAAGCCGGCAAAGGCTGGTTGGTAGTGGGGTGTATGGGGGTGGGGGGCGGTGAGGAGGCGGGGAAGAAGATCGGATAGGAGGAGGCGCCGGCTGGGGTAGGAGGAGGGGGAGAAGCCGGCGAGAGCTTTAGTGGGAATGGGAAAGGGAGCTGAGGGGAGCCCCTTAGCCGGGGGCGGGGAAGAGGAGGGAGAAAGGGAGGGAGAAAGGGAGGGAGGGAAGGAGGAGGGGGCCGGAGATGCAGCTGCCAGCCCCGCCGCGCCTTTCTCCTTCTTCCTTCAGGTGGCGCAAAACTTTGCGTGTACGGTTTTATTGGATCCCGTTCCCGCTCGCCCCCTCCCCAACTCCCCGCCCCAAGCCCTATGAAGGAGAGGGGGGAGGATTTCGCCTTCCTGGAGTGTTGGGAACTGAATCCCCGGAGCTGGGCGCACCATTGTGCCCGTGCGGCGGCCGGCGCAAACTGTTGCCACCCGCTGGATCTTGGCGCAAACTTAGCCGGGATTAATTGAGGGAGAGCAGCTGACTTGGCGCTGCGGGCGCAGCTCGGCTTTTATGTGCGTGTGCTGGGGTGTAGAGAAGGGTCTTTATTTATTCCATGCATTGTGTACTTTTTCCTTGAGGGTCGGAGGGGTCGCGTTCGGAGCACTCTCCTTGGAACAAGATCCTCGATTAACCCTGGACTCTCTTCTCTCTCTTTCTGTGCTTCTCCCTCCTTTGTGTGCGCCCCCTCCCCACTCCAGGCAGGCAAGATGCCCCTCAGTGCCAGCTCCCCCAGCAAAACCTACGACTACGATTATGATTCGGTGCAGCCCTATTTCTACTTCGAGGAAGAAGAAAACTTCTACCAGCAGCAGCAGCACAGCGAGCTGCAGCCGCCGGCTCCTAGCGAGGATATCTGGAAGAAGTTCGAGCTGCTGCCCACACCTCCCCTGTCCCCGAGCCGGCGCTCCAGCCTCTCGTCCTCATCCTCGTCCGCCGGCGGCGGGGGTGGAGGCGGAGGGGGAGGCGGCTCTGTACCCTCCACTGCGGACCAGCTGGAGATGGTGACCGAGCTGCTCGGGGGTGACATGGTCAACCAGAGTTTCATCTGCGACCCGGACGACGAGTCCTTCGTCAAGTCCATCATCATTCATGACTGCATGTGGAGCGGTTTCTCAGCTGCGGCCAAGCTGGTTTCTGAAAAGCTCGCCTCCTACCAGGCGACTCGCAAAGATACCGCCTGGGCCACCAGGCACAGCGCGCCCCCAGTGCACAGCCTCTACTTGCAAGACATGCACACAGCAGCATCGGAGTGCATCGACCCCTCGGTGGTCTTTCCCTACCCGCTCAGTGAGAGCAGCTCGCCCAAGCGCTGCACGTCCCCCGTCTCCTCTTCCACCTTCTCGTCCTCCACTGCCTCCTCCATGATGTCCTCGGTGGCCTCCTCTCCCCGGGCCAGCCCGGAGCCCCTGGCACTCTGCGAGGACACACCGCCCACCACGAGCAGCAGTAGCAGCAGCAGCAGCAGCAGCAGTAGCAGCAGCAGCAGCAGCGACTCTGGTAAGCAGAAGCAGTCCCTTAGGTCTCTCCCTTATGGGTTCAGCTTGACAGCTAGAGAAAGTAAGGAGGAGGAGGAAAAAGGAGGGTTTGGGCTAGGTGGAAAGGAACATTTCCCTTTCTCCCAGCACCATTTTTAGTCTGCCCTCCACTCCTCAGGAATTTCATTACTAACCGACTTATCTTTTAACCCTGCTTTCTCGCTTCCCTTTTGCACTTTAACTACCGTGCCAGGATGAAGAAAGGAGGATCTGAAAGGCGATTTCTATTGTCTTCATAAATGATTCCCTTTCCTGGGCCACACTGACCTTGCCCCCCTTTGAACTTCTGGGATGGGAAGGGTTAAGTAAGGAGGGGGAGGGGCACGGTCTGGGTGGTGCTAGTGAAAGTGACTAAAGTTTGAATGGGCTGGGAAGTGAGGATATTCTCAGCCTATTTCAAAAACTTGAGAAAGCCATTCAGTGCCAACACTGGCCTTTTTTTTTTTCCTCCCCGCTCAGAACTCTTGGCATAACCGCCAAAATTTTTTTTTCCTTTTTCCACTTCCCGTAAAGTAGGGAGTTGCTACAGTCCTACCCCAAAAGACTTGGAGTTGTCATTTGCACTGCCTAGGAGGTGCTTCATAATAAAGTCCCCTTAAAATAGGAGGTGCTGAGAATGCTTTGCTTTGGGTGTGTCCAAAGCCTCATTAAGTCTTAGGTAAGAATTGGCATCTCTGTTGTATTCTGGTAAATTGTAATTTTCTTGTCTTTGCTATAACCTCTATTGTCATTCATGGCCTTCCCTTGCTCAAAATTCCTCTTGAGAATCACTAGTCCTTCTTCTCTACTCTTCTCTACTTCTTCTCTACCTCTCTCCCCATCTGCCTTTCTTTGTCTGTTATCAGGTTCTGCAGTGTCCACAGAACCCACCTACCAAACACTGCACTTGGCCTGCCCCACTATTCCTGGGGCAGCCAGACCCTTTTAAAAACCTTCACCATAGAGGAGAGAGGTAATGAGAGCGAGGATGAATGAGTCTTTAGAGAAGGCATGCCATGATTCTTGTTTTCTCTTTGGGGGACTAAACGCTCCTTTATTGATAGAGAATTCCACTTCCAAATATTGAATTAATTTTGGATTCAAGCTTGACCAAAGGGCCTTCAGGAAAGTCTCTTATTTTAGTCCTTTCACTGGGAAGAACTTGTTAACCAGATGATTTTTATTTGTCTTCTTACAGAAGAAGAGCAAGAGGACGAGGAAGAGATTGATGTGGTTACTGTGGAAAAGAGGCAGCCTTCTACCCGGAGATCTGAATCAGGCTCCCACCCAGCTGGAGGCCACAGTAAACCTCCCCACAGCCCCCTAGTCTTGAAGAGGTGTCATGTCCCCACCCATCAGCACAACTATGCTGCGCCCCCCTCCACAAAGAAAGACTATCCCTCTGCTAAGAGGATTAAGTTGGACAGTGGCAGAATTCTCAAACAAATTAGCAACAACCGAAAATGTGCCAGCCCCAGGTCCTCAGACACTGAGGAGAACGACAAGAGGAGGACACACAACGTCTTAGAACGCCAGCGGAGAAACGAACTTAAATTAAGCTTCTTCGCCTTACGAGACCAGATCCCCGAGTTAGAGAACAATGAGAAGGCCCCCAAAGTTGTCATCCTCAAAAAGGCCACAGCTTATATTATATCTATCCAGGCAGAGGAGCAAAAATTGTCTACAGAGAGTGAGCTGTTGAGGAAAGAACAACTTCAGTTGAAACTCAAACTTGAACGGCTACAGAACTCTTGTGCATAAGTTATAAGGATGGGTGAAATCTTTTATAATTTGTTTTCACAAGACTTTAAAAGTTTCCTGTATAGACTGAAACGATTAAATATGAACAATTTTTCATTGCATGTCATGCAACCTCACAACCTTGGCCAAATTTTTGAACTGAAAAGTTTGGCCATAACCTTAAACTGCCTCAGTTTATGCATAAAGAACACTTTTTTTATGCTTCATTTCCCTTCCCCCCATGTACTATATCAATTGTTTTTTTTATTTAAGTACATCTTTCTTTTTAAAATTGATTTTGATATGAGTTTTAGAAAAAAATAAATATTTGGCAAATATATATAATTTAGCCAAATCCTGAGTAGCCGTTTTTTGCTGTTTTCCTATATTTTCACTATTAGCAAAAACATCTTAAACTCTGGAGATCTGGGTTCTAATCCCACCACTAATTCTACCTAACTGTGTGACCATGAAATGGATGGGATGTGGGCAAAGAGGAGGGGATTAGACATGAGATCCAAATCAAAGGTTTACTCTTTATTTTGAGCTTTGTTAGTGTTCTTTTCTGAAAGAAGTCAAAGTTTAGGAGCCTTTTGTTCTCCAGGCTAGAAGATGCTTCCCTAGCAACTGATCAGGATGAAAGCAACTAACTAGTCAAGATGATGAAGAGTTATGGTGATTCGCAGAGAGGGGAGCAAAGGGTGAAGCAGAGCTTGAAAGGACTTCCTTGAAGCTCTAAAACTTAATTTATTTAAGGGAAAAGAGTACCACTTAATTAGCAAAAAATGCAGAGTAACTTGCACTGTATGGTGCTGTATAGAAAACACCTAGAAGACAAAAACCCATCTTACATATATTGCCTGAGAGTCTTCTGAGGGAGCAATGGTAGTAATTGAGTTTTGGAAGTACTTCTGTTGCCAGTTAAAAAAATAAAACTACTATTTGAGTATCCAGTTCAAAAGATCCATAAGAAAGTTGATCATGGTGTACCCAGGAAGGCACTCAGACCTCCTGAGTTTTTACCTTGGGCATTTGCTACTAGGTAAGTAACTTCAGGTAAGTCACTTAACCCTTTCTGGTCTTCAGTTACAATCACTTAGTGACATTGAAAGTTCTCAGAATTTCCAAGTTGGAGAGGATTTCAAAAGCCAATTAGTCAAACCCATACATAAACATTCTTTCCACAACAAGAGGGCATAAATGGCCATCCAACCCAGCCTTTACCTCCAATGAGAGAAACTCAGTAAAGAAGCACTTAATGTTTGTCAAATGAATACATTTCCAGTCATTTTAGTAGCCCTAACACTGACAATCAGAATATTTTTATTAGCATTTAGGCCTTTGTGGCAACTATTCTCACCCTCCCTCGTGAACCTTGGTTCATGAATTGTTGTCCTAAATGAGTTTTCATTGATGCAGCAAGTAAGGCCTAGTCTTCCAAAATGAGATCACTTTAACCAAAAATATAGTAAATAGGGTACTTGAAAGTAATGGCTTCCAAAAAGAACTATTTCCACCTCCCCAAGCACGCCTATGTTGTTGGTTAACATCTAACGCTCTTTGAATGCTAATCAAGGGACTAAAAGTATTTTAAAACTTCCATTCCTCAGTTGACTTCTGGCAAATGAGAGATTTGGACTAGATGACCTAGTCTTCATTCCTTCTGTGGGAATAATATTACCAAATTTATAAGATTCTCCTTTTACTTTTCAATAAGCATTTATTAAGCACCCACTCTGCCCTAGGCACTGTGCTAAGTATGCTTTCTTTGTGACCTCCCCACCCCTATCAACCCAGGGCTATTTCTTGACTTCCATTTTTCTCTTCTTATTCTTTTTTTTTTTTTTTGTCAATCAATCAGCATTTATTTTAAGTGCCTACTATGTCCCAGGCTCCAGTGCTAGATGGCAGTCATCCTTCCTTGCCTGTTAGATAACAAATTAGATTCACCTAAACTCTCAATCCAATAGATTCTGAGTCTTACTTCAGTTTGACAGATAGCATGGTGCTATTTGTAGTCAAGGTATTCAAGGTTGAAATTCAGCTCCAAGTTTGATGTATTTTCAGTTCAAAGAGTCATAACCAATAGAGATTCTCTTTAAGCAGTTGAAAATATCTAAATCTTAACACAATTTGCCCAGTTCTTCCCTATGTTGATTTGGAAATAAAACAAAGATGCCTCAGGATGAAAGGAAGCAGGTGTCTTTTTTTTTTTTTTCATCATTGACTGAGCCAATAAAATGGGGAAAATTCCTCACCAGAAAAACTACTTCCAAACCATTAGGAAAACACTTGATGGAAACAGATCTTGGCTCTATTAATTGTAGGAAGTGTTCCAATTCCCTAATAAGCCTATCTTTATTTTACCCAATTAGGAAATGGGCTGCCTATGGGCCTAATGCCAACTTCTTACCAGAAGGGCAAGGCTGATTTTGACCATAATACAAACTGGCCCTTAAAGCCACTCCAGAGTCCCAGGGGTTTACATAGGAATTGAGAAATCCTTTGTATGTGGCCATAATCAACAACTGAGGGGCTGGGCAGGGGAAGAGTTAGAGGGAAAGGATGTAGCCAGGAGACTGGGAGAGTTAAAATACTTTGCACACCTTTTAGAATAGCTTGGAAATTAATGGGATACCCCAGGGGGATTCCTGAGTCAGTTTGGCTTAGTGATGGAATGTATCAAGAATAAGGAAATTGGGGGGGGGGGGGGCGGTGTTTGGAGGTTTTTTTTGCTGCTGTTTTGGAGACACTAAGATGAATACTTTTTTAAAAATTTAGTTATTAAGCAGTTTTCACAGTGCATCCAGCAGACAATCCCCATTTTGAACAGTTTGCCATATTTAAATAATAAAAGAGCAAAAGATGAACACAGGAATTCCTAATGGATACTTCTTGGGTAAAAGAGGAAAAAGAATTTGGAGGTAGGTAGGTACTCCCCGAAGGGAGAATTCAGTAGCCTATAATTGACCCTGTCATTAAAATAAAGAAGAGCATATTTCTCTCATCCTATACAACTCCTGTTGATGTCTTTTTCTGAAGCAAAAGAACTATCCAAAATGCTAGAGGCCTGCTTCTAGTTCATTTACTATTTCTAAGATAGTATGCTAAATACTAACTAAAACTCACAATCCTAGTGGGGGGAGAGGATGAGTCAATAACTAGTTACATACAAAAACAACTACCTCTTTTTTAGTAGATACAAAGGTAAGATACAGAAAGGTAAGAAATATACACAAATAACTGATTAAATAGTAATAAAATAAAACTGGAGACAGCTAGGTAGCTCAGTGGATTGAGAAGCAGGCCTAGAGAGGGAAGGTCTTGGCTTCCAATCTGGCCTCAGATACTTCCTAGCTGGATGACCCTGGACAAGTCGCTTCACCCTCACTGACAAGACCTTACCACTCTTTTGCCTTAAAACCAATACACAGTATTAATTCTAAGATGGAAGGTAAGGACTTTAAAAAAGTTTATTTTTTTTTAATTTTACATGTAATTGGCAAATATTTAATGAAATAAGAGTATATTTTAGAACTTAAAAAGGAGACTAGAGAGATGGAATGTTCTATGAGAAGAACAATAAAAAGGTTGACTTGGTTGGTCAATAGAATGAAGGGAATAGCATAAAGGAGACTGGAAAGGTAAGTTCAATTTAACTTGCAAAAGGATTTAAATGCGAGAGGAGTTTATCTCTGTTCCTAGACATTCCTAAGGAACTTCTAGACATCATGAAGTAAGAAAGTGATAGTCAGACCTATGCTTTAAGAAAATCATTTTGGCAGCTGTGTGAAAGATAAATAAATAGAAAAAGAAAATGTTTTGAGAAGTTTTGACCATTTTTTCATACTATCCTTGTGGCCAAGATTAACAGTGGATTCAGATGGACCTAGAACTCACTGAATGCTTGGACCCAAAGAATAGTCATTAATGTCAGCCTTGAAATAGGTGTATAAGTGGAGACCCAAGTAACTGGTCAGTCTTGTTCAACATAATATATTTTCAGTGATGTGAATAAAAATATAGATGGAATGGTTACCAGAATATCAAATGACACAATGAGAGAAGGGATAGCTAACATGAAGAATCAGAATTTTAAAAAAACTTGATGCTTTGGAACATTGGTCTGAATTTAATAAATTGAAGTCGAATAGAATAGGGAGAAATGAAAAGTCTTATACTTGGGTTCAAAAAATCAATTTCATATGTATACAATGGGGAATGCTTGCTTAGACAGCAATTTATGTGAAAAAGATCTGGTCAGGGGTTGACTCATATTATCTCTAGCAATTACCACTAACAGGTAATACAGTAATCAGAAAAGCTAATAAGATCTTGGGGTGCACTTTGGGAAGAATGGTGAATAGGACTAGAGTAACAATAGTTCTTTGTTCTGCCCTGCTTAGACCAACCACTTCATCTTATTATGTCCTGGGTGCCATATTTAAGGAAGTACACCAAAAAAATCCAAAAGCATGTAGAGGACCACTCAAGGGACGAGCTTCTAGATTATGACATATAAAATTTAATCAAAGGAAATGGGGATGTTTTGCCTGGAGAAAAGAAGATTCAAGAAGGAGCATGACAGTTCTTTAAATAATTTGAAAGGTTTCCATATGAGAGTTTAGACTTGTTGCTTGGTCCCACAGGACCAAATGAGGAGCAGTGAATTTAGGTTGCAAAAAAGGAAGACTTCATTTCAATCGATGGAAAAAATTTCCCATCAGTACTATCCCTAAGTAGAATGCTTAGTAGGGATTCTGTAGGGATGTAGGGATGCGCTGGGATGTAGTGGATTCCCCTTCATTGGAGGGATTCACTGAGAGCCATTTGATAAAGATGTCTTAGAGGGGATTCTTTTATGGGTTGTACTACATGGCTGCTTGGATCCCTTCCATTCCTAAAGTTCTGTGAGTCTGGTTCACTGTATATGGTTATGGGTTCTAAACTATGACAGAGGCAATAGATTCCTGTTTAATACAGGAACCCCACTTCTGCAGCTTCCTTGGGAAATGTTCACCCAGCTTTTGTTTGAATATCTAACAGTGTCAGGTAACTCATTACCTCACAAAGCAAAAAATTTGGACTATTTTCTATGAGCAGGTCATTAGCAGAAGCAGCAACCTTCTTCACCTTCCTCCTAGGGGATTGCTTTCCTGGGTCACTGCAAAGGATGGATAACCAATTATTGCAAACTGGGTCAGCAGCCCAATTGTGTCATACCCTAGAGGCAACTGTGCAATAAATGCTACTTTTATGAATATCAACCTCCTCCCCCCAATAGAATGTATTTAATTTTGCCTCCAAATTAATTCCCAGTCCCTAACACAATGTCTTGCACTTAAATAGGGCTTAAAAAAATGCATGTTGCCTGGATTTGTATTGCAAATCAGCAGAAAACATCTAAGACAGTATGAATACAAATAAAACAATGCTGAGTCCAGGGAGAAAAGGACAGACCATAGAATCATTGGGGTATATATCTAAAGCTGGAAGTGACCTCCAAGGACATCTAGTCTAACTCTCCCATTTTACAGGTGAGGAAAGTGAGGCCAGGGACTTTTAGTGACTTGTCCATGAACACACAGGTAGTAATCAGCAGAGGTGAGATTTAAACTCAAGGCTTCTTGACTTCCAAATCAATTTTCTTTTTACTATACTATCATTGCTTTTACTCTAAACTATTACATTGTCTCAAGACTTTTCTTTGAACTCTAGGCTAGACTCAACTTGGCACTGAGAGACACCTCCCAGAGTTGACCAGTGCCATTGCCCTATGCCAACGTGCTACTCACATACCCAGAATGCTCCCCGAGACTCACCCTAGCATCTCTCTTGGACAAAGAACATGGCAACCTTTGCCTGAATGTTTGACTGGTTGTTTTAGACATGAAGTCATGGCGTGGAGTTGGAGGCCCTAAGTCCCCGTCTATCAGCTGCTTGGGCCCCCCAAATACCAAGGGGTCCTGCCCATTTAACTTTTCAAAAACTAGTTTTTAGCTGCTTTGAACCTCTATACAAAGCTCCTTGTGTGACATTGGAAAGATCCCAGGAGAGGCACTAGAGAAACTTTTCATGAGTTGTGGGAACCTCTCCAAGACCTAATAGTACCACAGTGTGAGGAATTCGGAGACAGCCCTGACCCACATCTTTGCATCTCAGACCACCTAAACCACCACATGCTTTGCTTAGGTCTGACCCGAGTCCTAGGGTTATTTTTTCAAGGGTGAGGCAGTCCCCCTTTCCCTCTTCTCAATAGACCAGCCTGTCATTTCTCTGTCAAATCTCCCTCCCCTCTCGTAGAAAGCAAGCAGCCTTTTCCACAATAAATTTGGATGTCTCTGAGTGCCTCCCTTCCTCAGCTGGGACTGTTGGACTGTGGGAGCTCTCAAATTGACCCTTTCACATGAATCAGTTTTTTATAAAGAAACTCTTTTCTGTTTTCCTCACTATTTAGGGAGGTAGGCGATATAGAAGGGGAGGTGGCACAAGAGAATAAGGAAGAAGGGGTATGTTCTTTAAAATGAAACATAATATTTCTTACATAGACAAAAGAGATGAAAACAACTCTCCTTGCTGCTGACCACCTACTTTTACTCACTTTTCTCTGGGATCCAGATATTTGGAACCAAAGGAATTTATACTTCTGGGTGTTATAATGGGTAGGTTTATTTTATTTAACAAATAAGATTCAACAGAAGAAAATTTAAATATCATTGATGTTTTCTGTTTTTCACATCACAAGCATTTTCTGATAGCCTTCTAACATCAAATCTTGCCCTAAAACAAGGGGGGGAAAAGCTAAGAATAGCTTCCTCCCTTCCTCCCTCCCTCTCTTTCTTTCTTCCTTTCTTTCTCTTCCTTCCTTCCTTCCTTCTTTTCTTCCTTTCTTTTCCCTTACCTTCTGTCTTAGAATTGTAGACAAAAGAGTAGTAAAGGCTAGGCATTTGGGATTAAACAACTTGCCCAGGGTCACACAGCTAGAAACTATCTGAAATCACATTTGAATCCAGGACTTCCTTTCTCCAGGCCTGGCTCTCTATCCACTGAGCCGCTTAGTTGCCCTCTATCTTCTTATCAAGAAGAGGGAAATATATTTCACCATTTGTATAGAGACACAAAGATGAAATCTCTGACACCAAAAAAGCCTATATTCTATTAGAGAAGAAAAGTCATGTAAACAAATGAACATGATTGACAGTAGAGTGTGATACCTGAGAGGGACAGTGGATAGAGCGCCAGACTTGGAGTTAGAAAGACTTCATCTAACCTCTGACATTTACTGGCTGTGTGACCCTGGGTAAGTCACATAACCATATTTGCCTCTGTTGGCTCATTTCTAGAACTAGAGAAAGAAATGGCAAACCACTCCAGTGTCTTTGTCAAGAAACCCTCAAATGGGTCATAAAGGGTTGGACATGACTGAAGGCTCAATAACAAGAGTGTAGTAGGGGCACAGAAATTTAGACAGTATTTCAAGAAAAGGTGAGTAAAGAAAGATCACTTTCAGCTGAGGGAGTCAGAGAAGGCTTCATAGAAGAGGGAACTATTTTATTTATTTGTTTACTTGTTTTGTTTGCATATTTATTTATTTGTTTAAAATCCTTACCTTTCATCTTAGAATCAATACTGTATATTGGTTCCAAGGCAGAAGAGCTGTAAGAACTAGGCAATGGGGATTAAGTGACTACTTACCAAGTGTCTGATTGGAACCCAGGACTCGAATCTCCAGCTCTGGCTCTCAATCCACCGAGTCACTTGGTGGCCCCTGATCCTATTTTATTTACTTGATTTTTTTGGTTTGTTTTTTGGAAGCAGCTTTTTCGATGGGCTTCAAAGAGAAAGAAGGGTTTCAACAGACAAGAATGGAAGGGCCAGTACCTTCCCAGCACAGAAGACAACCTGTACCAGAGCACGAAGGAGTGAGTGTGTAGGACACTCTAAAGGAACTTGCTTAACGCCTCAGTTTGGCTGGAACCTGGAGTATATAAGAGATGGTACTACAAAGTAAACCTGGGACCTCACTTGGAGAGTCTTAAATGCTGAGTTTGGGAATATGGATCTAATCCTATATTAATCAGTAGGCAGCCACTGATCTGGCAAGATTATGTAAATGCAAAAATTTTTCAGGAAACTCTCAGGATTTTATTTAGATAAAGTTTCATAGAGAAGATGGAAACAGTCGGGTCTTGAAGGACCAGCAAAATTTAGAGCCACAGAGGAGAGGTGGGAAGTCATTCCAACTATGGGACTCAAGGCCAGTCACTTGATATGTGTCTTAGTTTTCTCATCTATCAAATGGGGCTTCTGAGCCTTCATTCCCTGCTGCCTACATGTGGTAATTGTGAGGATCAAATGTCATATGTTGCCTGAAATGGTTCATAAGTTGGCATTTGTGAAGTTCAGAATAAAAAGATCTTTTAAAAAAAATCATTAAATGATATGTACATCCATTCTCTTCCTCCTCTTCCTTTTTTTTTCCAGCTGGGGATACTTATTTATTTGTACTACTAACACCAAGATCTGTAAAAAACAAAACCAAAAAAAAAAAACTGCCTTTAAACATAGGACAAGGAAATTCTAACATTCACATTCCTTTTCAATTTCTCTGTGTAAGCTCTGCAATAGGGAAAATATACAAACCTCCTCCTCCTCTTCTGTTTCTAATCTGTCTTTCTGTCTCTGCCTTCCTTTCTCCATTTTTCCCTTGCCCACACACACACTTTCCTCCCCTAAATTCTTGTCTTGTGTCATCTTTTCCCCCAAACTCCTTCCAAATCCCTCAGATCCCTTGCTCTGGGCTCCTAAAAGATTTGATCTTTCTGTTGAATTACTCCATTTTGGTTCTGATGACTTGACCACAGAGACAAACACCCCAACTCACTGTCTTGTTGGACTAAAAGAAGCTTGCTTGAGAGTGAGGGAGAGGAAGACTAGTAAATGCCTTTTCATTTCTTCATTCATTTATACGTTCCTTGTAGATTATATTTTCTCACACTGACCCGATGCTTCTCCATTTTGCCAATGTGATGCTCATTTTTAATTCTTCACTTCCAGCTACTTCACTCTACTCCCCCTACTTCCAGCTTAGTTCTAGCCTTTATCATCTCCAAACTAGATAATTGCAATGGCCTCTGAATTGGTATTCCTGACTCACGTTTTTCCTCACTCCAGTCTATCCCCCATAAATGCTGGCAATTTCCTTCACTACAGATCTAAACATGTCATTCCACTGCTCCATCATCTCAAATGGCTCCCTACTAACTAGGGCAGCTAAAGGGCACAATAGATAGGATCCCAAGTTCAGATCCGGCCTCTAACACTTATTAGCCGTGTGCCCCTGGCAAGTTACTTTGCCCTCTTTGCCTCAGTTTCCTCATGTGTAAAATGAGCTGGAGAAGAAAATGGCAAGCTACTCCAGTACCTTGGTCAAGAAAACCCCAAATGGGGTCATGAAGAGTCAGACATGACTTAAAAAAACAACTGAACAACAATAATATTGACTCTAGGATAAAATGCAGAGTCTTCTATTTAGCCTATAAAGCCCTTCACAGTCTGGACCCAACCTATCTTTCCCACCTGATGGGACATTACTTCCTCTCCTTCATTCTGTTATAAACTGGCCTTCTTTCTGCTCTTCACATACTGCACTCCATCTCAGTCTCTTTATCTTTTCCCTGCCTGGAATTTATCACCCCCTGCCTGGAAATCGTCTCTCCTCACCTTACTTGATACAGTCCCTTCTCTTCCTTTAATCCTGTTAATACTCTTCCAAAATACTTCCTTAAAAACACTCAAGAAGGGAGCAGCTGGGAATCTCAGAGCCAGGCCCAGAGACGGGAGGTCCTAGGTTCAAATCTGGCATCAGGCACTTCCCAGTTGTGTGACCCTGGGCAAGTCACTTAACCCCCATTGCCTAGCCCTTACCATTCTTCTGCCTTGGAGCCAATACGTAGTATTGATTTCAAGACAGAAGGTAAGGGTTTAAAAAAAAAAAAGCACTCAAGAAGGGCAGTTAGGTGGTTCAGTGGATTGAGAGGTTCAGGATTCAAATATGGCCTTAGACACTTCTTAGCAGTATGACCCTAGGCAAGTCCAGTTTCCTAGTTCTTACCGCTCTTTTACCTTGGAACCAATATCAAATATCAATTCCAGGATGGAAGGTAAGGGTTTTTTAAATAAATAAATGCCACCCAAGAGTCTCCAGATGCCCCAAAATATTTGTATGCCCCCCTCAATGACCAAGTATTTAATTATTTTGTTCCTATTTGCTTTTATTCACTTTATATATATGCTACCCATATTTATAAATGTACTTTTTCTCTTCTAATTCAAATGTAAGTTCTTTGCAAGTAAGGATTATTTCATTCTACCTACTCATATCCCAAACTCCTACTAGCACAGTTCCTGGCAATGAGTAGGTACTTAATAAATTTTTGTTCATTGATGAATGATTGATCGATTAAACCAGTGCTTTGATTGATTCAGTGATTGATTGATTCAGTGCAAAGCCATATAATAATCAGAACCATCACATTTTAGAGCTGAAGATAACTTAGATGTTGTCTTTTTTTTTAAAACTTAGATACTGTCTTGTTTAACCACCTCCCTCATTTTACAAATCAGAAAATTGTGGCCCATAGATGTGGAAGTCACTCACCTAAGGTCACAGAGTCATCGAGTGGCAGATCCAGGACCAGACCTCCAATCTTCTTCTTCTTTTTTTTTTTTTGCCTTCTTAAACCCTTATCTTCCATCTTGGAATCAATACTAAGAATTAGTTCTAAGGCAGAAGAGTGGCAAGGGCTAAGCAATAGGGGTTAAGTGACTTGCCCAAGGTCATGCAACTAGGAAGTGTGAAACCAGATTTGAATCCAGGACCTCCTATCTATATAAGCCTGGCTCTTTATCCATTGAATCACCTAGCTGCTCCAAGAATTCCTGTCTTCTGAATCCCAGTTTTGAGCTTTTGTCCACTATGCCTTACTGTATGGCAATTCTAATTCTGGTTCCCACCTTCTGACTGGCCATAAACCATGTCAGAAAACCCCTGCTTCCTTCCTCTTCCTTCCTTACTTCCTCTTCCCTCCTCTCTTGTCCACTTCTTAAAAACAAAACAAAACAAAACAAAAAAACCCTATTTTGTCTCCCAAACACCAATCCATTGGATGAGTAGATTAGCTTGATTAGGGTGTGTGCGTCTGTGTATGTGAAATTTTGGGGTGTTTTTTTCTTTATTCGAGCCTCAAACTATCTTTACTTCCAGCTTTCTGCTTGCCAAACCTTTTTCAACTCTTGGGGACACAAAGAAAAGTGAACTGAATGCAATACTCATAGTCAAACATTCTTGCTAAGCCACACACCCTTCCCATTTTCCTCTCCTCAGTCCCAAATCAAAGCTTCCTCATTTTTAGTGCTGTCCATAGCTTCCTCTTTCTGCAGTTTCCAGAGACTGCTTCCTTTTTCTAATCCCTGACCTTAAAATCACAGATTCATTGTGAGTGATAACAGCAGTCTAGACTTCCATGTCACTTTAAAATTTACTAACTGTTATTGGGGCAGCTAATGATGGCAACCTGGAGTTGGGAGAAGAAAGCTGAATTTGGAGCTTGAGAACTTTGCCTTGAACCTCAACTCTATACCTATAGTGCTACTTACATGACCATGTATAAACTACTTTTTGAGGGTTTTCCATTCCTCATCTGTACAAAGAGACTGGTTGGAATAGATAATTATAGCAGTTGAAAGGATGAATGAATGAGCATTATTAAGTGCTTATTATATGCTAAATACTGTACTAAGAATAATAATGGTTTGGGAGTTAAAGGTCCTATATTCAAATCCTGACTCTGCCCTTTGTTACTTGTATGACCTTATGCAAATTACTTGGCCTTTTGGGTTTTCAGTTTCCTGTAAAATGAGGGATGGCTTTGGTCATCCTTAAAGCATTTCCTTAATAATCCGGGGAAATATAGAGTTTGGTTTTTGGCCTGCACTTGTGATTTTTATTGCTATAGGGAACTCCTGATGAAGAATCTCTTCCAACTGATGCATAGAGACAGCTGATCTGAAATTTGTAGTCTTAGGATAGAAGAAGGAAGGAAGGAAAGAAGAGGAGAGGAGAGGAGGGGAAAGGCGGGGAGGGGAGGGGAAGGGAAGGGAGTGGAAGGGAAGGGAGGGGAGAAGAGGAGAAAGTATCCCTAGAATTTTATAAATGAGAGAACTGAGGCTGAGAAAGTTTAAAGAGCTTGCCCAGGGTCACATTCGAACTTAAATCAGGTCCAACATCATGCCATCCATTCTTTGAATTCCAAACACCTCTCCCCCAAACATGCTCATTTGAATATTTAATTAAATGTAGAATAAGCCCACTCTGTTAAAAGCATATCCTCAAAATCCCAAGTTTCCATTTATTGCTTGTAGGATTTGGGACAAATTCTGAATCTCTTTTTCATAATTTGCAAAATGAAGGTAACAACTTGTACTGTCTACCTTGAAAAGTTGTCATGAAGAAATTGCTTTGTAATGCTTTAAGTTCTTAGAAATATTAGCTGCTATTTATCATCATCATTATTATAATCCTGATCTATTGGCTCTGAGCCTAACAGTGACCCTGGTTTTGAGAAGACTGTGCCTAAAGAGGGCAAATCTTACATGTTCTATTAGGCTAGAATGGTTTCAGTTTCAGACCAGGCAATAAAGTAGGGGTTTCCTACTTTTCTACATGGATTAGAAAAAAACCTATCATTTCATTCATGTAGGGAACTTCTAGAGAGTAAACTCTTTTTACCAGTGCAGATATGGTACAGTACAACTGTTCAACACAACTATCATCAAGATCCAGAGAAATGTCAAGCTTAAAATATCCAAAACACCACATGACAAAACTAGTGGAAATGTGCATCGGCTATGGGTGGGGGGAGTGCGGGGGGTGAAGGGGAAAGGAGGAGCATGAATCATGTAACCATGTTAAAAATGAATATTAATAAATGTTTGAAAAAAATATCCAAAACAAACTCATTTCCCACCCCCAAACTTACCCTTCTTCCAAATTTCCCTACTTCTGTCAATGCCACCATTCTTTAAGTCCTTCAGATTGCTAAACTCAGTGATATCTAGAATTTCCCATTCTATCTTAACCCCACATATCCAATAAGTTGCCATTTCTACTTACCTAGAATCTTTGGACTCTGACTCCTTTCTCTCTATTGATGTATCTACCACTTATAGCAGGCTCTCAGTTACTTCCCACTCAGATTATTGCCATGGCCCGTGGAGTGGTATCCCTGCCTCAGGTCTCTTTCTACTCCAGTCCATCCTCCCCACTGCTCACCAAGTAGTTTTCCTTAAACACAGATCAGACTTTGTCATTCTTCTACTCGATCAATTCTAGTGGCTCCCTATTGCCACTGGGATAAGATATAAACTCCTCTGTTTAGCTTTTAAAGACCTTCCCAACCTGACCCCCACCTATCCTTTCAGTGTCATTGGGCAATACTTCCCCTTCTGCATTCTGTGATCCAGCCAAATTGGCCTTCTTTCTCTTCCTCATACATTGCATGCCACCTCCATTGGCAAATCTTTGCACTGGCTATCTCTCATGCCTAGCATGCACTCTCTTCTCATTTTGTAAAGTACTGGACTTGGACTCAGGAAGAACCCACTTCTCTCTAATCTTCTCTCTTGTTAGCTCTTATTATTGGCATGACTCCAAGAGAATCACTTAACTTCTTTATGCCTCAGTTTCCTCAATTGTAAAATGAAAGTTGGTCTAAATAGCCTTCAAGGTTCAGTCAAGCTCTATTATCCTGTGATTGTAATGAGCTCCAATTAAAAGAATCTCTCCCTTCAAGACTTGGCTCAGGTGCCATCTTCTACATGATGTCTTTCCTAATCGTCCCCAACTCCTAATGTCCTTCTAATCCTCCATTACATTTATTTGTACACATTCTTTTTATATTTTTGTATCTTATTATATATATATTTGTGTAAATTCTTTGAGAATAGATATTATATCATTCCTAAAGTCAAGAGCAGGGGCAGCTAGGTAGCTCAGTGGATTGAGAGTCAGGCCTAGAGACAGGAGGTCCTAGGTTCAAATCCAGCCTCAGACACTTCCTAGCTGTGTGACCTTGGGCAAGTCACTTGACCCCCATTGCCCATCCTTTCCACTCTTCCACCTAAGAGCCAATACACAGAAGTTAAGGGTTTAAAAAATAAAAAAATAAGGTCTAGAGCATGGTGGGCAAACTTTTTAAAGAGGGGGCCAAAGGAAAGGAAATGCTCATCTGTCAGTCTTTTTCTAAGGCAACTCTTTCGAAGTTTCATTGTATTGTATCCTACTCATTGTATTTGTCAGATTAGGAATAATGTCAGGAGGCCAGATAGAACATTTCAGGGGGCATCATCTGGCCCTCTGGCTGTAGTTTGCCCTTCACTGGTCTAGAGTAATGCCTGTGATCTAAGTGATACTTAATAAATACTAATTAACTTATTAATGGTATTTATTACAAATTATTTAACATTAGAAAGGGAGCTTGGTATGCTGAATATAATCTTGGACTTGTCATCAGGAAGACCTAGGATCAGGTTCCATCTCTGACACTAGCTATGTAATGCTGAAGAAGTCACTTAATATCTCTGAGCCTCAGGCACAGCTCTTAAGACAGAGGTGTCAAACACTCCCTACAACACTCATGGGTGCAACAGATTCAGAATAAAATATAATGGAAAATATTTAACTAAATAAAAATATGATAGAACATAGATAATGTTAGTATGTGTTTTTCTTAGTCATTATGTGGACTGCATATTGAGATCCTCTTTTATGGCTTAGTGGCTCCCGTTTGATGCCATTGTTCAAAGATTTATAGACTTAGTTTTATAGACCTGTTGCTCAAGAAGTCACAGATCCTTGATATAAGGAAGGGAGCTGATGTAGTGAAAAGTATCATACGTAAGGATAGGTGCTGGAATACTTCTACTATTGATGATAATGATGATGGCTGCATTTGAAAAAGCAGAACAGCAAAATGAATGGAAAGCTGCCCTTCTGATCTAGAAGACCAGATCTTTCATTTCCAGCCTCTGGCACATGCCAGCTGGATGATCATGACTAAACCACTTCATTTCTCACTGTCCTCGCTGCTTCTTAAGAAGTGCTCTAGAAAACCCTCTAAGACTATAAAATATGGATATTGATTTCCAATAGTGGATGAATTTTCCATACCAGAAATTCCCCCCACTCAAGAAATCATAGAACTGGAACAAAACCAACCACCAAACCTATCCGAAGCTCCTGACATTTATACAGGCTTTAAAGTTTACCAAGCACTTTGTGAGCATGATCTCATTTGAGCTTCATAACAACCCTGAAAGGTAAATACCATAGGTAATATTATCCTCATTTAATAAATGGGTAATCTTTGGCAACTCACTAAATCTTAGGAAGGTTTAGCTACTTGCCAAAGGTCACACAACTAGGATGTGTCAAAAGTTGGATTTTACACTTTGTTTTTTATTCCAAGTCTATCATCTATCCACTGTACCATGCTGTTTCCCTAAACTGTTGAATGAGCATTAGATCAGAATTCAAAAGATCAGAATTTGGGTCAATTAATTGTGCAATCTTGGGCTTTCATCTTGGACTATCATCTCTATGAGCCTTAGTAAAATGGACATAGTGATTCTTACACTACTTACCTAAGAGAAAAATATTGGTATAACCATGTCCTCTAGAAATGTTTACCCTTCTATAAAATTATGCATACCTTTGATCTAGTAATACCACCACTACTATGTCTGTATCCCAAAGAGAAAAAAAAAAAAAAAAGGGAAAAGTCCTACTTGTACAAAAATATTTATAGCGGCCCTTTTGATGGTGGCAAAGAATTAGAAATTGAGAGGAGGCTTAGAACCAATACAAAGTATTGATTCTACTTCTGAAGGTAAGGATTAAAAAAAAAGAAATTGAGGGTATGTCCATCAATTGGGGAATGGTCCAACAAATTGTGGTATATACTGATTATGGAATACCATTGTGCTGTAAAAAACAGAATGATTTCAATAAGAGCTGGGAAGACCTACATGAACAGATTCATAATGAAATAAGCAGAACCAGGAGAACATTGTACACAACTACAGCAATATTGTGGACCAACTGTGATAGACTTAGCTACTCTCATCAATACAATGATTCAGGACAATTCAGAGGGACTTAAGACAAAAAATGCTATCCACCTCCAGAAAAAGAACTGTTGGAGTCAGAATGCAGATGAAACATGAGTTGATAGGGACATGATTGGGAACATAGACTCTAAGCAATGACCCTAATGCAAATATTAATAATATGGAAATAGGTCTTGATCGGTGACATATATAAGGAATTACTCTTTGGTTGGGGGGGGGTTGATAAGGGGAAGAAGGGGAGGGAAAGAAGATGAATCATGTAACCATGGAAAAATATTCTAAATCAATTATTTAAATAAAATTTTTCAAAAAGAAAAAAAGAATGCAGATGAAAACATACAATTTTTCACTTTCATCTATTTGGGTTTGGGGTTCTAGTTTTATGTGAATAGTCTCTTACAACAATGAACAATATAGAAATATGTTTGCATGATAATACATGTATAACCCAGATTGTATCCTATAATTTGTTCAGCCATTCTCCAATTGACAGTCTGCCCTTATTATTGATATCATTCTAAAGTACTTCAAGCAGGTAATGAGCAAGGCTCATAGAATCTCATTTGATAGGATTATATAAGCTTTGACTGAAGGGTTTTGTAATAATTAGTGAGGACTGTCAAGCTCTGGAATGTGTTGCCAAAGGAAGCTATGGAACCAAACATGATCCTGTACTGAAAAGGTCTTTAAAAGTACCTTACATTTATGGAAGACTAAGTTTTCAAAGTATTTTCTTCACAGCAACCCTGTGAGGTAGGTTGGGCAGGTATGCCTACACCCATTTTGCAAATTAGAAAACTGAGACTCATAAGGATCAGGAACAGAATTTAAACCCAGTTCTGACTCCAAATACAGTCCTCTTTCTACTACATCACCTGCCACATTCACTGGATTGCAGTGAGGAAGGTGGTTTTATTATTACTTGGATGTGGGTTGTGAGGGAGAAATATTAGACCTGTGATTTCACTGGTTGAAGGAACTCTCAGTTGAAGAAATTCCTGAAACTGGTGCAAGTTGGTGGGTTGTTGCTTTTTTTTGCAACTTAGAGCCTTAGGGAGTTGCCGAGGGCACTGAGAGACTGCCTTAACCAGAGACATCTAGCCAATATGTGTCAATGGAGAAACTTGAACAGAAATCTTCCTAGCTTCCAGGTTAATTCTCCATCTTCTAAATGAAGACCATTGTCAACCTTTAATTGTTGTTCCTCCTTTGCTTGTGTGACTTTGAGCAAGTCACATAACTCTTGATGCTAAAAGTGTCTCTCTAAGACCATACCTTATGGAAGAGTTGCAGATTTGCCTTGGTGGAAGGAATTTTCTTAACAGGAATTTCTAACACTAATGAAATCAAACATATAAACACACAAACACACACACACACACATACACAAATAGTTTCTCATGAGTCAAACTTCAGTTCCCTGCATTGATTGTAAACTCCCTGAAAGCTGACTGTGTGGCTACCTCCATGATGCTAAACACAATGCTGGGTACCATGTTGGCAGGTGACGGTAGTTGGTGGGTTATACAATTTAGTGCCAGAAGAGACATTACCTCTTAGTCAATCCCACATTGTCATTTGACAGATGAGGTTACTGAGGTCCAGAATGAAGAGTGACCTAGATAGTAGGTAGGAGAGCATGGACTTCAAGGCCACTGATTCTAACTCCATCCTCATTTCACTTACATCAATATGTCTTTGCTGAATGATTAACACAAATCAGCTTCAGATTCTCTTGAGTTATCTCCTCTTCTCTGGTTGTGTGATGGCACGGCAGGAGAACAGGATTCAACACAAGCCATCAACACAACCCCCACCACCATATTTTCAGCCTAGTGCCTGGTTTTCTCCCAAATTCAGCAGAGCTTGGCAAGATATGTGCTTCCAAATCCTTTGTTGATATTAAGAAATATTGATGGACACGCTGCTTGGCGGGAAGCTCCCAGAAAAATCACAGTAAGCTTTGAACAAAGGCACTGTGTGTGGAGTTCTGGATCAAAGCCTTGTCTGCTGAAGAGGAAAAAAGAGGTCCCACGTTTCTTCTAATGAGGCTAATTCGTAGTCTAGTCAAGTATCGTCCCCATATTGTATGTGGTGATCAGGAAAATTTGTTATCAGCTCATCATTTGAGCCCAAGATAAATGCACTCTGATCCTGCATTTTGTGCAACCCATAATTCCTATCCTATTGCAAGCTATTTCTTTAATTAGAAGTTATAAATGACAATACAGCTTGAGCCCCATTTGCCTGAGTAATTTGCTCAGACAAGTCTGATGAGCACTATTACACTCTTGAACACTTCTTTAAAGGAATCTCTCTCTGGCTACTACTGTACCTGTATGTGTGTATATGTGTATATAAAGGATATTGGAAGGTTTTTTTTTAAGTTAAATATCTTAGTAGGAACTTATTCTTGAACTTCAGTATAACCCACTAGACCAGTGATGGGCAAATTTTTTAAAGAGGGGGCCGAAGGAAAGGAAATGCTCATCTGTCCATCTGTGTCTAAGGCAACTCTTTTGAAGTTTCATTGTATTGTATCCTACTCATTGAACTTGTCAGATTAGGAATAATGTCATGCAGCCGGATAGAACATTTCAGGCCTCCCCCCCACCCCAATCTGGCCTTCGGGCCAAAGTTTGCCCGTCACTGCACTAGACTTATTTAATAATTACTTATATTTAAATTGGTTCATTTCAATTGGTAAAATATCATAACATCTTTTCAAGTCTATCTTAAGTTCTTATTAGGAATGGAGGGGAGTAAAAAAATCAAGAAGACAATTTTTAAATGTTTAATTTGTTTTAACTTCACCTTTACTTCTCACTATCCCTCTTCTACTAAAGGATCATCCCTTGTAAAGAATAAGAAAGAAAAAAGTTTAGTTCAGCAACACTAACAAATCCATAAACCAAGCCTGACAGTATGTGCAAATATGTGCAACATTCCACACCCATGGCTTTCCATCTTTACAATGAAGAGAAGGAAATGCATTTTCTTTCTTCTTTTCTTTGGGCCAAAATTGGTCATTATCATTACACAGTGTTCAATTTCTTTTTATTGTATTTTCCAATTGACGTTGTCAGAATCATTGTGTGATTCTCCATTACTTTGCATCAGTTCATATAAGTCTTCCTGAGTTTCACTGGATTCTTCACTTTCTTCTTTCTTAAAGCCCAGTATATTCTAATACATGTGTTCCATAATATACTTGACCTTTTCCCCAAACAATGAGCCACTCTGTTCCCAGTTGCTTCCTTCTAAAAAATAAAATAACACTGACCATATGTTCATCTCCCTGCCTGTTTCCCCTTTAACCCTTCTGTGTCATCCTTCCCCACAATGGAGAAATATTATTCTACTCTTACACTCTGACCTGATTTCACAGACTTGCTTAATTTCTTCTCTTCATCCATTCTAAAGGGGCTGTCCTCTAATTATGGAATCTCACAGGTGGTGATCTAGACCAACTTGTATCTTGGAAAAGAATCTCCATTATTGTACTGACCAGTGATTATCCAGCCCCTTTCCTTGAAGATCTGCAGTGAAGAACTCATGAGGCAGCCCACTTGATGCTGAGTGATGCTCCTTGGAGGAATTACCACAGGTCTAAATCTCATTTTCTCCATCTCCCACTGGTGACTCCTACTTTTCTCATTTAGATCCATACTAAACATAGATTCCATTGAATTGTATGGCTTGCATTATCTACTCTTGGGTTTACATTCTACAGACAATACCTATTTCTCTTTTCTATCTGATGGTTGAGGAGAGGTATCATATCTCCTCTAAGTTGTCTACTTTTCTCCATATTAAACCGGCTTTGCTTCTTCAACTGTTACTCATCTTGCATAGTTTCCAGTCTTGGCTGCTTTCTTCTGAATGTGCTTCAGTATGCCTATGACCTTTGTAAAATGTGGTGCCTGCCCCAACCTAAATGAAGAAGTACTGTAGATGTCCGTATCTTTCACAAAAAGTGGTGCTCCAAACCAAATATTCCAGATGAATGTGTCCTTCATACAATGCAGTGTCCTAAACGAAACTAAATATTCAAGATGTCTGTGTCCTTTGGAAAAGGTGTTTTTCCAAATGAAACAAAATACTCTAGATGAAGTTCAGTGTAGGTAAAAAAGAGCATGAATCAGCTCCCTGGACAGGATACTTCTCTAAATGCAACCTAAGAACTGCATTCACATTTTTGCCTTCCAAAATAGCTCCAGACTCTAGTAATTTATATTCTAATTAGGTAGTCAAGATTGCCCCTAATGAAAGAATGAAATAACAGTAGAGAAAAGGAATTAATGATTTATTTATTTTTTTTTTTACTTTCTTATTTTTAGTGAGGCTGGTGATTCCATCCACCTATGGAGATTCAGGTGAAGAAGACACCCCCACCCCATACACCCCAGGCAGATCAGCACCTGGTCTGCTATTTCTATCCTTACTGCCTGGGGTTCTGAGAAACTGAAGCAAATTCCCAAGGATCACAAAGCCAGTTTGGGTCCCCCCACTACTATATGCTCCCTCTAAATAATTAAATGACAAAATGATGATTATGACCTGCAGGGTCAGACTTCTGGGAGACTAATGTTATTTGGAATCTAGGGTGCTGTGTGTGTTTTATTCCAGTTAAAAAAAAAAAAAGATTGATTAAATTATACCTACACTGTGTAAGGTACAGCTCCTAAAAGGAAAAGAGATCATAAAACATATGCCAAATTCAGTTTAATTCATCCAATATTTATCAAAGCACTGGCTAGGTACAGTATTAGGTACCAGGCCATACAGAAACAAAAACAACAAATCTTTGCTTTAAGGAATTTATGTCATATATAATAGAGGAGATACAATAAGGACCCAAGGAAGTATGATATAAGGTAAAATGTGATCAGAGCAACAGAGAGATCCAGATAAAGCATTCAACCAAAAAAATAAATTAAAAAACAAAAAACAACCCTTACCTTCTGTTTTAGAATGGACAGTAAATATCAGTGCCAAGGCAGAAGAGTGGTAAGGACTAGGCAGTGGGGCTTAAATGACTTCCCCCAGATTACCCAGCTAGAAAATGTCTGAGGCCACATTTGAACTCAGGACCTCTTGTCTCCAGATCTGGCTTTCTAATTCATTGAGCCGCCTAGGTACTTCTGCATTCATCCAAAATTGAAGTAGAAGACCATGGGATCATAGAATCATCTATTTCAAGCTAGGAAGGACTTTAGAAGCCATCTGATTCACCAAGTCAAGGATGTCTACCCTTCATTTTACCAATGTATGTTGAGACAAATGCCCAGAGAAGGAAGATGACTTGCCCAAGTCAGACTGGTGGTAAGTGACCAAGTATTGAAATCCAGTTCCTCTGATCCATTCTGAATCCCTTTCTGCTTTGCTAAAGGCAAAGATACCTATTTTTACTACATCGAATACATATTTCTCTGCTTGGCCTTCCAGATCCACCCCCATCTGGCCTTCCCCAAACGATCTTATTTATTTAACATTTAACACTCACTGGCCGCTCGCCCCACGTCTCACAAATATTGCATGCCTGTTCTTGCCTTAGCTGCTTCACTCACGTGCTCCGCTCCTGACTCAAAACCCCTCTTTCTCGTCCATCTGCCAACTAAATCCTCTTCATTCTACAAGGCTTGGCCCAGATTGCTGCTGCTTCTTCAAGAAGTCTTTTCTGAATAATATGGAAATAGGATTTGAGTGATAATATATGTATAACCCAGTGAGATTGCTTGTCAACTCCGGAAGGGGGAAAGGAAAAGGGGAGAGAGACAACAAGAATCCTGTAACCATGGAGAAAATTTTTAAAATAAAACAAAAAAAGAAATCTTTTCTTATCACTCTGGCTTCTATTCAACTACACTATATACTCCTTGAGAACACAGAAAAGATCTTTCCTCTCCTCCTGAGGTGGAATGGAGCCAGCTCGAAATCGCCAAATACTACCCCTCAGGACTTCATTTATTACTTCTTTTTTTTAACTCAAGAAATGATGGAGAAGATGTTAATGAGGCAGATTAAATTTCAAGTCACATTGTACAGTTTTTTTCCCGATAACCAATTGTTAAACATTTACCGATATGTCCTTATTCTCCCCATTACAAAGCAAAGACACTGTTTTGTGCAGAAGGTGGTGTTTGAGGGGCATCTTGAAGAAGGGGGGAGAGGTGGAGGAGAGAAGAAAGAGCATCCCAGGCAGAAGAGAAGGACAAAGGAAAGGCATGGAGATGGGAGGCTGAGCACTAGGCACAAAGAACAGAAATAAGACCAATATGGGAAGACAAGGAAAGATAGACTGAAAAATGTCAGGGCCAGGCAGTAAAGGGCTTTCAAGGCCAAAAAAGGATCCTATATTTAATTGTGGGGGCTACAGGAAGCTGCTGAAGTTTATTGAGTCAGATCTACTAAAGAAAATCACTTAGCCAGCAGTGTAGAAGCTGGAATAGAGTGAGGAGAGACTTGAGGCAAGGAGACTTTGCAATAGAGATAAAAGATGACAAGGGCCTAAATTAAGGTGACATTTGTGTGAAAGAAAGAAAAAAAAAAAAGTGGTCACTAGATAAACCAAGTTGTCTCTTCCTGGATGTTGTTGCCCAGATAGATACCTCTGGGGAAACCAGTGGATCAGAAACCTAAAAACTGTGGCTTTGTTGGTCTGCTTTTCCTTGTATTTGGCTGAGCATTGTGGCTGGGTCTTTCCCAACTGTATTGTATTGTTTGGCCCCCAAACAGTTTGTCTACAAAATATGAAAGAGGATGTTCAAGATAAGGCAGGATGTGAACCTGACCTACTGACAAGCAACCAAAGGCCTCAGGTCTGAAATGTTCCAGCTAAGGACTTGGCTGTTCTAGGGATCAAGCTATATTCCACTTATTACTCCCACTTTTTTGCTCCTACATTCCAGAGAGATGCTGGACAAATACTAATACTAAAATACTAAATATGGTGTTCTGGTGAGTGGGCTTTTGGTTGTAGAAAATAAGCTCAATGTCAGACATCTATTTTTATTGATCCAATAATTCCAAGATTGAGTTTGTACTCAGAAAGTATTATTAAGACCAAAAAAAAAAAAAACAAACAAGAATCTCCCTCTCAAAATAACTCTCTATTCAAAGACTTTAATATTTTCATAACTAAGTATATAATATTTGTATATTATATATTTATGTCATTTATTAAAATCTTATTAATTATTTAATTTATTTGAATAGTGAATTAACTATTAAAAAGCTAATTCTATAATTAATTAAATAACAATGTGTTCTAGAATATTATATTTATATTTTTTATTTGTGTGTATTTATATTTTATTTTATATTTATATATATTAATTTATATATCTATATTATATATTATATATATATATATAGTTTTTTTAAACCTAGTTTGATAGATGATGAAACTTGTGTCCAGCAGAGGAAATGACTTGTCCAATGTCACACAACAAATGAGCAGTCCAATCAAGATTAGAACTCAGTGGCTTAGTGGATAGAGCACTGGGCTCAGAGTCAGGAAAACCTGAGTGCAAATCCAGCCTTATATACTAACATACTGGGTGGCCCTGGGTAGATTCCTTAACTTCTGTTTGCCTTCATCCACAGGAGAAGGAAATGGCAAACCACCCCAGTATCTTTGCCAAGAAAATCCCATGGATGATAGGATCCAAAGGGTCACAAAGAGTCAGACATGATTAAATGACTGACTGAACAATAACAGCAATCTGGATTCCCAGTACTCCTGGCACCACACCACAATGTCTAATAATTATTGCTTTCATTGTTGTATTTAGTATTTCCAATAACAATAGCAAGGAGCTTCTGCAATGTAAACTTAAAAGCTAAAGAGGGACAGGGTTATGTTTGCTTTAGATAAAATAAAGTTAGAAACCTGATCGGTACATCAGAGGATCCTTACCAACTAAACCAGTTTAACCTGCTTAAAACCAAGACTTAATATGGATGCCTTTAAAAAAATGATGAGAAATTAACCACATCAATATGGGTCATTTGCGAGAAAACTAGATGACTGGAAAGATCTTGCCCTTCTGGTGCTCAGAGAGTGAAAATACAGTTCCAAAGTCTCAATGAGGCAAGTTTTTACAAGACTCTGAATCAGAATTTGGTTAACTAGAGTTTTTAGGGTTGGAAAATGTTGATGAATTTTCTCTGGCTCAAAGAGTTAAAGTAAGAACTAGAAGAGCTGTTAAGGAGACAGTGTGGTATAGTAGGCAACATATTGGAGACTGGTGTTTGCATCCTAGGTCTGACATTTATCAGTCACATGACCAAAGACAACTAAGTCAATATCTCTGTACCTCAGTTTCCTCATCTACAAAGCAGGAAGAATCATACTTGAACCCCTGTTATGAACAAAATGTTTTATAAATTCTAAAATGCTATAAAGATATGAAATATCATTCCAGTGTTTAGCTTTCAAATTTGATAGATCAGTTAAGAAGCCTGTAACATAATACAGGTTTCCCTTCCAAATTATGGGGGTCATTGCTGCAAGATTTAGGAAAATCCATGTTAAATAGTTGTAAATATGCTTGACGTCCCCCAAACAGTGCACGGAACTGCATTTCTTTTACTACAAATCTAATTTTAAGAAAAAAAAAGTTGTCACTTCATTAGTAAACAGTAAAATACATACTCTACAGGTAATATTATACATAATAGTACATATATCTTATGAATACCTAAACTTTTATGATTCTCTACATTTCTAGCCTTTGTGTTCATCTACTGGCTTTTGTTCTTTTCACGAACTTTAACTTTTTGCTTATTCTAGCTTTAAAAAAGAAAGTGTGTACATTTGTGGTATTAGAAAATAAAATGCCAATATTATACAATACTATTTTTTATGCATTTCTGAGTTTTTAAACCTTTTCTGTGTCATCTGCTGACCTTCATGTGTCATCTACAGCTTTTGTAAAACTCCCCCCAAATTCCTATTTAGTTTCTTATACTGACTTGAAATATGTTGAAACCATGATAAGGAAACTTATGATATGGAAGGGATACCTGTAATCCAAATGGGGTCAAAGAAGCAGCAAACAAGGTGAACTGAGGGACAACTAGGTAGTGGATTGAGAGCCAGGCTAGAGATGGGAGATCCTGGGTTCAAATCTAACCACAAACACTTCTTAGATGTATGACCCTGGACAAATCACTTAAACCCTCATTGCCTAGCTCTTAGGACTCTTCTGCCTTGGAACCAATACACAGTATTGATTCCAAGATGGAAAATAAGGGATAAAAAAAAAAAGAGAAAGAGATCAAGTAATCAAATTTATTAAGTGTCTGGGGTCCTGTGCTAGATGCTGGGGACACAAGTACAAAGAATGAAATGATTCTCACTCACAATAAGCTTACCCTTTAAAGGGAATGATAAGTATATTATATATATGCAGATATAATATACAGATATATAGTGAATATATATACACATATATCAAGTAGGTATATAAACTATTCATAAAATGAATTTATATAGTGAATATATTCCATAAAGTCAACATATACATAAAGTGAATATGTATACATATATAAAGTGAATATATATTACATATACACATATATATTTATACACATACACACCAAGTAGTAAAACATAATATACTATGAGAGAGAAGGTGCTAGAAATTAAATTCATGCTGCCATGGTGTCTAGGCTTTATCTTAAAGGGAAAGAAAGGTTCTTAGAAGTGGAGGGATTTTAGGATAGAGGAAGGGCTGGTTTAAAGATATAAACATGGAAGATGGAATGTTGTGAGTGAGGAACAGAAAGAAAGCCAGTTTGGCCTTAGCCTTGGCCAGGAATTCTCTGTGGGTTAAAGAACAAAACTAGGTAGCAATGGTGGTGGTGGTGGAGGCGGTAGAGGGATGAGAAGCTGGGATAGTAATCCAGGAAGGCAAATTTTAGCTTATTTATAAAGAAAGATTTTCTACAATTAGAGCTGTCCAAAAGTGGAATGGAGAGGATGAATTTCCCACCTCTCAAGGTCTTCAGGTTAAACTAGTCCAGATGATTCTTCTTACCTTAAGCTTCTATGGCCTGAAGTCTCTTTTTCTTTCAAATCCTTGTCATTAAAAAAAAAAAATCTTTCAAAAATGTACTTGCTCTCTTTTCCTATCTTGGAAAAACACATTAAATAACCATGCCTGAAATTCTGTTTGCTGATTGAGGGGCATACTGAAAAACATCAGTGAGATTAAACTGAATAAATATGCAGTTCTTCAAATGTTAGGATATTGCCACTAATTAAGCAATAATAAGATAATTTGAGTTAATTTTTCTTGTATTGTTAATGAATTATACTGAACCATTTAGGACCATACAATTATTGATCAATAATGTGCATTTATAGGTTAGCTGATCAAGATTACAGGTGAAGGTTGAGAATTAGAATTGTTCTCTTTGAAAATAACTCTTCCATTAGAGGACCAAACCTATGTCGTTGGCCTCACTAGCATTGTACCTTAATTTGATATTTCTCAACCCAAGCTTGGACTTAGGTTAGATAAAATATCGAATTCTCTGCTTTGTCTCAGGACTGTTTAAAGGCTCGAGGGAATGGGTCTTAGAAGCCAGGAAGAGGAGAGAGACAGTTGGATATAATAAAAAGTGTGTTGGACTTGGAGTCAGTGAGATGGATTCAAGGCTCCTCTCAGAAACTTACTGAATGAACTAGCAAGTCATTTAATTTCTCTGTGCCTCAGTTTCTTCCTTTGTAAAATGAAGGGGGTTGGGAGTGGTAATTCTACTCAATCACTTCCAAGGTCTCTTCCAACCCTAAATCCATGCTCTAGTGATCTTAAGAGTAGGAGGGGCAGTAGGAGGTCTCTCTTCCAGGTTCTAAGAAATCATGCCTTTGATAATTAAAATTATGTGGCCCATAGAATTATAAAGTTAGAAGGGACAACAGAGGTTGGCCAATGGTTGAAAAACAATTATTTAACCAGCTATGATAAATTCCCCATATCATGATGAAAAATAGTACTTAATTTCCTCATGTTTTGTCAGACTGGAGAGATTTCTGCCAAGGTAGGGTCAGAGGATGAGCAAGTTGTATTTCCCTGTGAAGTTTGTTCTGCAAACTGCTTGATAAACAATGTTTACATGTGTATAAATCCATAGACCACAGTGTATTTCAAATGTGGATCATCTTATCGAAACTCATTTTCATTGCTCTGTAATCGAGTGAGGTCATATTGCTAGGGCTCTTCTAAAAAGAGCACAAATAAGCACATATCGCTTTACTATCTTCAATTGCTTTTTTTTTTTTTAAATAATTTCACAGATCTGTGATTTTACTGGTCTGGGAACTCCCTCCACAGATATACAACCATCTCTTCTAATTTTGTCTCATTCTTGTCTAGGTTTTATTTTAAATATCCACCTCAGTTTGCTGGAGGCCTTCCCCTGGGAGTTTCTCTGATCACTCTGGCTGTCCATTTATTTTTCTTGACTTCCTTCTTTTTCAGCTTATAGATATATTCTCAGGGATGTCTGTTCTACGATTTCTTGCATGTAAGGTTTGGTTTATTATCATATCAAAAAATCTAGGTCAGGCGTTGTCTTGGGTTTAACTAAAGTGTTAGTCACTTTTCTTCACGTTCCAAGGTGACTTCTTAGAACCTGATTCTCCGTCTGTATGGGGGTGTGTGTGGTGGAGATGATGCCATAGAGCTAGAAGGAACTTGAGAGTTCATCTGGTCCAGCTCCTTCGTTTTATAGAAGAGAAAACTAAGGCCCAGAGGGTGAGCAGGGGTTTGAACCTAGTCCTCTGCTGTTAAGTCAGTGAGCACTCAAGACTACTCTAAGCCGTCTCCTTTACATCAGTCATAAGATCAAAGAAAGGACTTCAGAGACCATCTAGTACAATCTCGTTTTATATGTGAGGAAACAAGCATATGGTGAGTGACTTGCACTGTGTCACAAATGGTAAGCAACAGAGACCAAATTTGAACTCGTGTCCTTGGGCTCCAAATCCAACATTCTCCTCCCACTGTACTGAATAGCCTTATTTATCTTGGTTATAATATATTGTTACTCTTGAGGTAGCTTGCAAACCCTAGAAGCACTTATAACTCATTTCCTTCCCTTTTCATCCCTTGGTCTATTATTTAGTCTGTCAGTAAGCCCTAGAAGGCATTGTGCTAAGTGCTGGAGATATAAAGATCTCTCTCTGTCTTTCTCCTCTATCTCACTCTCTCTTCTCTCCTCTATTCCTCTCTCTCTCTCTCTCTCTCTCCATCCCTGTCACTGGGTCTCTTTCTCCTCTCCCTTCTCCTCTGCCTTTTTTTTCCCTTTCCTCCTCTTCTTTCTCCCTCTCTCCCTCTCTCTCCCTCCCTTCCTTTCCCTCTCCATCTCTCTCCTTCCTCCCTCCTTATCTGTCTCTCCCTCCCTTCTTCTCTCTTTGTTCCTCTCCCTCTCTCTTTCCCTCTCCTTTTCCCCTCCCTCTCCCTTTCCCTCTCTCCATCTCCTTCTCCCTCTCCCCCTCCCTCCTTCTCTCTATCTCTTTCTTTCTTTTTCTCTCTCTTTCTCCCCTACCTCTGTTTCTCTCTCCCCTTCTCTTCTCAACCTGTCTGTCTCCATTTCAGTCTGTCTGTCTCTCTTACCCACATAATACATATACACTGTTGCTTGAACTAAGAATCTGATAATGACCAACAGAAAATGCTAAAAGCAAAAAGTAATCAGTACAATAGTTACACGTATAGTGCTTTGAAATTTGCAAAGCACTTTATATCTATTTTCTCATTTGCTCCTCATAACAGCCTTGTAAAGTGGATGCTATTATTGGCCCTCATTTGATAGATGAGGTAACTGAAGCTTAGAGAGGCTCAATGACTTTTCCAGGATTCCACAGCTAGTGTCTGGAGTGGTATTCGAGCCCTTTGGAGTCTCCCTGGCTTCAAGTCAGCACTCTAGAATTTGTCCATTTTTGCAGCGACAGCAACAATGCAGGCTGGTTAATCAAATTAAGCAAACAGGTTATTCATAAGCAATGACTTTGTGCTTAACCCTCTGCTAAGCACTTACTCATATGACAATGTTGTAGATTTATATCTAGAAAAAACTTCAGAGATAACAGCCTCACCCAATCATTACCAAAAGGGTATATTTAAAGAATTCTTTAAAATACTGGTTTTTAAAAAATGAATTGTTATTTCATGGCCAAGAAAATAAAACTTAAATATATGTATGTGTACATATATATGCATTTAAAATGAGATTCTCAACTAGATTGTGGTAATCTTAAAAAAAAAAACTTCCACTATATCTTAAAATTCTCCAATTAAAACTCTGAATTGTACTTTTAATGGGCAAACACTATAGTTTGTCATCTGAACAGCTGTGATTATTTTTAGGGCATTTGGACATAAGAAGAGATTTTTATAAGTATCCAAAATGTTTCAAGCTAAATAACTACGTATTTATTTAGTTATTATTCTATTCTATTCTATTAATAATATTATATTACTTTAGTTCTATGTGAGATATGACACAAATATATTGTATAAATATCTTTTGGCAGAATTCATAGCACTCAACCCAAAACTTTAGATTAAAGAGGTAAATGTTTGGTCATTTAAAAAAAAGGCTAAAATGATTTGGAATTCTGTTAAAATGGAAAAATGACTGAGATATTCATAACCTCTTGAACCAGTAAAAGATAGAAAAATGAAATTATGTGACCTATATAGGAAATGGGTTGGGATTGGTTGAGGAGATTCTGTATTACATAAAAGAGCAAACCAGTTTGGATTCTAGTATTCAAGTAGCAGACTTACATTAGAAGAGAAGATAGCCCAGCCAAAACCTTGAGAAGGAATCAGTTGGGATAAGTAAGAAGAATCTCTTTTTTTCCTCTTTGCCTTGACCAGAGGATGATTTTGTGAAATTTGAAAGAAATAGGAGAAGCCTAACACTATCCTTAGAAAAGAAACAACCTTCCACAGAGTTTCCATTAGGAATAGAGAACAAACCAGACATCCTGAGGAAAGGCAGCTTCAGAACTTTACAAGGAACTCAGCAGAAAACTACAGCATTCTTAAGGAGAACTTTATGAAGTGTTTGTGAAGGGAGAAAGACCTAAAATAGTCATGAGAGTTGAGTTTATTTTTTTGCTCTCTAAGAATGTCCCTTGACTCTGTACGTTTTGTAAAAGAATGTGACATTGAGAGCAATACTTTTTGGTGTGGCAATAAACTAAGCAAAAGCATGCCTATTAGTCAAGGGATGACTAAATAAATTGTGGTACATGAATCTAATGGAAAGTTATAGCAGTATAAAAGACAACCAATATTAAGAATTCAAAAATAAATGGGAAGATTCATATGAACTGATTGCAGACTAAAGCAATTAGAACCATAAAAAAATGTACACAATGACAACATTTACAGAAAGAACTAAATAATGAAACAATACTGTATAATTATAATGATCCAGATTTCCTATAGAAAAGAGTTGAGAAAATGTACTTTTCTCCCTTCATTATAGAATCGGAAAACTAAGGAATATTGTATGAACAATTGGATACAGTCCATATGTTGGTTAGTGTTGTTGAACTGACTTTTCAAGAATCTCTTTAAAAATATTTGTTATACTGATCCAACATTCTGGAGAGCAATTTGGAACTATGCCCAAAGGGCTATAAAACTGTGCATATCCTTTGATCCAGTAATACCACTACTGGGTCTGTATCCCAAAGAGATAATAAAAAAAGGGGAAAGGATCTAATTGTACAAAAATATTTATAGCAGCTCTTTTTGTAGTGACAAAGAATTGGAAATTGAGGGAATGTTCATCAACTAGGGAATGGCTGAACAAATTGTGGTGCTTGTTGGTGATGGAATACTATTGTGCTATAAGAAATGATAAGCAGGATGATTTCAGAAAAAGCTGGAAAGATCTGTAGGAACTGATGCAGAGTGAAATAAGCGAAACTGAGAGAACATTGTACACAATAACAGCAATTTTGGACAATTATCTGTGAAAACTTGACTACTTTCAGCAATGTAATGATCTGGGATAATCCTAAAAGAGTTATGATGGGGAATGCTATCCACCTCCAGAGAAAGGACCATTAGAGTTGTTTTTTCACACCAGTGTACTTATAGTTTAATTTTGGGGTTTTGGTTATGTATGAGTTTGCTTTTACAACAATGACCAATAGGGAAGTGTATTTTGCTTGACAATAAAAATGAAATTTAAAAAATTTGCTATAAAGGATGGGTAGGAATAAAGGGAAGAATACATGTAGAGATTAAGAAGAGACAAAGATGAATGCTATCCATGAACACTTTTTTAGAAGCCCAAGTTTCTGATCTATTTTGGGGAAATTTTACTTTTTCTTAATAACTGACCAGAAGACACTTTAAATTCCGGCCCAGATTAATTCATGAATTTAAAAGGTCTAGTAAAAGCCTCCATTTAAGACATGTAATGTCAATAATCTTGTTGGGGAGGGTTTCTATCCTAGAGCTTCAGGCCATGTCCTTGAATTTAGAACTCAAAGATGAAGACGAATACAATAGAGGCAAACAGTCTCAGAGCTGCTTTTATCCTGGATCTCTTCTCCCCTGTTCCTACTGTTTTCATGTTAATTTCTCTGAGCTCTAAGTCTGTCCTTAATTCAGAGCAAAAATAAAAATACTGTAAATGATTGAACCAACTGTGGTATGTGAATATAGTGGAATATTATTGTACTCTAAGAAATAATGACTGAGAAATTCAGAGAAAAAAATAGGAAGGCTTGTTCTAAATGATACTGAGTATAGAAAGAAAGCCCAAGCAATGACCACCAAAATGTGAATTTAAAGAATTCGATAAAAGACATCAGAATTCAGTTTAAGGGCAAGGAAGCTTGTAGTCATATGGAGTTGTTTGGATCACTGAGGGGTTGACTTGCTCAGGGTCACATAGTATGTTAGAAGCAGGACTAAACCCAGGTGAACAAGCATTTATTAGGTATTTATTTGTGCCAGGGATTGTCTTTCTGACTCAAAAGGCAGTTCACTATGCCATACTGTTTCCCACCACCCATTTTTTACAAGGGAGAATTTGTAGGAAAAATGGTAAATTATGGGATAAAATAAGAGTAATTGGAATGGAACTTCTATATAGCATGAGAGCCAGGATGTGAATACAGGTATCTGGGTTTCAAGTCTGGTGCACTTTCTCCTTCATCAGGTTCTCTATCCCATGAGAAATCAGTGATCTAAACAGAAGATTTGCCAGAGGACTATTGACCTAGAACTGGACAGACATGTCTGGAAAGGAGATCAGAGACTTCATCTGAGAAGGGTGAGAGAAAAAGTCCAGATAGCAGTCTGGACTGTCAATCCATGCAGGAGCAAGATTAGGGCAGGCAATCAGTAAAGCTGGCACTGGCACGTACTATGAGAGTTGGACTAGATCACCTCTAAGGTTCTATGATCAGAATGATCTGATTGAAACCTACCTAGGGTCCACATCTGGAGACTTGAGGCCACTGGAGGGGTCATGGCATTAAAAAAAAAAAAAAAAAAAAGGACCCAGACTCTAGTCACTAGAAAATCACAGAATAAGCAATAACATTGAAGTCTAGGTTTACCTTCTCAATCCTCATTTGTACTGGCAGGTTAGAGGTTATGTTGCTTTACATATATATATATATATATATATATATATATATATATATATATATATATATAATGCTTAGCACTGCTTGGTTCACTGCCTGAGTCTATAAGAATTTTATTGAGTTACTGTACTTGAAAGAGATTGTAGTGAGTTGACTTCTTCTCCCTTCATGGCTCTAGGGGTAAACCTGAAGAGTTAGAGGTAGTTTCCCTAGTATTGTATAGTCCATGAGCCCCCCAGTATGCTCTTCCCCAAAGTCTATCAATTGATATCAATAGGAAGCCAGATTTAGCTTAGTAAAGAATATTTATTAAGGACAATGGACACAAATATTCCTTTAAAAGTCTGGGACACACTCTCTCACAAAACATACAGAGTCTGGGGGTATTCTTCCAAGAACAAAGAAATAAACACATTTCATGACTATTATAAGTCTTTTTCTTCCTTCAGAGATTCTTCATGAATTTCTCCTTGGGCATGCTATAGTTTTCTGCTGGGTTCTTGTAAAGCCCTAAAGCTGCTTTTCCTCAGGTTGTCTGTTTTGTTCTCTATTCCTAATGAAAACTCTGTGGAAGGACATTTCTCTTCCAAAGATAGTGCTAGGTTTCCCATATATCTTTCAAAGTTCACAAAATCATCCTCTGGTTAAGGTAAAGAGGAAAAGAGATTCTTCTTACCCACCCATCTGATTTCTTCTCAGGGCTTTTACTGGACCATCTTGAATACCAGAATCCAAACTGGTTTGCTATTTTATGTAACAAAGAATCTCCTCAACCAATTCCAACCCATTTCCTGTGTAGTGTCAAATAATTTTATTTCATCCAGTTGCTTGAAGCACTATACTTTTACATAGTATTTTGATCACACAGCTTTTTTCATAGATTTAGTAGGTTATATCATAGTTTGGCGGTTGGTCTGTCTGCAATAAATCTCTCTCCATTCTCATCCATCCTCCACGTAGCTATCAAAGTGATCTTCCTCAGTGATGTCCCACCTCAATAAATTTCAATTTCTCCATATCAACTTCAGGATCAAATACAAAATCTTCTGTTTCACATTTAAAGCCCTTAGTGATCTAAAATAAAGATCTTAGAGATTTGTCTCTACATTCCACCTTTACATCTTATACCTCTCCCTGAAGACACACAGCAACTGACTCTTCACCCTACCTGGAATAATCTGCCTCCTCTTCTTTGCCAGCTGTCTTCTTTGGCTTCTTTCAAGTGTCAGCTAACATATCACTTTCAACAGAAAGACTTTCCAAATTCCTCTTAATTCTAGTGCCTTCTCTCTGCTGATTATTTCCATTTTAGCTTGTAAATATATTGCATGTAAATAGCTATTTCCATGTTGGTTCCTTCATTTGACTGCAGGTTCTTTGAAGGCAGTCTTTTGGCTTTCTTTGTATAACCAACTCTTAGCACATCGATTATCACATAATAGGTGCTCAATAAAGTTACTGAATGACTGAATTAATGTTTGAGACACAGGTTAATACAACTGAAATACATTTAAAAAATTATTAGGGACTTTCCCAAAGGTATTTAGCAATATAGCATTCTTTCCCCCTCAAGTTAGTTGCTACCTTTTTTCCTTTCTTAGCTTCCATTATATTTATTGTAACCAGATTTTTCCAGATTCTACTTTGGTAGAAATGATAGTATGGTATGGTGGTGGTGTACCCTGGTTGCACCAGGAATGGCTCTATAAGTATTATTCCTCTCTTTATCTATTTCAAAAGATATTAAAAATAACTTTTCAATAAATCACTTACCATTTAGTCTTCACATATAAGTTGGCATTTGTCAAAGAAGCTTACATTCTTGATTACTTCCCTGCCTAAACAAGTGACTTCTTCGTAAATAGAGAGGAATAACTTAACCGAAGGCTGCTGTCTGGCCCAGTGGTGTGCAAATCAATCCTTACTACTTGGGCAGGATAAGGAAAGCAAGCTTTCCATTTTCAGTCCACAGTCCCTTCCAGGTACCATTGCTACACAACCAGAGACAGGTCCCATCAGTTTCTCAGTCTGTAAAATGGGGATATAAACACTTGCATTATCCATCTCAAGGAGATTACTAAGAGGAAGGCTCTTTTGTAAACTTAAATATGTTACATAAATATGAATTACTAACAGCTCTACTATTCATGTGTCATAGATTTAGGCATGGAAAAGTCCTTAGAAGTTATGTAGTCTAACTTTTGACTTTCCAGATAAGAAGGCTGAGATCCAGAGGTGAAATGACATGCCCAAGAGTCACACTGACATTTCAAACTCAAGTTCACTGACTCCAAGTTCATTGTTTTCTCTATTTCAACAGCTTACCTTTCTCTCTTCCAGCCTTAAATCATATGATCCCGGGACGCTTCCCAGTCACATTTTAGATGTGGAAACTGAGGTCAAGGCAGGGGAAGAAACTTATTATGGGCTGACATTTATAGAAGTGGTTTGAGATTTATGTCTGGTACACTAGCAGTCTTATTTGCTGTTCACAACAAGATGTGAGAGTGCATTAACATCTCATGGGTAAAGGAGCCAAGCCAGGACTAGTCTAATTTCCTAATTTCTAATCCACTGCTTTTCCCACCAAGCTAGGTCTCTTTTGGGTAGGGATCCTAAAGCCTTCAGGCATAAGGAAGCAAGACCGGTTCCTGAAATGCACTTAATCGCGCAGCACCTTCCTCTCGCTACCCTCCCCCATTAAAAAAAAAAAAAATCCGCGCACGTGTATGTGTATTCCCGGGGTCCTTTAAAGGGCCAGTGATGCCCTTCCCGCTAGTCTAGTCCTGGGCCGACGGCGCAGCGAGCGTACACCCAGTGAGGACGCGCGTCCCCTCCCCCACACCATGTGGGCCCTAGCGCCGCAGCGGCCCATCCATCCCCTCCCTCCACTCATCCCTCTGCTCGCCCCGCGGGCCCTGGGATGCCGGATACGCAGCAGAGGAGATGAGGAGCGTTTGCTGCCTGCCTGTCCCGGGTCACTCTCCCAGGACCGGAACCCGCTGCCTTGCACCGGGCTCCCCGGGATGCACACAGGCAGGCCTCTATGGGCGCGCGCGCAGGACAGCGGGGAGCTGGAGCCGCCGCCGCCGCGCCGCGCCGTTGGGCTTCGCGAGCACTCGTGACGTCAGAGGGCCGCTCGCCAGCACAACGTTCCATTGAGGCGAGCGCGTGCGGCGGCCCGAGCACATGGGGGAAAAACGGGCTTGGGCTAGCTGCATCGCAAACTGGATACTGGGGACTGTGCCCCTCCGGCTCCGTTGTTGCACCCCTTTTGGACCTCCGCCTTGGAAGGGATTTTAGCCGCACGATGACCTTTGGATACAGGGTCGGATTCACCCTTCAGTAAGTTGGCATTTTTCTTAGACTTCTTGAGACTCTCCAAGCCAATGCATTTCGGGTAGTGATGCGCAGTGAGTACTTGGACGAACCCAACATAGGGTTAGCTGTTTATTGTGTGTATGTGTTTGTGTTTTTGTTATGCACTTTTCCAATGACAAGACTTTAAGGCTGCCATCGAGTTTGGATGTATTTGAGAACGTGTCACGGAATGGCCAGTGCCCTAACAGAATCTTGGGGTTTTTGCACTTCGCCAGGGGGTCTATTAGCTAATCTCTAAAAATAGCTCCAAACAACAACAAAACGAAATCAGAACCGCTTGGATCCTGGTTTTAGCTTCTGAGGGCACATGCTTAGGCAACTTTGGCCGTTTATTCTGCCTCTAATCCTCCGGAGGTTTCCCTCCCCCACCAACCTGGGCCGAAGGGTGGGGAAAATTGATATCCAACAAACTCCTCGTTTTTTACTTTGGGTGTCTGAAACTTAGTATTTTTGTCTTTAATGTTGTGGAAAGGAGGTCGAACTCTGCAGTTATTTATTTTTATTTTTTTGGAGGGAGAGGATTCGCTTTTCATTCAATTAGATTTGATTTCCCTCGGCAAATAGTTTATTATTTATGCAAACATTTATAGTCAGGGTGTAGACTTACAGGAAGAGAAATCAGCGATTGCACGTGTGTTAATATCATAAATGAACCTTTCAGCAGTTCTGGAATATCACTGCCCTGTTCAATTGTACCAAGTGAGTTCAGGCCAGACACTCCTTCTCTTTTCTTCCCCTCCCCCCACCCCCTTAAAGGATTGATGCACTGAGAAAAGGCAGTGGTGGGATGATCTTGTTTGTGGTGCAGATGGGGGCTTAGACCCCCTCCCCGAACTCTCAGATTTCACTTAGACACCCCAACCAGTGCTCCTTAACTTTGGAGCTTAATTATTGAACTCGTAGCCTAAAGTTGGGAAAAATCAATCAAGAAATGCCCATGAAGCTAGCTTCTAGTAGGGACTGTCCTCAGCAATGCAGCTCAGTGACAGTATGGGCTGTCGGAAGCCAGATTAGCATATTGGGGTTGACAAGTTTGGGCTTGTTCACTTGTCAGTTTTGTGGTCCTAGATAATGCTTCAGAAATTAGGACTAGAAAGAGAACTGCATCTGTCATGGAGGGTGAGTAAGAATGGATGAATGGATGGATGGATGGATGGATGGATGGATGGATGGATGGATGGAACAAACTTTGGGGGAAATGAATAATTTTAGTATAGAAACCTGGATGAATCCCTGGCTTTGAAGAGCACATTTAGCCTCTAATTAGTTCTATTTGAATGAAGGATATTTGAGCCACTGGTAATAATAATTTCTTGGAGGTGAACATATTATTTTGTTTTCCTTCATGTAAGAAATTGACTAGTACAGAGGCCATCACTTGCTATTCTTCCTTTGTGATGGAGACTCCGGGAATGAGGAGAACAATGTTATCAAGGAATATTTACTTGCAAGAAGAGGCTATTCTGGAGCTGTGGCCTGAGAGTGACGTTTTGTCTCTTCTTTGACTTGGCCATGTTTCATGCTGATTTTCCCAGACACCATCTGGACTTGAAAAAGTCAAATAAAAAAAAACACACAAAAAAAACCAGTTTCTTTTTATGTTGATTTCTTCTCTCTTTCCAACTTTTGCCTTTTTGAAAGTCTCTCTCCCTCTTTTTCTCTTTCTCTCTCTTTCTTTCCTCTCCAAAACGCTATATATTTCTATGGTCAAACAGGGAATTACTGGTAGCAATCCTTGAAATTTTCATCCAAAGTAGTGCCTCCCTGTGCCCTCTGTGATTTGTGCCATTAAAAACCAATTATTTTTACACTGGTCCAGGCAGACCTCTTATTCTGAGTTTTTTTTTTACATTAGCAATTTCTCGGTGGCAGTGATTTCCTGAATACTGGATGAATTTTGGGGACTTGGAATCTGTAGAAAATTAGCATAATAATATTTATTTAATAATAGATTAATAAGGGGTCTGCAAGTTGATTCCAGAAGAGATGTCCTTTCCTTTTATTTGCTGAGATGGAGGAGGTTGTGGGAATGGAAGATGACATACTGTCAGACCTAGTAGATGTGTTGGTCAGCTTGGTTGAATTTTTTTTTCTCTTTTAAAAAATTCTTTGTTACAAGAAATGGCCTTCTTAGTTGGAGATGAGGAAGATATCTGGAAAATTAAGTTGATGTGAAAAACAATAACAAATTTTTAAAACCTGATAATTGTCTTCACCCCCACCTAATTTTCTGAAGTCAGAATGTCCTTGGTTTGTTTTATTTTTTTCTTGATTGTAAGTTCTGAATGATGACAGAGCTTTTCTTTGCACATTAGAGGGATGTGTAGATGAAAAGTGTATTTCTGGGCTTAGCAGATTTGTTGCCTGGTTTTCTGGATGCAGGTATTTTTAGCTGTCATACTTGCACTTGTATGGGAAGGGCTGGAGACCTTCAGCTTTCTGTTTCATGGCCAGATTTATCCGTTCTCTTGACCTTTCCTGAGGACCACAGACTAGCCTTTAACTCTGTCTAGGAAATTGTAGAGCTTTCTTTCCAGGCTGTTCTGGACAGCATTCTTCCATCTGCTGTGTCTGAAAGGGGTCTTTTGGGGCACTTCTGTGGTTTGTGCTGCTGCCAAATAGACATCAGAGGGGAAGGAGACTCTTTCTTGGCTCTGTTGGACCAGTTAAATGAAGAAGAGGAAAAATGTGTTCCCTCAGCAGCAAAAAGAGATTTTTCAGCTTTATCTTCTTTTTCCCCTCATCCCGTCTTTTGCTCTGGCAAAAAGAGAAAACATACATCTTGTGTTAAGAAGACACATGGTCTGGTTTTAGGCATTTCCCTTCTTTTGTGGGAGGCCAGTGAACAATGGGAATAAGAAGCCTTTGCGTAGGAGGCTGTCCAACACAGGAACTGCTCCCCCCTAGTTTTTGCAGAGCCAGTAGGCTTGGGAAAAGAAAAGTATTCTATGCTAGTTGAATATGGTTTTTGTTTTTCTGGAAGCCCTGAGAAAGTCTTGGGCCCTAGCCAGTTGTTAGGGATGAGAGGAGGAGCCCCAATGGTAGAGTGGGGGAGATAGAATTCATTTTCAGAATGAAACAGTGAAAGATCATCTCTGGCTGCCTTGGGGAAATCTAATTTTAGGGAAAGAACCTTGAACTTGAAGCTTACTGACCTTGGGTGTGCAGATTCCTTAACACCTTAATCCCTGTGACTCAGTGAACTCATAACCTCCATAAAACACAGCTTCCTCATCTGTAAAGTGGAAATGACAATATTTATCCTAGAATCATAGATGTAGGGCTGGAAAAGATTCATAGGATTACAGATCAAGATCTGGAAGAGATTTCCTATGTTCTCTTTTTATAGGAGAGAATACATTTTTACAGGAGAGAATATAGATGAGACCCAGAGAGGTCAGTTGATTTGCCCAAAGTCAAACATCAATGGAGGGGCAGAAATAAGATGTGAACCCAGGACTTCTGACTTTGAACAGTGTTCTTTTCACTGCACTCTACTATATCCCTCTTGCATTTACATCAGGATTATTGTAAGAAAAGCTTTTGGTAAATTGCAGCGTTCTATGTAAGTCTAAGCATCATTATCAGAGATAGCTCAATATAGTGGCTTAAGTTGCTGCCCTTAGAATCAGGAAGACCTGACTGCAAATTCTGCCTCTGTTAATCTAGAGCTTTGTGACCCTGGCCAAGTCATATGAGTTTATTTTTTCCCCTTGTATATAAAATGAGAATAATGATACCTTCAACACCTACCTCACTGTATTTATAGGGAGCTCTAGTGTGTTTTGTTTTTAAAAAAAATTTTTTTTTTAACCCTCACCTTCTGTCTTAGAATCAATACTGTATGTTGGTTTCAAGGCAGGAGAGCTGGAAGAACTAGGCAATGAGGGTCACACAGCTGGGAAGTATCTGAGGCCACATTTGAACCTAGCACCTCCCTCAAGACCTTGGTCTCAATCCACAGAGCTACCCCACTGACCCCCTCTCCCCTACTATTTTTAAATTGCTTGGCCCATTTAAAAGTGTTAAATAAAGGTCAATTAGGAGGAGCCCCATTTCCTTGAATTTGTTGCACAGTAAGGATATTCACAGAATGGGGCTACTCACAATGTTCATAAATCTGGGGACTATTTTTTTTTTAAACCCTTACCTTCCGTCTTGGAGTCAATACTATGCTTTGCCTCCGAGGCAGAGAAGAGTGGTAAGGACTAGGCAATGGGGGTTAAGTGACTTGCCCAGGGTCACACAGCTGGGAAGTGTCTGAGGCCAGGTTTGAACCTAGGCCTGGCTCTCAAACCACTGAGCTACCCAGCTGCCCCTATCTGGGAACTATTCATTTTGATTTTCCTTCCCAGATTTTAGGATTCTCATTTTCTTTCCAGTTTTTCTTGTGCAGAACCAACTAGGGTGGGATGGACCTGGACAGATCCAGGAGGGGGTGGGGAATAAGGTTGGATGTGGAGAGATGGATAAAGGTGATATTAAACACCATTGACCAAGTTCTTTTCTTGCTTGGACAATTTATGAATCCTTCAATTGCATGTACCTTGGATTTAGAATTTCCTTATTCTTAGTAAGTGAGATAACAGAATAAAGCTGGTTATAGCCCTAATTTCTTTCTTTCTTCCTTCCTTCCTTCCTTCCTTCCTTCCTTCCTTCCTTCCTTCCTTCCTTCCTTCCTTCCTTCCTTTCTTTCTTTCTTTCTTTCTTTCTTTCTTTCTTTCTTTCTTTCTTTCTTCCTTTCTTCCTTTCTTCCTTTCTTCCTTTCTTCCTTTCTTTCTTCCTTCCTTCCTTTCTTTCTTTCTTTCTTTCTTTCTTTCTTTCTTTCTTTCTTTCTTTCTTTCAACCCTTACCTTCCATCTTGGAGTCAATGCTGTGTATTGGCTCCAAGGCAGAAGAGTGGTATGGGTAGGCAATGGGGGTCAAGTGACTTGCCCAGGGTCACACAGTTGAGAAGTGTCTGAGGCCAGATTTGAACCCAGGGCTTCCCATCTCTAGTCCTGTCTCTCAATCCACTGAGCTACCCAACTGCCTCCTATGGCCCTAATTTCTTAAACTCCTCTCATCCTTTTTTGGGTGAGGAATGAATGATCACAGGAGTAGTTAAGCTTATTCAGGTTTTCTTATCCTTCTTATCCCTTTACTTTATTAGAAATACTCCAGAGATAGCAAGTGCAACCGTGAGTCTTTGGAACAGTTCATTTTTCGTTTAAATAGAATTCACTGCATTGAGTTTCTCCAGGGATCTAGGTCCTAGCACAGCTAGGTGAGGACCTTCAGTCTTCCCTGGGATTTCTTGTTTTTATTGTAGACGACCTTTTCTCTTTAGAAGGAACTCAGTTTTGTGGCGATCACCCCCTCCTTTAGTCTCTCCAGAGTTTACAGGGCTGCTCTCATCCCTTTCTCTTCCTGCTTATCTGATTACTCTTTCTTAAGTCTCTTGCTGGATTTTTATCCACATCACACCCACTGGACTCTATCCTGGGCCGCCTTCTCTTCTCTTCTCTTCTCTTCTCTTCTCTTCTCTTCTCTTCTCTTCTCTTCTCTTCTCTTCTTTCTTTCTCTCTCTCTCTCTCTCTCTCTCTCTCTCTCTCTCTCTCCAGTTTCACTCAGTACTCTTCAGTGCCGGTAAATTCAGTGATCATCTCTGCTGACATTCCTCAAATCTACTTATTCAGCTCTAACCCCTCTGCTGACCTCCAACCTAGTATCTCCTATTGTCTGTTGGACATCTGGAACTAAATATCCCATAGACATCTTCAATTCAACTCATTTATCCTCCTTCATTCCCTAAAAACAAAATTAAAAAAAAAAAAACCCTTCCAAACTTCCCTATTACTCTCAAGACCACCACCATCCCTTCCTCCCAGTCCCCCAGGCTTAAAACTCTTCTCCCCTATTTAATCTCTTAGCTTGGCATGTCCATTTTACCTTTGTCTTCGCTCTCCTACAAGCCCTGTGTGTGCCACAGAGCTACCCCACTGACCCCCTCTCCCCTACTATTTTTAAATTGCTTGGCCCATTTAAAAGTGTTAAATAAAGGTCAATTAGGAGGAGCCCCATTTCCTTGAATTTGTTGCACATTAAGGATATTCACAGAATGGCACAGCTGGTGAAGGCTCTAATTCCTCATTCTTGGATTATTATAGTTGTCTGCCATTGGTCTGCCTGCCACAAATTTTTCCCCGTTTTATCCCATCCACACAGTAGCCAAAGTGGTCCTTCTGATCTCATGTCTGACCATGTCACCCCCGTACTCAATAAAATATAGTGTCTCACCTTAATATTATTAATTATTGTTATTAATAGAATTAATATAAACCCTCTGTTTTGGCATCCCCAGTCCTTATAACCTGCCTCCCCCTTCACCTCACTCTTACAATCTTCTTACAGTTTTCACCCCTCCCCTCCACCCAGTCTGGGATCTGCTGACACTGGGACTCCTGGCTCTTCTTCAGGACTGGCCCTGTGTCCCCTGAAGGGGCATTTTCCCTGGCTGTCTGTCTCTCCATGCCTGGAAGGCTCTCCCTTTTCATCTCTACCTCCTAATCTCCCTGGCTTCTTTCCAGGCCCCCCTAACAGCTCACCTTTCCCAGGAAGCTTTTCCTAATCTCCGTTCATTTTAGTGCCTTTCTTCTGTTGATTATTTCCTGTTTATCCTGTACATAGCTTCTTTGGACAGGGTTGTTTGCATGGTGTTTCCCCATTAGATTGTGAGGTCCTCTGCCTTTTGTCTATTTTTGTGTCTCCTAGCCCAGCACGGGCCTGATTCAAAGTAAATGCTAGATACATTATTTATTTGTTAGAAATCTCAGTTCCTAGGCAGAAGAGCGATAAAGGCTGTGTCTTTGCCCAGGGTTACACATCTAGGAAGTGTCTGAGGCCGCCTTTGAAACCAGAACTTCCCATCTCCCATCCTGGCTCTCTATCCAGCGAGCCATCTAGCCGCCCCTTAATAAATGTTTATTGATTGATTTATTGATTGGCTTCATCTCAGCACCTCACTCAGTTTTAACTAAGGGGTTTGCACTAAATAATTTTCCAACTCCAGAGACTATGCATTTGAGAAGATGGGGCTGGCAAATTAGTGATAGATTAGTAAAGGATGGCCTTGAATGCATTGCTTAAGGAGTTTGGAATTTGTTCAGCAGGGAGGAGGGCGCCATGAAAAGATATTGATCCTAGAGGTGACCTGATTAAAGCTGTGGCCAAGGTTAATTAGGAAGTAGTCTATTTTTTTTAAAACCCTTACTTTCCGACTTAAAATCAATACTGTGTATTGGCTCCAAGGCAGAAGAGCAATAAGGGCTATGTATGCAATGGGGGTCAAGTGACTTGCCCAGGGTCACACAGCTGGGAAGTGTCTGATGCTAGATTTGAACCCAGGACCTCCCATCTCTAGTCCTGGCTCTCAACCCACTGAGCTACCCAGCTGCCCCCAGGAAGTGGTCTAAAAGAGAAACTATTGGTAACTCTCCTTCTTTTACAAGTCCCAAGAGCAGTCATACCCACTGGCACGCTCACCCTGTATCTGCTCAGCTTCTCTGCCCAGGAGTGAGCATGAAAGGGAATATGTTCTTGAAGTGGACTTTTTCTTGGAAATAGAGAATGGTGCAGTGGAAAGAGAACTGATTCTGAAGTCAGAGGACTTGGGTTCCATTACTTGATATTCGTGTGACCCTTGGAAGTAAATGAGCACATTGCAAATATCTCTTTTGATCATCTGAGAGGCAGATGCTATTATTTTCTCCATTTTGCAGTGGAGGAAACTGAGGCAAACAAGTTAAGTGAATGCCTATCCAGGGCCTGAGCTGGGATTTGAACTTGAGCCTCTACTCTCTCACCCCCTAAATAATCTCTTTCTCTGGCTCATCAATTTTTACTTTTGTAATATCTTCCCTTTCCTCCTCCTCTTCCTCTATCATCTAGCATCTCTCCTAGGCTCACACAGCTAGGAAGGGACTGAGAACAGATTTGAACTGAAGTCCTCTTGACATCAGTCCTGGCACTCTAACCATTGTGCCACCTAAACTGCCCTGTGAACTTGGTCTTCTTGACTCTAGGCCAGTGCCCTGTCCACTTCTCCACCTGGCTGCCCAAAGGTGACTTGCCTTAGGTTTCAGTTTCTTTATTGGCCCAATTGGTCTGGATGGTTTCCGAGGTCACTTTCAGCTCCAGACCCATGATCTTATTGATGTAAATTCTAATGGGACGTGTTTATTTTGATCTAGTAAGCATTTGTTAAAAACCTACCCAGGGGGCAGCTGGATGGCTCAGTGGATGGAGAGCCAGGCTTAGAGATAGGAGGTCCTAGATTGAAATCTGGTCTCAGACACTTCCTAGTTGCGTGACCCTGGGCAAGTCACTTAACCCTCATTTTCTAGCCCATAACATTCTTCTGCCTTGGAACCAATACACAGTTTTGACTCCAAGATGGAAGGTAAGGGTTTAAAAACAAACAAAAAAAAAAACCTACTGGGGCACTGGGAATAGCAAAGCAAAATAAAGAGCAGTTCCTTACCTCAGGGGCATAAAACAGGGCCATTGATACCTTAATAACTGAGGAAATTCCTAGTGGAATTGAACCTTTAATTAAGGGAGCTGATAATTTTATTTAAGAGGCAAAAGTGAATGTGTTCCAGGCATGTGGAAACAGCCTATGGAACAGCATGGAGAAGGGAAAATGTGATACCTCATTTGAAGAACAACAAATAAGCCAGTTTGGCTGGAATGGAACCCTGGAAATAACTTTCCACTTTATTGGGTGCCATTTTTTTTTTCAGTCTATTTTCTTCCTTTGGTTTAGATCTCTACCCTTAGCCATTCTTTGGGAGCAGATCCTGTCAATATACCCCCAAGCAGTAAATAGCCTATTGACTTCCATTGTCCTTGGCTGGCCCAGTGAATTGCTTTGGGCATGCTTCTTTAAGAACCTAATACCCTTTGACCCTGTCTTGCAATTTACTTTTAAGTATGGAATGTCAGCATAGCCACAGATAAAACAATTGCACCTACCTCCCGGGGTTGCTGGGAGGATCTAACTTGGTAATAACTGTATTTGTAAAGCCCTTTGCAAACCTTGGAGCAATGTAAGTGCTAGCCATTATTGTGATTGTTATTGTTATAACTTTTTCCCTGGACCTTAATATATTCACTCTAGATTGTAGACTTCCCCAGGGTAGGGGAAAGTGGTCCAAAATTTGAAGAGGCTCCTGAGGCCATCCAGTCCAACCTGTACCGTGGTCCCCTTTATTACATCCGTGACTGATGGCTGAAAGACCTAATAAAGAGGATCCCATTTCCACTTTGGTCAATTCTAGTTATTAGGAAATTTTTCCTTCATCCAGATGAATTCTTCTTTTCATTGGTCTTCAGTCTTTCAATTGATTTTTCAATATTTTGAATATTGAAAATAAAAAATTTCAATTCAATTTTAATTGATCTTTCAATGATCTTCTTTTCATTGTTTCTAGCTCCTTTTAAAAAATCCTGGTCTTTGGAGAAAGAAATGATAAACAGAAATAAGTAAGACAGTTTTATACATATACACATCTCTTTTTGTCAAAGGATGTCTTCTCAAAATAAGGGAGATTGCGGGAAGGAGAGAGTTAATTGGATTTTTTCATGTAACAAACAAATTAAATTTTACAAAATTATTCTGAGGGATTTATGGAAAAGAACGCTACCCACATTCAGAGGAAGAACTACAGGAGTTGAAACAGAAGAAAAACAACTGCTTCAACGCATGGGTTGAGGTGGACATGATTGGGGATGTAGACTTGAAACTACCACACCAATGCAACCGTCAACAATTTGGAAATAGGTCTTGATCAATGACACATGTTAAAACCAGTGGAAATATACATCAGCCATTGGGGGGGGGGGTGAAGGGGAAAGTAAGAGCATGAATTATGTAACCATGTTAACTTTTCTAAAAATTAAATATTAATAAATGTTTTAAAAAAATAAAAATCTAAAAAAAATTTTACAAAATGAAAAAAAATCCCTTACATCTAGTAGAACACAAAAAATAAGATTCTATATAACCTTGAGTCTTACTCTTCCTGCATTCTGCTTTCAAAACCATACTGCTTTTTCCTTTTTCTTTTGATTAATTCTTATGTCAATAATGCTGGAACACTAGATATCCTTTGGTCTATTCCCAAATGTGTGTGACTTAGGCTGACATTTTTAGAAGGCAGAAAAACTTTGTACATAGTCAGATTCAAGGTGATGTAATACTAACACATCCATACACACGTACCAAAAATAAGTGTGTTTTTGGACTCTGCCTCAGGGGATTTGATGACCTGTGCACTGGAAAGACTTTGTTATTATGTGGTCTCATCATGGGATCCTTCAAAGTTGAAACTACAGTCATACACTCATATAGTGTTTTACTGAATGAAAAATCACTTCAAAAATGCTTAGCATGCACCAGACCCAGTGCTAAGTGCTGAGCTTACTTCCAGGACAGTCTTCTGGCCTTGGGAGATGGTTTACCTATGGCCAAGAGGGAGAGGGATGCCCTGATTCCAGTCAATGAAAAAGAAACCCTATTTGAAATCAGAAGTCAAATCCCAGTTCTGCCAATGGCTAGATTCCTGTGGGACTTTGCTCAAATCCCTTAATCCCAAATGAGGCTGTTGTAGGAGACAATCTTTAGGGTTCCCTTGCAGTTCTAAATCTAAATCTAATCTCTGGGATGAAGGAGACTTTAGATTCCCCCTAGTCAAACTCATATCTGATCAAGATTCTTTCTACCACTTCCTGATCATTCCCCCTCCAGGACTAGAGAAACTCATTTCTTCACCTCAAGTCAACCCTTTCTATTTTTTCACAGTATTATTAGAAGACCTTATTCTGAGCTGAAGTAATCTTGCTCCTACTTATGATCAAATAGAAGTAATACAGTCCTTCCCTCACAATAACCCTCTACCTGTTTAGGAATTGTTACCACGTCTTCTCTGAGGTTGGTGTTTCTCAAGAGTGAGTGGCTGGAGAGTTTTTTAGATTGAACCTTAGTTTGACATGATGGGCCTTTTAACTTTCTGGGGATCCTCCTAAAAACATAGTTAAGCTTATCAGAATTCCTTTTATTTTCCTTACATACCTACTCCAAGAGTGTCTTTCAGGACCTTGCTAGAGTCAACTTCAGTTTGCCAGAGAGCAAATGGGGGGGATTGTTTTCAAATTCCTTTTATTAAAACATAAGAAATATATTTGTATTAGAGTTGCTAGACTGCTTTGCCACAGGCTTGGCTGTAATCTTCCTCAAAAGGTAATTGTAGGGGGTAGAGAGATGGGTGAAGGGGAAAGTAGGAGCATTAATCATGTAACCGTGTTAACTTTTCTAAAAAATGAATAATAATAAATGTTAAAAAAAAAAAAAAAGGTAATTGTAGGGGGCAGCTGGGTAGCTCAGTCAGGCTTAGAGACAGAAGGTCCTAGGTTCAAATCTGGCCTCAGACACTTCCCAGCTGTGTGACCCTGGGCAAGTCACTTGACTCCCAATGCCCACCCTTACCACTCTTCCACCTAGGAGCCAATACACAGAAGTTAAAGGTTTTTTTTAAAAAAAGAAGGTAATTGTGATGTAAAATCTATTTGAAATTGTGTAGAGTGGGGAGGAGAAGAAAAAAGGAAGAGAATTCAAGACTCAATATTCTTTGAAAAATGTTGGAAATTGTTTTTACATGTCATTGGGTAGGGGATAAAATAAAAATAATTAAGTGAAGGAGAATAACTACAGCACAATCTGCCCCAAAAAAGGTAATTGTGAGTAAAGGACATCCAACAACATGGTAGAAGAAAAATTCTATTGGGGATTATTCCACCATCTGAATAGTGTGCCACATGGAATGGGGTCAGAGACAAGGAGTCTTCCAGATAGATAGACCCTGTTATGACTGGGTTTGGAATATTTTCCTTTCAAAAACTGGTTTGTCACATGGTTTGATGGGGACATGATTGGGGATTTTGACTTTAAATGACCACTCTATTGCAAATAATAATATGGAAATAGGTTTTGAACAATGATACAAGTAAAACCCAGTGGAATTGCTCTTTGGCTCCGATAGGAGGGGAGGGAAAAAACACCCATTCCTACTGAAAACACTAGAGAACATTGGAGTAAATAAAACATTCCTTAAAATGATGAATAGCATGGACATAACCTCCAAATGTAGTTTTCCCAAGTTCCCAGTAGGGTAGCAGCCTCAGGATTTAGAGTAATCAGACCTTATAGATCTGGCCAAACTGAGTCCCTTTTGTGGAAACTGAGGTCCAAAATGTTTAAGTGACATGCTGAGGAATCAGAAAAATCTGCCTTCAAATATTTGAAAGCATTTGTCCTGTACCAAAAAGATTGGATTTGTTCTACTTGGTCTCAGTGGGATAGTATTAGGACTAGGAAGTGATTATTAAAAGGAGGATTTAAAAAAGAATTCAATGAATATATATTTTTTAATTTTATTAATATTTTTTTGCCTCTGCATCTTAGAGATTCCAGATCTATAATTCCTCAACTCCCTTCCCATTGAGACCTCTTTTGTAACAACAATAAAAAGTAATAGCTGAGTTAAATCCAAAGTCTGGCAGAGTAAAACAGCATTCTTCACCTGTAGTTTCTCACCTAACTACTATTACATCTGTTGAAGAAAGCCTTGATTGACTCTGAGAAAAATAGTCACAGTAATTAAAACTATACAAAAGAAGAATTTTGTCTTTCACTCAGGAGGAATGAATTCTCTGTCAGCAAAAATCTTCAGGCAGCTGCTAGGTGACCACTTATTGGGGATGTTGTAAAGATTTCTACTTCTATATAGGGTTCATTAAATAAGGAAAGGGAAAGAAGGAATTAAGCATTAAGGTAGCATTTACTATCTGCTAGGCACTGACCTAAATCTGTTTTTTTTTTCTTTTATGGCTTTCTGTTTTATTGCATTTTTACTCCAATTTACACGTAGAGACAATTTTTTAGCATTTGTTTTCTGATATTTTACAGTCTCAAATTCTCTTCCTTCCTCCCTCCTGTCTTCCCCTCCCTGAGCAATCTGATATAAGTTGTACCTGTGCTGTCATGCAGTACATATTTCCATATTCATCATGTTGTAAAAGAAGATACATATCACACATACATACTTCATACAGATATTTCATTTGATATTTAAAATAATTCTGTGAAATATGACCGATTATTATCTTTCCAGTTAGGAAACTGAGGCAAACAAAATTTAAGTGATTTATCCAGAGTTGTCCAGTTAGTGTCTTAGACTGGATTTGAACTCAGTTTTTCTTGATTTTTCAGGCCCAGCTGCTTCCAAATTTCCAACTCTTGAGATCCCCTAACCTGTAGGTCTCTTCCATATCCATTTTTTCAGAAATCTCAGTGCTTGTTAGACAAAAAATTTTAAAGATCCCAGCTAATCCCTCCATCTTAGCTGTATATTTAATGAAGACAGATTTCAGTAAAACACATAATTTTAGACAATCATAGTTTATTGTAATGAGATTTGACTTTTTACTTTAAGTAATTCATAGAGCTGTTAATAGCTGGAAGGTACCTGGGAGATCATGGTTCAACCCTCTCATTTTACAGATGATAATAAGAATAATGGTGTAATAATATGTTGCATTTTATAGCAAATTTTGCATTGACCAAATTCCTCTGTCTTAGGGCCTCCTAGGGATGTGTTTCATTCTTGTGGGATGGAAATGTTAGATTCAGAGTTAAACTCTCTGAGCTGGAGTGCTACTACCACTATTGTTACTAGTGATAGCCAGCATTTATATAGCCCTCTAAAGTTTAAAGCACTTTAAATATGCTATCTCTTGTGATCATCCTCATCACCCTGGGAGGTATAGGCTATTATTAATTCCATTTTATTTATGAGGAAACTGAAAGTGAGGGGAGGTTAAGAGACTTGCCAAGGGTCATACAGCTAGACCTGATTTTATTTTTATTTAAATTATTTCATTTTAATAAAAATGTCCCAATTCCATCTAAAAATGTTTTAACACTCACTTAAAAACATTTTTGAGTTACAAATTCTCTCCCTTCCACCTCTCTCAAAAGCAAGCATGTTGATTTCAGTTATATTTCAGTGAAAGAATATTTCCATATTAGCTATGTTGCCAAAGAGTATACTTCAATATATAATATATAAAAGTATACTTCAGTCTCCCAAGTATAGTTCATCAATTCTTTCTCTGGAGATGGATAACATTTTTTTCCATCACTGTCCTTTGAAATTTTCTTGGGATTATTCTATTGATCAGTGTAGTTTCATAGTTGATTCTTGCTAAATTGATATTACTGTGCACAGTATTCTTCTGGTTCTGGTTCTGGTTTCTGGGGTTAGAAGGTATGATCTGGAGGAAGAGCCAAAGAGGAGACCCAGAAGTGGTGGTTAGACAGGTAGAAGGACTACCAAAGAGAGAGTAGTGACCTGAAAACCTAGTGCCAAGAAAGCATGGAGGAAAGTGGTCGGCAATGTCAGAGAAGTCAGGGAGGAGGAGGATTGCCAAAAGGCCTTTGGATTTAGCAATTAAGAGTCCATTAATTAGTAACTTTGGAGAAAGCCCTTTCAGCAGAATCAGATTTGGAAGCCAGATTGTGAGGTAAAATAGAGTTAGAGAAGAGAAGGTGGAAGTACCTCAGAGGGCTGAAGAGATAGAGAATCAGCATAACTGAGAATGGAAGATCCAAGGAAGGGCTTTTACAGGACTTGGTATGCAGACAGGGAGACAGAAAAGAAGGGATCCATGGGGGGATGCCTGAGGGAGCAATCTGTTGGAATGGAATGAGTTTGATTAAGGAGAAGGATTCACCTTGGTGAGGAGTAAGGCCACTTTATTTTGTGGGAAAAGGGTGAAGGAGGCACCTGAGTGCTAGGAGATGAGGAAGAAGAGGGAGCTTATGGCAGATGGCCCCAGTTTTTCCAATTTTTAAATATGAGACAACATTCTTAGCTGAACGAATGGGGAGAGGTGGGGAGCCCTGGCAGGCTTGAGGAAGAATGAAAAATGAAAGGATTCTACAAGTGATTCCAGCTTTTATTGCTACTAAGCTGCCATCTTGGTTCTGCCCTGGATGGGAGTTTATGTTTGGAGGAGCCTCAAGGGTAGAGTAGGATTAGCTAGTGGTAATGAGGGCTCAGTTGAGATTATAGAACATAAAACTATAGGGGACTCAGCCCGAATGACTATCTGTAGGTATGAAGATGAGGAATGGTAGCAGTGATCCAAGGCTAGAGATTCAAGAGAGAGAGGGCAGGGTAGAGTTGAATTCAGTCCCCCATATGGGGAGAAGAGGAGAGAATGGCTAGTGCAGAGATGGCCAGGCAGAAAATTGAGGAGTCAAGGGATTGGAGGTCAAGGTGAATCTGAAGAGTAAAATTATGTAAGGAAAGGCAGAGGGAGGGGTGAAAAGCCAGTAGATCATGGTTGGATAAGGGAATTTCAGAATTCTTGAACATGGAGGTGGTCCATTTGTAGGTGATGCCAAGGATCAAGGAAATGACCATCTCTGGAGTGGAGGAGAATATCATGAGAAGTTGGGAGGTTGAAGAGCTGAGTGCTTGGGTTATTTGGGGGAGAGTCATTATGAATGAGAGCAAGAGTGTGTGTTTGGGGGGGGAACAAAACAATTGTAAGCCAAGTTTCAGTCTCCTGGAAGAAGGAAGATGAATGGGGGGGGGAGGAGGGTTGGGCCTTCGGTCTGTGGATGGCAGCTACCATGAAGGGGACTTTGATTGTTGAGACCTTTAAATGCCAAGTTAAGTAGTGTTTATTTTATTCTGAAAGTAATAGGGACTCATTGCAGGTTTTTGAGTGGGAGGAGGAGGAGAGGGAACAAGTATCTGTTTAGCTGTGTAAGCAAGCACTTTTCAGATATTATTGTATTTGATTTCCACAACCATCCTGAGAAATGTATACTATATTATTAATGGGGCAGGGGTGAGAGGAGAAAAGGACTCATGTATAAAAAAAAAATTCTAGAAGCTCTTTTTATAGTGAAGAACTAGAAACTAAGGGAGGTGCCTATCAATAGGAGTGGTTGAAAAATTATATGAATATAATTGAATATTGCACCGTAAGAAAAGATGAAAGGGAAAACATGTGAAGATATATATAAACTGATTCAGAGTGAAATGAGCAGAATTAAGAGAACAATTTCTGCAGTAACGACACTGTAAAGTTGAATGGCTTTGAAAGCCTTGAGAGAACACTCACCAGTCCAGTTACCCACCATGCTTCTAGAGGGCTGATGATGATCGATGCAGCCTTACCGTAATTGATTTCAAAATGCAAAGTGAGGCATACATTTTAAGATATTGACTGGGTGGGAATTTATTTTGCATACTGAGCATTGGATATAAGGCTTTTGTTTTCCTTCTAAATTTGGAGAGGATGGAAAGTAGAAAAAATAAATGCTTTTAAAATTGAAACATAAAGTAAAATTTAGGAAAAATAGATTGTATATATGCTCCTTCCTTTGATTATAAGCTCCTTGAGGGCAGGGAGTACCTACTGCTTGTTTTTGTATTCCCAGCTCTTAGCAAAGTGCTTACTATCTAGTAGGTACTTCTTCAATGTTGACTGATTAAATGGGTGACAGGCTTTTAATTTTTAGCTTAAGCAAGAGCGACTCTGCAGTAAGAAAGGTCAGCTATGCAAAGTCTCTTTATGACCTATCACAGCCCCTCCAGTAATTCTAACAGGCTAGGAAGCCTTAATTGCCAACATACTCTTCCAAGATAGAGGTTGGGATGCAATAGTTTAGGAACTCCACCCAGAGGAAAAAAAAATCTTCCCTTTAAGATCTGAACTTTTCCTGCAAATTATGGTTTTAAAGAATTGCCTGGAGCACGAAGAAGTTGTAAAATGACTTGCCCTGGGCCTTAACGTTATCAGTCCTGACTTGAACACAAGTCTTCCTGGCTCTGAGACCATCTCTCTGGCCATCTCTGTTTTAGAGCCAACTTTCCCCTTGCGTGGGATTATCCCTATTTAGGAGTACATGCTGCCTTTTGTGATCATAAAACTTATTTCTACAGAGCTTGGCAAGTTTGCACTGAGAGGTTTTGGTAGTACAAATATGGTAACCTTTTTGTTGTCGTTTGGTTGTTTATCAGGACCCCATTTTGGGGTTTTCTTGCCAAAGATACTGGCGTAGTTTGCCATTTCTTTCTCCTTTGACAGATCATCTAATTGAGGTTCCGGAAGGTTAAACAACTTGTCCAGGGTCAAGTAGCTAAGACAGGAGCTGGGCTGGGGTGAGAACAGCCAACTAATGACATCATTAAAGTTCCCCTCTTCTGGCAGGCAGGCTGTCTGTCTGTCCTCTTGGCTTTTGGTTTAGTCTGCAGAGTATGTCATGTGCTTTTGCTGTTCAGTCAGGACTGGCCCTTTGCTGCCCCTGGGGGATTTTCTTGGCAAAGATACTGGAATCATTTGTTATTTCCTCTTCCAGCTCATTTCACAGTTGAGGAAACTGAGGAAAACAAGGTTAATGTGAATGGCCTACGTCACAAAGCTAGTAAGTGTTGGAGGCTGGATTTGAACTAAGGTCTTCCTGACTCTGGGCCCCAGTGCAGTATCCACTTTGCTACCTAGCTGCCCTGTCATATATTTTAGTCAAAATCAATCCATTCGATAGGTATCAAGTGCTAATACATATATAACCTAATGGAATTGTTTGTCAGCTCCTAGAACGGAGAGGGAGAGAACACAAATCATGTAACTATGGAAAAGTATTTAAGAATGAATAAATTTTAAAAAATTAATTCATTTGAATAGGGCTGAATAGTGGGAAGAGCATTTAATTTGAAGAATCACCTTTGTCTGGCTCATTTAATCACTTAGTGGACAGTGTGGCACTTAGGTACTGAACACATATTTCTTCCCTTTCTCAATTATTCTTTAGCCTTGAAAAGTTCAATAATAGATTTTTTTCAACAGACTTGATTTCTCCACATTTACAATGAAGTGAAATTAACTCATGTTAAAATGTCTCCCCCTCCCCTTTTTTTTTTAAAACCTTTATCTTCCCCCTAGAATCAATCCTAAGTATGGGTTCTCAGGCAAAATAGCAGTAAAGGGTAAGCAATGGGAGTTAAGTGCCTTGCCCAGGTTCACACAGCTAGTATGTGTCTGAGGCCTGATTGAAAATTTCTTGGGGGGAAAAAAAGGATTCTCTACTATTGCTTCTTCCTGATATCTTTCTGAGATAACAAGATTAGTAGAAATCTATTTGGAGCTTTTGAATAGGAAAATAGGATTATCTGTAGATTAGGTTATTGCTGTTGTCTTTCTTTTCAAAGAGGACCCATGATAGGTATCATGGGCATGTCTTGACTTTTCAGTGAATTAGATTTAAGGGAAGCAGTTACAAAGTCATTGGCTTTAATATCTCCTCCAGTCATTGAAGTCCAAGAGCAGGGAAAAAGTCAGGATGTCTGGTGGTGGCTCAGGATGCAGGAGATGATTTTGGCATCCTCCCTGCCTGACCCAGCAGAGTGCCTGCTTCAGTCTTCATGGCCCCATTGGAACAAGTTGTTCTTATCTGCCCATTCCACCGGGGCAAGGCTTCACATTTTTGTGAACTCACCAATGGTTTTGAGGCCTGTCAGACCCCCCCCCCTCCCCTAGCATGGTGTAGCCCATTTTCAAAGACTATTTATCAATGTTACAGCTACTCAGAGCCCCAGGTGGACCCCAAGGTGGATGTACAGCCCCAGAAGGGGCTCAGCAGGCCCTCACTCCTTGAGCACCCACATATCCCTCTAGATTAGTTAGATTGTGGGAAAACATGTCTTTATTAAAAAAAAAAGTTCATGGAAACTCCTCAGTGCCCAAGACAGCTCAGTTTGTTACTGTTGCCTCCATCCTTTCTTTGCTTCTCCATTTCCCTCCGCCATTTTGTGGCTACTATTTTTTTATGTAGTAATAATTATTCTGCCATTTTTAGTCGTGCCTGGCTCTTCTGAACCCATTTGGGGATTTCTTGGCAAAGATACTGGAGTGGTTGACCATTTCCTTCTCCGACTCATTTTATGGATGAGAAAACAGAGGCCAATGGGGTTAAGTGATTTGCCTAGCCTACATCCAGATTTGAACTGAGGTCTTTCCAACTCCAGTTTTAAATATGTGTTCATCCTCTTCTTTCCTACTGATACTTCATTGATTGAGCCCAGCTATTGAATTCCTCCAGTTCCCTTGATCCTGACCCAGTGGGGTTATTTCAGTTCTTCCCGACTCCACACAGGTGCTCTAGCTGCTATGTTGTCCTAGGGAATTGTTGCCTCCTTGTTACCGGGTGCACCCAGGGCCCCCCATGCCTGCCATGCTCTGCCCCTTCTTCTCTTGGTTTCCTTTCAAGAGTCTGTGCCGATGCCTCCTTGTTCAGGGAGCCTTTGTTGGCCCTGTGTGTGTCTGTCTTTCTGTCTCTCTCTCCCTTTTTTTAATAATCCTAATTTTTAAAAAATAAATCCTAATGATTTATATGGAGACAGCTGAGTGGCTCAGCAACCAGAGCATTGGGCTTGCTCTCAGGGAGATGTGGGTTCAAATCAGGCCTCAGCCTCTGCCCAGCTGTGTGACCCTGGGCAAATGGCTTCTCCTTGGTGACTGCCTTTATTCACTGGAGTTGGAAATGGCAAACCATTCCAGGATCTTTGCCAAGAAACCCCCATGGATGTTGGTCACAACCGAAGAATGGCTAATGATTACTGTAAGTACCCCAATTATACATGGTCTGGAGATAGAGCATAGAACTCCTATTCAGAATCCTGAGCCTTTGTTTGTGACATCTGCCTCTGAGCCTCAGTCTTGCCATTTTTAAAATGAGGGAAATCTTGACACTTTAATTATATTATATTAATTATATATAATAATTATGCTAATGAATTATATAATTCAGTTAATGGCATATTCCTATGGAATATGTGCTTGTGAGTGGCTTGTTGATGAGTTCCGCAGTCTGGGTGTTGGGGGGGGGTATTGGCTAGAAAGCTGGCTTCAGAGTTCCTAAGACTTGAATTCAAACCCCATGACTACATGTACAGACTCGAATTTATAAGTCACTTATAACCTGTCAGAAGCCCAGGCAATTCTCTCTGACTTTAAAGTAGAGAGCACATGCTTTGGTCTGGAGAGTTTCTACACAGGGAGTTCCCTATACCAATTAAATTACAATAAAAATCATGATGGTAATTATTGTGGATGTGGAATTGAAAGACATTTGCTTAACTCTTGGCTCTGCTCCTTTTAAGTAGTTAAGTGGAGGAGTGGCGAGAACTCTTTGGAGTTAGGAAGACCTGGGTTCAGATGAACTGTATGACCCTAGCCAGGTCACTTAATGGCTGCTTGCCTCAGTTTCCTCAACTATAAAAAAGGGAGATAATAGTAATAATAGTACCTGCCTTCCAGGATTGTTGTGAAGATCAAATGTGACAATTGTAAAACATTTAGCATAGTCTCCTCCTCTCCTCCTTCTCTCCCTTCCTCCCTCCCTCCCTTCCTCTCCTCATCTCCCTTCTTCCCTCCCTCTCTCTGTCTCTTTCTCTCTCTCCCTTCCTCTCTTCCTCTCCTTATCCTTCCTCCTTCCTTTCCTCCCCTCCTTTCTTCTCTCCCTCCCTTTCTCTGTTTTTCTCTGTCTTTCTCTCTCTCTCTTCCTACCTCCCTCCCTCTCTCCCTCTTTCTTTTTCTCTCTCTC